>NC_089234.1:55637555-55937555 GCF_963924675.1 Phocoena phocoena
CAAATAGAACATCCAGAAATGAAAAATATAATTGAAATTGAGCATACACTGCTCACCATTAGGTATGTGCTTTCACAGGTGCTTATTAGAAACATCGAGATAGCAATGCTGACTAAGGATACATCAAAGAAAACATTAAGAATGTTAGTTTGCACAGTTTTGTATGATTGCATTATAATGGATCAGAAAAAACAGATGCGGAAGCCAGGCGGCCTTTCATTTCATGGCTGTGTGACCTTGGGTTACTTCTTAACCTCTGGGATTCTTGGTTTCCTCTTGTGTAATCTGACCCCACAGGTGTGCTCTGAGGGTTCAATTAGATAGTTTTTGCAAGGGTCTTGATTTCCCTTTTCCCTGCACTTGCTTTGATTCTGGAGACTACATCTCTCCCCCACCTCCCTCCCCCTGGGGAGGGGTCCTGCAGTTTCCTATTAGCTCCTCAAGTGAGTGTGAGGGGACTGTGTCATAATCGCTCAGAGTTACTCCGGGGACCTGTATGTGTTCAGGAGCTACATACATTCATCTGGAAGCTGGTGGGGGAGTGTGGGTGCTCTATAAGGAGGGGGCTGGGATGGCTGAAAGGCAGGCCGCCAGCCAGAGGGGTCAGTTCTAGATAGCAAGGCTCTGGCTAGGCCTCCCATTCTAGGGTGGTGATGGATGGCAGGCTTCTGACTTTGAGACGGGCCTGAGTGTTCTTAATACGCCGACAGATACGCATTTCGGTCAGATACAGCCTGCAAATCCTATCCCCAACTAACCTAATCCCGGCCCTTGGGAAATCTGAATTTTGCATTGAACTTGAACTCTATCTACTTCAGGGCTCACGCCCAATCTGTTACAGTGCCCTGCAGGCATCCTGTGTCCTGTCCTCTTGGTCAGCTCTCCCAGAGAACAGGACCTGCCAGGACTGTCCCAGGGCCTGAGCGCCTTGCACTGTGGGGAGTGGGGGGGGGATGGTAGGAACCTGGTGGGGTGTCCAGATCTTCTTGCTTCCCTCTTCGCCTCTCTCTCCTCTTTTCACTTTGTACCCACACATTGTTCTCCTTTTTCTTTCTCTCCTTCCCCTTTATCTCCCTTCTCTTCTCTCTCTCTGGCTTTCTGGGAAATGAGTGCAGTGCGAATTTGGGGGGGTAGGTCTCCTCTGGGCTTGGCCTGGACCCAGGACAATGCTTGGCACATGGTAAGATTTTAGAAGCTGTCCAGTGGGGTTGTCCTGGACCTCGGAAAAGCTTCTGGATCTTTCCTGGTGTGAGTCCAAGTCATGACAATGGAATTCTACCCAGGAAGGGCAGTTGTGAACCTGAGCAGCGCTGGTCTCAGGGAGGAAATGGCAGGTCCCCCCTCCCCAGTGACGTGGGCCCAGCCAAGCCTTGGAACTAAGCATGGTCAGGCCTGTGGATGATGTCATCTGCTTTCCGTGGGACAGCTGCAGCCAGCAGGACACTCAGAAAATGCCAGCAGTAACTGGAAACTTTATTTTCAAGTGCTTCCCACGGCATTCGTGCATGACGAGAAGTGTTTCTGCCATGAGACTTTTCAGGTGGCTGCCCTGGACACCAGGGGGATGTGAAGCCCCCATCTTCCCTGGGGCAGGGCTCCTGGGGGTGGGATGCAGGGACATTGCCCAAAGGGCTGCAGCTTTATGTCAGTGGGATTCTATTTAAACAGGTCTTCAGAGCCCATGGGATCCTTTCCTAGGCAATACTTTTCGAGGCCTCTTTTTGCTATTCCATTAAAAAAGTATTTTCTTCTTATTTACCTATCTCTGCTGCCTAATCTTCTCTGTGCAGCAGGTGAACATAAGAGAAATGAAGCAAGAGAGAAGCACAGAGATTTAGAGAATAGACTAGTCTGTGGAGACACAGCAGCTGCCTTGCCATATCTGAAGGTCTGTAATGGGGAAGAGGCATCGGCTCGTTCTGTGTGTCCCCTGATAAGAGAATTAGGGCAGCGGGGAGGCATATTTCATCTTGGGATTCCAGTGGGGGTGGGAGCTCACATCGCCGCACCTGCTACAGAACAGCCGCAGTGCAGTGGACTTGCTCATAAGCCTCAGGTGTTAGAGACAGTTTATGCTTCAGCAGACAACCTCTAGCACAGTACCCTGATAGTTACTAGTTCCTGGCCACGTATCAGTCAGGCCCAGTGCTGTACTGATCAACTCATTTCATTCTCATGACTCTTCCGTTGGGTGGGAACGATCATTAACATCACTTTACAGATGGGGATAATTGACTCACAGTCCAGTGGCCCAAGGTCACAGGCTGGTAAGTGGCTGGGGACTGAGTGGAATCAAGGTAGGCTGACGTTGGAGCTCCCCTCACCCTAGCTCTTAAACCACTGGGATTTACTTCTCAGCATGGTTTTAATGTGGGTTGAACCCGCCAGCCTTTTCTTGCACACTTTTTCTCTGCCCTCTTTTTATTGTAGTTTTAACTGTCACATTAACCTGTTCGTTTCTTCAGTTGTTGAGAAGATACCACTTTGGGAAACGGTGCTCCGCCGAGAAATCTCTGTCCCTGCCTCATCGGTGTTTATCTCCTTTAAGGGAGTGCGTACTCTGGGAGCTGTCCTCTAAAAATGGACCGGCTCCGCACTGCAGGGATTCAGGAAGGGGAAGGTGACCACTTGCAGGAAGCCGGTGTTGGGCGGGAGGACTAGAGGACATCTGAGGTCCAGCCAGCGAGGGCAGTCACCGAGCATGGCCCTTGATGGGGCTCCCACTGTCGTAGAGACGGTGCTGCCAGAAGTGTGACTCGGCTGGGGGAGGTGGTGGCACCCCGGCCCTTCTCACCACCTGCCTGAGTTATTGCAGTTGCCGCCTGGCTGCTCTCTACGTTCACTTCACTCCCTTCTTCAGGCTGCCCTGAGTGCAGCTGCCACATTAATCTCCCAAGTGCTGATTTCATGATGTCACTCTGAACTCCCCTTCCTCCCCTCCTTCCTCCCCACTGTGCCCAGAAGCCTGAGCTTCTCTGCCCTCAGACCCCCCTTGCCTTTTCGATCTCCCCTTTCTCATCTGCGCCCCCCCCCCCCGCCACAAACCCCACTCCACCTGGCCTGGTCTACACACTGCCCTGAACAAGCCCTCCTGACACATTGTCCTTATCTGGGGTTCCTTCCTCCTCTCCCAGGTGTCCAACTTCCTTGTTCGTTCGGGGCTCTGTTCATTCATTCACTCAGCACTCCTCTGTTATGAGGCGACGCAGGGCCAGGAAAAGGCTGGGAAAACAGACATAACAAGACAGGTCGCCTGCCCTTGAAGAGCTCTTGGTCTAGGCTAGCGACATCTATTTGAGTGCCTTTGATCAATGCGGTGAGAGCTACTCCAGGCTGTTTACAAAGCCGCCTCTTCCAGGAAGCCCTCACAGATTGCTCCATCACTGAACTCATCCTTTGCTGGGGTCCTATAGATCCCAGTCTCTGTTCTCTTTCAGTGCCTTGTTTTCTGCCCTGAAAAATTCACTTTCTTTTATTGGCAGTATCTCTTGGACTTTATCCTAAAGGAACATACCACACTGCTGCACCATGTGCCTATTAATAGGAATGTGTTTATATTGGGGTCTGATTACAAAGTATGCTCATATTTGTGATTCCCCGATTCCCATAATAACAGTATGGGACAAGCAGGACAGACATGATCAGCCCCGGTTTGCAGAGTGGTAAGGCACACGGTTCACAACTGGCAAGAGCCTAGGCTAGGGCCTGGTGTCTTACCATGTGAGTGCCACACAGCCTCACAGAAGGATGAATGGATGCAGTGCCTTCACCATGGACTCTCCCCTGGGCCTGCAGTGGGTGTCACGTGTATGTTAGGGTAGGATGAGAGAGTGGAGAGGAGAATCTTGCAACTGAAATCCAGGGCATCCATCAAGGAGCAGGGAGGTGCATGGGGTGACCTAGCCTTGTTGGATAAAGGGTGCTCTGTTCTCCTAATTTTTTTTTTTTTTTTTTTTTTTTTTTTTTTTGCGGTACACGGTCCTCTCACTGTCGTGGCTTCTCCCGTTGCGGAGCAGAGGCTCCGGATGCGCAGGCTCAGCGGCCATGGCTCACGGGCCCAGCCGCTCCACGGCATGTGGGATCTTCCCGGACCAGGGCACGAACCCGTGTCTCCTGCATCGGCAGGTGGACTCTCAACCACTGTGCCACCGGGGAAGCCCTGTTCTCCTAATTCTTACTCAAGCATTTCACTTCTCTTCCTCCGTGGAGACTGAGAGTAGCTGATGGAGCTAGACGAGAAGGAATAGAGGGCTGGGAGGTGGGGCTGGACTTGGATAGGATGGATGAGCAGAGCAGGTGAGCAAGGCCTGGGGACAGAGGCAGTCAGGGGACCTGTCACCTCTCCCTGGAGTTGCATGAGCCCTTGGGTTTCCTTAGCACCCAGAGAGGAGGAAAAGCTTCAGTCCCGACCACCCAGCTTAAAAGTTTCGAATTCCATGCGGTTCTTTAAAGCATTTACTGGAACTGAAGACAAGGTAAATAGAAAATGGAATCCCAGCTCCCTCTCGCCTTGGCTATTGATTGTTGGTTTTGCAGTTACAGTGAAGGTGCTGCCTCTGTGAACACTAGCTGGTTGGAATGCTTGGGCTTTTGAAGCTCAGCTGTTTGAGCTACCTACGTGTTTTAAAAAAAAAAAAAAAAAATCTTGCCTTGCTTTAACAAGAACAAAGTGTGTTTCTTTAGCCCAGGCATGAATCAAAAATAGTTGAGCTTTTTTTTTTTTTGCTCAAGTTTAAAAATAAAAAAGTCACCTTTGGGCTGAGATCAAGAATGGAAAATTTCAGGGCATAAGAGTAATTTTTTTCCATCTGTTCTGGCAAGGGACGTTAAGGCATTTTGATGGAGAGTTGTGTGTAAACGTCAGTTGTGAGTCCCACTATGTTACTGCTTTGCAGTGTCTACTTGGTTAAGCTGCCCTCAGCAAAAGGCCCCCTCCCTCCTCCTGGCCCACCTGAATATGCAGAGTGTAGGAGAGGTGTGTGTAATGTGGAATATAAGCAACTAATTGGAATAGGCAAAGGAGGAGGTTACTGAAATCAATGGAAGCTTCAACTTCTACAAAGGTGGTTTTACCACATAAAGTACAGGTTAGTACCCCCAAAAGATGAAATACTAAAGCTCTAGGTTGGGTAGTGACAAGTGTCTGGAGAACCGTCAGGTCTAGGGAATTGCATTGGCAAGTGAGAATAAGGATGGGAACACGTCTGAATTAGAAAAATTCTGGATAGTCCTTGACTACTGTAGTTAATTTTGAAGTGTATTACGGTTAAAGCTTTGTTTCTTTGAGAGGTTCTAGTTTTGCATTTCAATATTATTAAGGTATAAAGAAACTTTTATGCATGTCAATTTTACTGTTTCTGACATCTTCTGAGCAAGTAAACTTGGGTGCAAGAGACTGCCTCGGATGTTAATTCTAAACTTAGAAGCTGCCTCCAGTGGATGCTGAAGTCAGTCACACAAAATTCAGGTGCTTACTTAAAAAATCCCAATACTCGGGAGGCTGGCACAGTCTCTGGTGGAAATTTGGGCAGCTGAGCCTCCCTTAGGATCCCAGGATTATTAGGGTGTGGCGTATCAGCTGTGGACCAGGCTCTAGATATACACATCAACACATAATTTTGCTGAAGCAGTATGCACAAAGAAAAGACAAGTCATGATGGACAAACCCTCAAAGCACCAACCCAGGCCCCCTGGGGTTCCATCTCAACCTTGTTACTTACTGGCTGTATGACCTTGGGCGCCGTGAGGCACATAGCAGCCTTGGTTTCCTCATCAGTAAAATGAGGTTATCTAATCATATATGCTCTATGGTCCTTTCCAGATCCCCAACCATGTAATTAACAAGCCCAAGTTCAAAGATCCAAGTAAGAGCTTTAGCTCTTCCTTATCTGGGCTGTTTGTAGTGGTCAAAATTGATAATATATTAAAAAAAAATTTTTTTCTATTGGTATAGTTGATTTACAATGTTGTATTAGTTTCAGGTGTACAGCATAGTGAATCTGTTGTAGAGATACATATATCGACTCTGTTTTAGATTCTTTTCCCAGATAGGCTATTACAGAATATTGTGTAGAATTCCCTGTGCTATACAGTAGGTCCTTATTAGTTACCTGTTTTATATGTAGTAGTGTGTTTGTGTCAATCCCAGTCTTCCAGTTTATCCCTCTCCCTTACCCCCGGTAACCGTAAGTTTATTTTGGACATCTGTAACTGTTTTGTAGCCAAGTTCATTTGTAGGCTCTTTAAAGATCCCACATGTAAGTGATACCAGATGATATTTGTCTTTCTCTGTCTGAATTCACTCAGTGTGACAATCTCGAGGTCCATCCGTGTTGCTGCAAATGACATTATTTTGTCCTTTTTTATGGCTGAGTAATTTTCCATTGTATCTACGTACCGCGTCTTCTTTATCCATTCCTCTGTTGATAGACTTTTAGGTTGCTTCCTGACAACATATTTTAAAAAATGCCCCTTCTGGTTAAAGCAGCCATTGCCCTAAGCTCTGGGGTTGCCTTCCTCACTCTGGCTCCTTCCTTGACAGCCTCTGGACCTCCCCTGAGGCAGCTCCTAAAGGCTCAAGGTCTGGCAGTGCAGGGGGTCTTCATCCTAGGCTCACATCGATGCTGATGGTCGTGGCCCTGACTTACTGTCGTTAAATGTATTGACCATCCCCCTGGCTTAGGAGTACGGTTTCGGGGTGGACTCAGCACAGACGGTAGAACTTTTCTCAGTCTCTGTTTCTGCACCTGAACATAGAGCCAATCATAAGCAGTAGAGTGGAGGGAATTGTGAGGGTGGGTTTTCAAGTGGGACCACCTGGGTTCATGTGTTGGCTCTGCCGCCTGTCAGCCGTGTGATCCTGGACAAGTCACGTAACCTTTCTTACCTCAGTTCATTGCCTGCAATGTGGAGATTACAGTAGCATCTACTTTATCGAGCTGATGGTGAGATTGAATAATGTATCATATGAACTACTTAGAATAGAATAAACGTACTAGAAGGGATAGCTCTGTGTGTGTGTGTGGTCTCCATCTGCGCACCTGTATCACGGGGCTTTGCTGTGTTCTGTATCGAGTGAGCTAATGTGATGAGAAGGAGGCTGTCACCTGTCTCAGGCTCTCCCAAAGGTCACGCTCTCCTCATGTTCCCAGTGGATGCAGGGCGGGCCTGTGGGGACGGGGAGGCTGGGTAAAGAGCTCTAGTTCCTTTGCTGAAGCCTCAGCTTGAGGGAGGGCCCAGGTTCCATGGCCCCCCGATTTCCTGGTGTCTTTAGGGACTTTGGAGGTGCAGGTGAGGCTGCTCAAGGTGGAGGCTGGGCCCAAACCTCACCCCCGCCTCCCGCCCCCCCCCCGCCCCACCTGGCTGTGGGCCTGGCAGCCCTGGAAGTATGTCTCTCTTAGAGTGTCCTGGTCAGAGTCAGGAGGTCCAGTGCTAAGGTTTAGTCTGCAGGCGAGAGTCATAACGGCACTAGAGACTGCTTGAGTGCAGCTCTTGGGGGCTGAAGAGCCAGCTACTTTAGTGTCCAGGAAACCCGACACCTGCCTCCAGAGCCACAGCCACTTAGAAGAGAAGTGAGGGCCGCAGACTGCGTGGACTGGAAGCCACCTCCATGCTCCTGGTATAGGTCATGCTGCTTCTCTGGTCCCGGGTTCGTCATCGTTGATAGGGTGGAATTAGCTAGATTAGGGGCTTCCACACTCTTTTTCCTTGGGCCCCACAACGAGAGATCCATTTTCTTCTTCAACCCAACACGCCCATCCATGTATGTAGTGAAAGATTTCATGTAGCAGCACATCCTATATGCAATGCTTTCTATTTTCTCTGCTGCTAGGTTGTTTTCTATTTCAGCTGAAAAATGCCAATTGTGAACTATTAAACTGATTCTGTGACCTGCTCATGGGTCATAACCCGCAGTTGGAAAACATCAGGCTAATTGAGAGTTGAGGGCCCTTGAGTGCTGTGTGCTGTCTGTGGTTCTGTTGGGACAGCACTGGGGGAGCAGTGGCTTCTGGCTGTTGGGCCAGAGACTGTGAAATGTCCAGTGGATGATACCAACCAGATTTTTTAATTCCCGAGGTGGAGCCAGGAGCTGCTGCTTCTGTCTTGGTCTTTTCCTCAAAAACAAGTGGGTATTTGCATAGAGGACAAGGTTACAATACATGTAGGAAGTTCCTCCTCCGGTATTCCCAATCCCAGTGGGAATGAAGGGAGGATCCCTGGCTGAAGAGAGCGGGGGTGACCCCTTCTCACCCCGCGGAGAACAATAGATAGTGTGGTCCCAGCTGCTTCTCAGCAAAGCTGGAGCCTCCGGTCTTTCCACCGCGGTGGGGACGAGCCCAGCTGTAGCATCATGGACGGGGCACATGCAGGGAGGGGATTCATGTCCTTTCTCAGCTGTACAGCCTGGGCACCAATTCGGTCCTGGAGAGGCATCCACCTTCCCCAGCAGGTGGCGGCTCTTGAGATGCTGGGAAGGTCTGGGTCATGGTGGTGGGCATGCAAGAGTTTGGAGCAGAAGCTACTTACACGTAAAAAGTATCTCAGTATTCTAACACCGGTAATGCTGCGCCAGGGCAGACATCTGAATTTCAGCCCTGGCATATGCCCTGTTGCCTCAGGTTGTCTTGAAGAGACCACCATTGTGAACCAGCTGAGGGTGGTCTGAATGCCTACTGAGTGTTGACAGGGCATGGGCTGACCAAGGGCATGGAGAGTGGTCTTCTGCGGCTGAAGCCCCCAGGCAAAAATAACCCATCAGGCCTTTTCAAGCATGTGGCCAGATGTCAGTCAGCACGTTTCCCGGTGTGGCATTGGAGCCTTAATATACAGTGCTGTGTTATGATGAAGCTGTATCAGCGGCTCTCCATCTAAGGCTTTTAGGTCATAGCTACTCTAAAGGAAGAAAGACTCATTAGAAAGTGTATTGCTTGGGGAGGCCCTGAGGCCCAGCAGATGGGGACTGCCAGCAGTTCTGTCAAGATGCCTGGCTTGACCCTTAACGTCCAGGCCTCTGCCTCTTGGGTTTATTTTGTGTCTCTGCTCTCTTCCACCTGGATGGGCAGAGATCTTATTTGGAGTTCCAAGACTGCTGTTGAGATGTGGCAGTGTTCTCAATTGGTAGGGACAGGCCTAGGGACGAAAAGGTATACAGTTAATGTTAGCTGTACTGTAGGAACCTATCTTCTTGGAACTGGCCAGAAGCCTGGCTTCTCTCCCTTGGGACACCTGTCACCTAAGGCACTTCCCAGTACTGCTTTGAAGCTGGTGAGCCACGGCTTGGAGGTCTCAGTTGCTCTCTTCTAGGGCTGTGATGTGTCCCCTCCCCCAGCACCATTATGATCAAATGGATCTGATGAAATAGCTGTCTACTCATGGCTGGGAGGGGAGTGGTCCTCAGCCTCTAGGAGTCTGTATGCTGAGGGAGGTGCCGCCCGGGCATCACCTGACTCCTGGCACCTGTCATTCCGTTTTTGTTCTTGTTTTTGTAAGATCAGAATTACAAACATTCCAGGGGTTACCTGCCTGGAGATGTGAGAACCCTTTCTGAGCCTTTTCCTTATCCTGACCAGGGGGCTAAGAATACCCGCTTCAGAGCTTTGTTGTGAAGATCCAGTGAGATAGAGAACTTAAGAAAGCTTTGCAGATGATTCAGCTCAAGGGGAAAGAAAAGCATTTATTAGTAATTACTGTTGTGACTGTTTAGCATTTCTTATCATCTGAACACCCAGATGTCTCATTTGACTGGTGCGGTCTTTCTATAATTCCAGTCTGGGATGTTAGCTTGCTTGTTTAGAGAATGATGTAAAGAGAAACAAATCACATCCGGGGCAGGCTGAATTTCTTAACCTGGCCAGATGCTGACTTTTCTTTTGAGAACATGCAGGAGGGGGATCTCGAATCTCCCAGCCCTTCTTCTGGTAGTACATTACTACTGTTTTTATCCTACATTGTCTGTTCATCTCTGGAAACCCCAAGGAGGATGAGAATTACATTATGCATCACTGCCCAGGAGTCTCCCATGAACCACATAAACGGTATTGACCTGCACAATTGTTTCCTATAAGCCCAGTCGGGCGAATGCTGTAGACCTGTTTGTCACCTCTGGCTGTCTGGGTATTTGTATTTATCTACACATTCTTCTTGCCCAGGGCACACGCCATATAGGAGAAGCTTGCGCCCTCCCGGCTGGTGGATGCCCGTAACTCCTGAACTCAACATTGAAGGACCAGTTGTGGGCCTTGATTTATAGTGCTTCTGAAAGCTCTGGGGCAGGATGGAACTGCTTTCGGCAGTGAGTGACAGCTGCCAAGATTGAAATAATGAGCCCGGAGCCCCTGATTCCCTGCAAACTGCTCCGGAGTTAATTTCCTTGCATAGCTCTCTTTCCCTCCCCAAAACCTGCCTCTTGTGCTGCTCTTTGCTTGGTATATGTCACAACCATCTCTGGCTCTTTTGCCAGACTTAACTCACTCAGAAAATTCTAGCAGTTATTTTAGTCTCCAACCAACTATGGCTGCTAGAGGACCACCAAAGTGATCATATGCTTGATTGCCTCCGTGACTTTCAGTCTCCGTCCTGGCGGGGCCCATAGGAGATGGGTTGGAGGCATTGGGGTATGATTGTGCCTGTGGTCAGTGGGCTGGAGGCTGGAGCTGGGGCAGTGCTCCAGCATTTGTGTTTTCTTAGCATGTTTTTGGCTCACAGATGTGCATCCCAGCAGCGTGACCATTGGGTGTTGACGGAAGATGGTTCCCTGGTTTTGGGCATGGGGCATTTGGCTGGGTGTGTCCATGCCCATCTTAATCCTCAGTTCTGGATGGATCTGGTCCATATTTCTAGTGTCCTGGGTTCCACTTGATGTAGCATGATCATGGCCTTGAGACGAGTGAGGAGAGGAGGCCCTGCCTCATTGTATCAGCGTCTTCCTCATCCACAGCACAGCTACTTCTGTAGGAGCACCTTAGAGGCGACAGAAGTCTACCAGCTGAGTTATGATTTTTAAAGTTTTCCTAATCACTTTGAAGGCTCTCATTCCATTTTTAAAGACGAAGAAACTGGCTCAGTGAGGTTGGGTGATGGGCCTAAAGTTCCCCAGATGGTAGGTTGTAGAAAGTGGCTTGGAACCCTGATCTGAAACCCAAGCTCTTTCCCTGGCCACACCACGTATTCACTCTGGATTCTCGTCCAGGCCTCTTTGAGAGGAGCTCAAAGTGCTTTAGAAAGCCTGCATTTTGCTCTTGATTCTTTATGGAATATCAGTGTTTGCCTAAGTTAATTCTTGGGTAGTGATAATCAAGGCTGTAATAGTTTCATTGGGATTGACCTGGCCGATTCCAGCACAGAACCGGAGGCCCAAAACATAGCCCAGATTTCTGGCTTCTCTGGTACCACCTGCATCTCTGGGTGCCCCCCCTCGTGGGGTGTATATGTGTCCAAGGGGCACAGGGGAGCAAGGTTTGGATCTCTGTACTGTTCCCTTTTCATCTGTTTAGTTTAACCTCCAAAGCGCTATACCACCTTCTCGGTGCCAAATGGAAAATGACGTTTTCATATTGCTTCGTACATCATTCTTAACTCCAGCCTGGGGGTTGCGATCTTGGAACAATTCAAGATGCTCGGTACTGGGCTCTGCTTACAGCTACGAGAAGCTCTTGGATTTCTTTTTTGTCATTAAGTTGGCCGAACCAGCAGAACTTGCGGTTTTACAATTGCTTTTTTTACGTTCAGTTCAGAAAGATAAGCTTTAAAAAGCACGTGACACTGAAGTGTCACTTTAGTAAATGATTTTTTTTTTTCCTGTGGAAAGAGAGGTTGACTCTTCTCTTCCTTGATTCTGATTTTCAGGTTCTCTCTCCGAGGTCTACATTTCTGGTTTTTTTCCTCCTGACTTGTGGTGTTTTCAGTTCTGGATACTCACTTCTTACGAGAGTCAGAAATGACCTTTGATACATAAGAGTTTTATTTGGGTTCAGATCGAGGCCCGAGAAGCACTGAAGGCGTTGTGACTCTGCCATACAGTCGCCTGGCCTGTGAGGAAGCGTCCTGCTCATCCTCCCCCTGAAGGACATCAGCCACATCGCACCAACTCCCAGTTATGAGCCAGACACTCAGCTCACTTCCCTGGAATGAGTGCCCTCCCCTTCCCGTCAGGGGAATGCCTGATCAATGCCTGTCTCTGTGGTGTACACCTGTGTGAGGCCTCAGGGAGGCCTCTGTTGCTGGCATTTGACCTCCTCCTTGCCACATTAGGCTTTTCAGTGGGGCTGGGCTGTGCAGCCATCTGTAAGCTGAAAAACCATAGTGTCCCCTTTGTGGCGATCACCAGAGCCGTCCCTGGAAGGAGGGTGACTTCTGAATACACATCTGCTGTCTGGGTGATGACTGGAGTAGGTGAGCTGGCTGGGTTGGGCCGTAGGGTCCTGGTCTTCCCTCAGTGCTCCGCACATGTCATCCTCGGAGGAAGGGGTCTTCCCTGAAGGATCAAGGCAGCAGTATCAGCTGAACCCTGGCTGGAATCCCAGACCATCACTGTACCCATCAAGGGCGTTTAATTAAGGCTGCCTCTCAGCGTGCTGTTCCAGTCACTGGTCAGGATGAGTTAAATTGGAGACCGTTCCTGGCCCCTGTGTGTGGGGCTCCTAAATTTGGGTGGTACTTTCCTGGAAAGAGCATTGATCATGGGGCTCAGGGGCTTGGGATCCAGTCGGCTTCTACTCTTTGTTTTCTCTGGGTCTCAGTTTTCTCATCTGTAAAATGGGGCCATTAGAAACTGGGTGTACAACATGACCCTTAACGTTACACAATATTATAGGTCAATATTACATCTCAAGAAAGCTGGAAAAAAAATTTGGTGTTTCTGAGAATTTTCTACTGAAGTCCTTAAAAGGGAGAGAAGGATGAAGGTAAATCAGCCCCACCTCCATCTCTTCCCTCAAATATAGTAGCAAAATCCAAAGTCACATACACTGTGCAAAACGTTTACTTAATAAACTTGTGCAGGGTTTTCTGTCCCTGCATGATGTGTGTTTTATTCAGTATAAAAAATTGTGTCCTCCCTACATTTTTTTTTCCCCCTTTTTGTCTTACCCGGTTACGTGGGGATCTTTCTTGCAGCTTTGCTAGTATAAGATCTGTTGGCAACTTTCAGCAGGTACTCTGAATTGTTCCACGTGTAGATGCACTTCTTGATGTTCTTGTGGGGGATGTGAGCTCCACGTCCTTCTACACCATCTTGGTCTCCTGCCCGCCATCTTTGAATCAGTTTTGTACTCCATCAGTTTGTCCCCTGAATGGCTGTGTTGACCCCTGACATCAAAATCTTGGGGCCTTACCTCTGGGAGGCAGAGCTTGGGGAGCAGGACGTGGGACATGCTTGGATTGGAGGGGGCAGCATGTAGTACCCCCCCAGGGACTGCTACCTCCTCTGCTTGTCTCAGGGTCTTATTCTCACACTGCTTTAGCATCTTTCCAGACTTAGCGATTATGTCAACAGCTTACCTTAAAAATGCCCCACCTAGGAAAATGTACTCAGAAGGAGCATACGCAGCCCTTGCCACTCCCCAGCCGCCTCCTGCCTGGACACAGCCTGGGTCCCAGGGGAGAGGCACGCCCGAGTCTGAGATACTTGGCTCCGGAATGTTTTCCAAGGCCTCTTCCAGCTCTTCTGTGGGTCTACACGAGGTCACACTGCCAAGACAGGCATGCTGGCAACTGTGTCAATGGTACAGCAGTACGTTCATCAAAGAGATACAAGAGAAAGCAAGGCAGGAGAGAACAGTGTGACGTCCCAGAGGAGCCCGAGGCCCCAGGGGCTTCCCAGTGCTTCCAGCAGCAGAATGAAGACAGCTCCGGATGCCGTGGCACCCCTGGGGAGCAAACATGCTCAAGTCTGCACTGTAGGCGTTGAGAGAGACAGCTCCAGCCAGAACCAATATGGGAGCCTCTGGGGAGAGAGCATCCAGTACCGCCTGGGAGCAGGGCCAGTCCTCCGTCTTTTCCGATCCCCATCCTCCCCACCAGATGCAACCAGACTTCCCCCAGAGGCAGTTCTGTCTCTGCCTTCTTCTCCTCTTTTCTTCGCTCTGCCCTGCCCCTGGTGGTGAGCAGATTAGCCACGAGCATCATTGCCCGGCTCGGGAGAGTCTCTTGGATGGCTAGGGTCAGGGCACCTGCACGGCCCCTGAATCTTACATCTTTCTTCATCATTCTCTCTCCCCTCTTAGCATCCTCCTCTTTTGAAAGAGAAGCTGTTATCTCCCTGGAAAAACGAGCACTTTCACCCTCCAGCATTGGCAATGGAGAAAAATACATCAAGTGGGCAAAAGGTAGCTGAATGTCAATGACTGTCCAGTTTTACCTGTTTCCTGGGGAATTTCTCAGCTCTTTCTGCTACCACCAAGATACCAGTTTTAAGGGGGCACCATTTTCCTTGAACTATGGTGACCCAAGCTTGAGGCTATGGTTCTTCCACCTTTGCCTAACTCCTTATGCACGGTCACACCAGGCGTGTTGGTTTGGCCTCCCAAAGGTGGTGTACAGATTGTTGTTTTTAAATTTTTAATTTTGTATTGGAGTGTAGTTGATTTACAATGTTGTTAGTTTTAGGTGTACAGCAAAGTGATTCAGTTATACATATACATGTATCCATTCTTTTTCAGATTCTTTTCCTATACAGGTTATTACAGAGTATTGAGTAGAGTTCCCTGTGCTGTCCTTGTTGATTGTCTATTTTATATATAGTAGTGTGTATATGTCAATCCCAATCTCCCAATTTATGCCCCCCACCTTTCCCCTTTGGTAATACAAGTTTGTTTTTGAAGTCTGTGAGTCTGTTTGTTTTCTAAATAAGTTCATTTGAATCATTTAAGATCCCACATATAGGTGATATCAAATGGTGTTTGTCTTTCTCTTTCTGACTTCACTGAGTATGATGGTCTCTGGGTCCATCCACGTTGCTGCAAATGGCATTATTTCATTCTTTTTTGTGGCTGAGTGATATTCTATTGTATATATGTACCACATCTTTATCCATTCATCTGTCAGTGGACACTTAGGTTACTTCCATGTCTTAGCTATTGTAAATAGTGCTGCAGTGAACATTGGGGTGCATGTATCTTTTCAAATTATGGTTTTCTCCAGATATATGCCCAGGAGTGGGATTGCTGGATCACATGGTAGTTCTATTTTTAGTTTTTTAAAGAACCTCCATACTGTTTTCTGTAGTGGCTGTATCAATTTACATGCCCACCAACAGTGTAGGGGAGGGTTCCCTTTTCTCCAGATTGTTGTCCTGTAAATAGGACATCTGTCCCCTGAGGCACTGAGTACCAGGCACCTGGTCCCTCCTTTGGCTTCTTACGGGGCTGGAAGGACCCTCCAGGGACATTTTTTCCATTCTTCTTCCTCCATGCACTGCTGGACCAATTATATTCTAGAGATATTATTTGCTCTTAAATGGTCTTAAGAGATAGGCCCAACCACTTCTGAAAGTCTTTCTAAATTGAGGGTTGCAAAAAAAAATTTTTTTTTTTTTCTGTGAAGGGCCAGATAGTAAATATTTTAGGCCTTGTGGGCCATGCTTTTGCAACTACTCAAACGTGTGCCTTTGTAGCATGGAATCAACCGTAGACACTACGTAACAGATGACCGTGGCTGTGTTCCGGTAAAACTTTATTTACGAAAACACTGGGCCATATTTGGCCCATGGGCTGTTAGTTTGCTAACCCTTGTTCTAAGTGATCGTCTTTGGGGTCAGCTGATTTCCTTTGGTCTTGCTGGTCCTGGGTGCTGCCTGAGTCAGATCATCCAAGGGGAAGGCAATTCCATGTTGACTTCCTAGCCTCTGCTTCAAAATCCTTCTCCTAGAATACCTGCTCGGGAGAGGGCCTGGGAGGTTCTGGAAACATGTGCCTTCCATGCAGAAGGCTTACTGTGTATGGAAGGGCTGGCTGTCACCCCAATTTCCAGTTGATCTGGAAAAGCCATGCAGAGGTGGGCCTGGGTGGGGGGCCCAGTCTTGGGTGAGGCTGAATTACTGTAAACGCTCAGACACTTGGGTTTTTGGCTCCATGGCCCTTCCCTGCCTTCTTAAAGCCAAGAAAAACGAAAGGCAAGGCCTGTCCAAACTGGGGCATAATATTTGAGGTTTAGTGGGTAAAGTGAAATATAATTGACCAGTTCCGTTCCCTTAGCCGAGCCTGCATGATTCCTTAATAAATCATGGTGGGGATTGCAGGTCGGTGGGGAAGCAGGGGGGCTCTTTAGTAAACTTGGGGTAGACATCCAGGCTCCAGGAGGTAGTGGCTTCTAAGGGGCAGATTCAGCATGATGTTTTTCAGCTCATCTTTGCACAAGGAGATGTTTTTATGGAAATTTGAATGCTCCCACCTAAACATCCTTGCTGTTAGCCTCTTTAATTTTGACAGGGGAGTTTTCTTCCTCTACTCTGATGGATTATCCATGCTGGGCTGGGTTCCTGTGTGGAGTTACGGGCACTCTTAAGGGGAAATGTTTGGTAGGAAGATTATGGTTTCTGGGACTAGATTTATGTCTTGGCTGTGGGACCTTACTTGTAATAGCCTCAGGCAAGATCCTTAATCTCTCTCAGCTTCAGGCCTCACCTGCACAGGAGGGGGGTGACACCATCCCCACCGTTGCTGGAGGGCTGAATGGGAGTTGGTGTGTACACACAGTAGGTGCCCTATAGAGGAGAACAAAAGTTCAGTTGTAAGAGGCAGGTCTGGTTCAACTATCCAGGTCTGTTTCAACATCTTTGAGGCTGTCTGTGTGCTTTCCTGACAAGTAACCACCCAGCAGTAATATTTTGAACTGTGAAGGAGGCCTGAAAGGGCTGGCTACTGCATGGTGAACGGCCATTTGAGAATTGGCCTGCCCCTTTCTCTTTCCGGTGAAAACATTCAGGCAGTTTGGGAGCCAGGCAGCATCAGAGGGAAGGGGCATGTCTGAGAATCCTTTTTTTTTTTTTAACATCTTTATTGGAGTATTAATTGCTTTAGTGGTGTTAGTTTCTTCTTTATAACAAAGTAAATCAGCTATACATATACATATATCCCCATATCTGCTCCCTCTTGCATCTCCCTCCCTCCCACCCTCCCCTATCCCACCCCTCTAGGTGGTCACAAAGCACCGAGCTGATCTCCCTGTGCTATGTAGCTGCTTCCCACTAGCTATCTATTTTACGTTTGGTAGTGTATATATGTCCATGCCACTCTCTCACTTCGTCCCAGCTTACCCTTCCCCCTCCCCATATCCTTAAGTCCATTCTCTAGTAGGTCTGCATCTTTATTCCCGTTTTGCCCCTAGGTTCTTCATGACCTTTTTTTTTAGATTCCATATATATGTGTTAGCATACGGTATTTGTTTTTCTCTTTCTGACTTACTTCACTCTGTATGACAGACTCTAGGTCCATCCACCTCACTACAAATAACTCAATTTTGTTTCTTTTTATGGCTGAGTAATATTCCATTATATATGTGCCACGTCTTCTTGATCCATTCATCTGTTGATGGACACTTAGGTTGCTTCCATGTCCTTGCTATTGTAAACAGAGCTGCAGTGAACATTTTGGTACATGACTCTTTTTGAATTATGCTTTTCTCAGGGTATATGCCCAGTAGTGGGATTGCTGGGTCATATGGTAGTTCTATTTGTAGTTTTTTAAGGAACCTCCATACTGTTCTCCATAGTGGCTGTATCAGTTTACATTCCTACCAACAGTGCAAGAGGGTTCCCTTTTCTCCACACCCTCTCCAGCATTTATTGTTTGTAGATTTTTTGATGATGGCCATTCTGACTGGGGTGAGGTGATACCTCATTGTGGTTTTGATTTGCATTTCTCTAATGATTAATGATGTTGAGCATTCTTTCATGTGTTTGTTGGCAATCTGTATATCTTCTTTGGAGAAATGTCTAGGTCTTCTGCGCATTTTTGGATTGGGTTGTTTTTATTGATATTAAGCTGTATGAGCTGCTTATATAATTTGGAGATTAATTCTTTGTCAGTTGCTTCACTTGCAAATATTTTCTCCCATTCTGAGGGTTGTCTTTTCATCTTGTTTATGGTGTCCTTTGTGTCTGAGAACCTTGAGACATAACCTTGTGTGAACTTTTCCAGAAGAAAGGGGCAGGAGTGGTCTGGG
Source organism: Phocoena phocoena (assembly GCF_963924675.1). NCBI lineage: Eukaryota > Metazoa > Chordata > Mammalia > Artiodactyla > Phocoenidae > Phocoena > Phocoena phocoena. The sequence goes on from NC_089234.1 coordinate 55,655,715, forward strand.
ACTCTGGATATGTTGGACTACTAGCTTTGCGGAGCTAGCTTTTTTTTTTTAATATTTTTTTATTGATGTATAGTTGATAAACAATATTATGTAAGTTACAGGTGTACAATATAGTGATTCACAGTTTTTAAAGGTTATACTCCATTTATAGTTATTACAGAATACTGGCTCTATTCCCCATGTTGTACAATATTTCCTTTTATACATAATGGTTGGTACCTCTTTTTTTTTTAATTGGCGTGTAGTTGCTTTATGATGTGTTAGTTTCTGCTGTACAGCAAAGTGAATCAGCCACACATACGTATATCCCCTCTTCCTTGGATTCCTTCCCGTTTAGGTCACCACAGAGCCTTCAGTAGAGTTCCCTGTGCTGTACAGTCTCTTCTCATTGGTTCTCTATTTTATACACAGTAGTGTGTATATGTCATTCCCAATCTCCCAATCCGTCCCACCTTCCCTTCCCCCTTGGTATCCATACGTTTGTTCTCTATGTCTGTCTCTATTTCTGCTTTGCAAATAAGTTCATCTATACTATTTTTCAGTTTTGCTCCTCTCCTTGTACCAGTGTTTTTATAGACTCCTGGAGGCTGAAATGTTCCCTTATTCTTCTCCTGTGTGAGGTACCTTCTGTCCAAACACCGCCTACTTCCTCTGCTCCCTGTGTCCTGAGAATCTGTGCTGGGCGGGGGCTACGCTCATCCTTTCCTGGCCGGGGGACCAGGGCTTTCTGCAGGCTTTCCGGGGTGCCCCCGGCACACGGGGAGCCAGTGGGAGGCAGTGAGCTGGGAGTTCAGTGGAGGGAGGGAGGCCTTGCAGACTCGGGGAGGGGACAGGACGAGGAGGAGGGGTGGGGGAGGAGACGGCAGTCGGGATAAGCTGTCACTTCCACGGAGAGTGTATGATCCCAGACAGCCTCACACAAACTTCCCTGGAAATGAGAAGGGAGTGAGAAAATGTAATTTTAGTGTCTGGCTTTTGACTGATTCCCTGCGGCGGTTCCTTCTGGGTTGTGGCATTGAGTGTCTCCCCTCCCCTACGAGGGACGGGGGGCCCAGGATAAGTGAGTTCAGATGTCTCCTGGGGAAAAGCTGCCAGGAGGAAGTGGAGAGTGATATGTGTGTGCCTGAGGGCTGAGATTTCAGGACACGGAGGTGACATCAAGGACACTGCGGGAGAGGATTTGGGGACAGGGTAGTGGGGTCAGCAGCCCAACTCAGTCTGGGCTGAGCTGTATTGGGTCCCTGTTCCTCCACCGAGGCATCGGGCGATGATTTCCAGGCCCTGTTCCATGGCCCTGCTGCCAACACAGGTGTGCACTTTGGTGGAGGCCTACCGGCCTCTGTGCAAAACTAAGGCAGTGGGATCTTTCCCTGGAACGGAACCCTGCTGGGAAGTGCGCAGTCCTGGGAGAATGTGTTCCGGGCAAGGCCTGGGGGGGCCCCTGTGCCCAGCTGCCTTGTGGCTCGCAGCACAGGAGGTGACAGGCCATGTACACTGCCCGCTGGACGCCTGTTGCATCTGTATGTGAAAATCAGACTCAGATTATAGACCAAAGCGAGCCCCCTGCCAAACCCTGCAGCCCCCTGATAGCCCGGAGAGCACTTGGTGATGGTGTAGGGAAAATCTACTTAACATTTTCATCCTACTTTCCGTCCCCTCACTGCCAGCCAATGCGTGTTAGGGGAGTAGAATTTAAATGAGTCAGCGAAAAAAAAATTATTCGGAAGGTAAATTGAAAAATGCATATAATACACGTCTGTGCCAGATATAAATTACACTATCCACATCACTACACCCATCTGTTAACCCGGAGAGTTGTCTGTGGCATGAAACTCTCTTGGGAGGTCTTCCCAGGGAACCCAAGTATTAGGAACTGTTGTAAGTGGAACTTAAATGGTAGCATATAAATAAAAGCATCTTGGAAACTTCGTGCTTTTGTTTAAATTCATCATTCAACAAGTTCATCATGGATCAGGAAAAAATGCCATCTTTTGCGTCTAGTGTGGGACGGCCTGGGGGAGCAAGGCTGGGTAGATGAGGGTCACGTGATTTTTGTTTTCCTATGTTGGAAGGCAATGCTGTATGGAAAGGGGTTAGACTTTTGGTGTGTCCCGAGAGAGCAGAGTAAGGTGGATGTTGGATGAATACAAGGCATCACTTTCTAGCAAAGCATTTTGATTAAAAACATGGACTTCAGGGTCAACTGTAGTGTGGCTTGAAAGCCAGATCTAGCACCTACTAACTGGGGACCCTCGGGGGAAAATTCACTTCTGTGGGTCTCAGTCTCTTCAACAGAGAAATGGGGAGAACTGTAATGAAACATTGTAACTGCATGCTCTGAAGATGAAAGGAGAATGTAGAAGAACATGATTAGCTCATAGTTAGGGCAGTTCAATAAAGAGTGGGCAATATTTTTTTTTCTCCTAGTTTATTTTTTTCTATTGCTTCCAACCTTGTCATATCTTTTTTAATGCTAATGTATCTTGTAAGCCCCATATCCGTGAATTTCTATTAATCTAGTTGATCATTGTTATCTTTTTTAAAATTTTCATTATTTATTTGGCTGTGCTGGGTCTCAGTTGGGGCTCACCAACTCCTTAGTTGCAGCTCGCCAGCTCCTTAGTTGTGGCATGCAACTCTCAGTTACGGCATGCATGTGGGATCTAGTTCCCTGACCAGGGATTGAACCCAGGCCCCCTGCATTGGGAGTGCGGTGTCCCAACCACTGTGCCACCAGGGAAGTCCCCCAGAGCGGGCATTATTGCTAGAACATTGGATAGTAAGGGTAGCGTCAGTAAGAAAATTAGCTGTACTATAATATTAAAGTTGCCCTGCGTGCTGCAGTGGGATGGGACAGTTAGGGGTTAGTGAGTGAATCATCATCTCTGGAGATTTTGTCAGTAGCTGGGAGGCTGGCTTCTCAGGAGTGCTGCCTGGAGATACATGGGCGAGATTTAGGAGTCGCTGCTAAGTAGATTCAGTGGTCCTCAAACTTGGCTGTGACCATCTCAACCACCTGGGAGGTTTTTTCCCCTCTAAAAGAGTTGTTTTTGAAAATAGGCACTACAAATAATTCAAGCAACACCAACATGCATAGAGGAATTTTAAATAAATAATAATCTCACCATCTCAAAATAACCATCTTGAAGAGTAGGAGAGAAATCACTGAAGAATCTTTCTATGGATATACACAGCTGGAAGGATTCATAGATCATAGATTGGCAAGAATAATTTTGGAGTAATAGGATCACACTCTACATCCTAATTTTAACAAGAGTATTAATTTGTTTGGCTTAGTTTTCTAATAGGACACATCTGAAGGAAGTGTTGAGCTCTGGGTAAATATTTCTTCATTGAAACAGATTTTCTAAAAGATCTGACTCAGATTATGAAAAATATTAAAAGGTTGGAGTCATTACTTTTTAAAAAAATTTTATTGAAGTAGAGTTGATTTACAGTGTTGTGTTAATTTCTGCTGTATAGCAGAGGGATTCACTTTCTGTTAACTATTTTCAATTTTAGACTTGAGTCCGTACTATAAACGATGAAGAAATTAGCATTCATATACTTGCTCCTACTTCCTGCCAAATAAGGCTAGCAGGCCTTATTTTAGCAATGGTATTGTTTTTCCATTGTTAAGGTTGATAATATTTAATAAGTCCCACGGTTGTTGAGTCTCAAGCCTTTCCCCTATGTGGGAATTCAATTTTCACTTGTATTATTTCTGACTCCAATTTATTCAGCAATCTGAAATGGTGTTATTTTCGTCTTCAGTGTGTTTTCTTTGATCTAACTGCTTTGTAATCTAACTTTGCTGGTTTTATTGAATATATATTCTGATGAATTTCTTCTATAGCATTAAGCACTAGTTGGAAATTTCCTGTTTCTTTGGTTTTATTCTTTCAAGACAGAGTTTTTCATCTTCTGTATGTCATGTTCTATATTTTTTCCCCTGTAGTATGTGTATACGTACAAGTGCCGTGATATGTTTTAATTTGCTTATGCTGAACGTGGGTAGCTTTGGTCCTTCTGATTGTTCTGATACCGTGGGCAAATGCTTTATGACTCCTTTTGGAACTTATCTAAAACCCTTGCCTTGGTATCTGAGCTGCAGTTTGAGATGGTTTCTGATATCTAATGTGGGGAACCTGGGCATCTGGGAGGGTCAGGGCTCAGAGCTGTGTGTTCCTTTGGGTAGGATTACATTCTGCTCTCCTGAGATTTTGTTAAATGTCCTATTCCAAGGTTCATTCCACCCATGGGGGATGTACCATCTTCCATGAGGAGGTGCCCTTGACATTTAGATGATCCCCTCAGTTAAGCTTTGAGCCCTGGTGTCTGTGCTTCTATGAGGGAGATAGAGGAGGGATCCCTAACTCCTCACACCCTGTTTTATAGTCCTCTTCCTAGCGGTTTCCAATTTGTCCCCCATCTCTTTCCCTGTCAGGTCAGAAAAGGAAAAAATAACAATGCAACCGTAGCCTGCTTCTTTCGACACACGTAGTAATTAGTGAAAAGTCTCATTATTTTGGCCTCGCCAGTAATGCTCCAGGGGTGTGGGGGGGGTGGGGACAGGCACCTCCAAGTCATGCCAAATCCTCTCCCCCCAACCTCGCCCAGGTCTTCCCTTTGAGATGTTGGTGGCATTCCGTGTTTGATCACTGCTGGTTTTCCTCCCTCCTTTTTGTTTTCTTTTGCTTAATTGTAATTGTGTGTTGGGACAGGGAATTACTGTGATCCAGCTCCACTCTGCCATCCTTCTCCAAAAGACTGAGTTATCTTTTGAAGAATATTGTTTCCCATGCTAAAGCAGATACACTGATTCAGATTCCCCTAGGGTTGGAGCACAGAAATCTATATTTTAACCAAGTTTCCAAGGCAGTTTTAACAGTCAGCCAAGTGTAGGATCCATTTTAAGTTTCCTATAAGTCTTTCCACCCCTAAGATGCTGTGATTCATTCTGTTCTCTTTGAGAAACAGGGAGGGGGAGTTAGCAGAGGGATTCTGTCAGCTCTTTTCCCAGATATTCTCAGTCGTGGTCTCCCCTCATCATGGAGGAAGGGGTCACATATCTCTTATTCTAATTATTTCTTTTTTGAATGGTAGGTAGGAGGCATGAGGTTGGCGGGTCATCTAATTTCTGCTTTCCACCATGACCTAAAAGCACCCTCTGTCTTTTAGGAGACTTGCCCTTGAGTTTGTGTTACAGGTAGTTGTTCTCAACTCTGCCTGTGCGTTAGGATCACTTTAGAAGCTTTTAAAATACTGATGCCTGGGTCTTACCCTCAGAGATGCTGTGTTAATTGGTCTGGGATGGGGCCCAAATCACTAGCCTTTTCTTAGAGCTCCCCTAGGTGTTCTAGCTAACTAACCTGCCAGGATTGAGAACCAATGAATTGTTCTTATTTCTTTAGTGACTCATGACCCTTTCTCCATTTCCTTTACTTACCCTCCAAGCCTTGGTTATGGAACATGTATTTTCCAGCCACTAAATATTTCCCAACATGATGTTACTTACAACAGTAGAGTGTTATGGTTGAAAGCATGGGCTTTGGGGTAATAGACACCTGAGTGTGGATCCTCTTGGTGCCCCTACTGCCTGAGTGACCTCGGGCAAGTAACCTAACCTTTCCATTCCTCAGTCTCCTTGTGCAAAAAAGGGATTTCAGATCTACCTTGTGCCATTTTGAGGCTTGTTCCGAGGACCCAAATGAGTTTTGAATGACATTAACTACATGTTATACCAGTTTTCTTTTGTTTAGTGCTTGCCTGGTATATTCTTTTCTGTCTCTTTATTCTTAGCCTTTTAATAAAGTTTTGTTTTAGATTTGTCTCGTGTAATCATCTCAGTTGAATTTTCAACTTTTTAATCCAATCTGATAATTTCTGTCTCTTAATAGGTAAATTTGATTTGTTTATGTTTATTGTAATGGCTGATAGTAACTTCTGAGCTTTTTTTCTACTGTTTTTTTATGGGTTTCTGTGGACTAGTTTTTTTCTTTGCTCTTCTTTTACCTTTCCTATCTTACGTGGATGGATGGTTCCACATCCATTCCTTTTATCCTTTGCCAGTTCACAGGCTGTAGGTCACGTTCTCTTCTCAGTGATTCCTCTTACATTCTTAGCACACATACTTAACCAAAAATTTTCCTAGGAACATTGAAAGTGATACAGTATTATTAATAACGTACTGTATATAAAGGATGTGCAGTGCCTGACAGTCATTAAAATGCATATTAATTTCCAGTTCTGGTTTTGCTCTTACTACTGCCAACACTACCGTTAACATTAACATCATCATTTTACCCACAGAGCTGCTGAGCATCATTTTTACGCATGAGTACGTTATCAAGATGCTGAACATGATGAAAATTATGCAGAAGAATTTCTAGTCTGAATAGTGACGGTTTTTCCCAAAGGAGGGTCTGTTAGGAGCGCTGTGTCTCGGTGCCTTTTGTGTCTGGGCTCATGACAACATCTTTTGGCAGGAGTCTTCTCATTTACAAAATGTCCCACTGAGTGTTCAGTGAGAGAAATCTTTTCAAGTGCTTGGCACACAGTAGGTGTGCAATAACTGGTTACCGTTTTATGGATACCAAGCTGAACTTCCCTTTTCAAACATCTTAGCCTTGACTCATTATCTTACCTTGTTCACCTGAAAGCCAGTTCTGGGTGAGTGTCCCCCTGGCTCTGTTTGCCTCACCGAAAGCTCCTGTGGGCTGAGTGAGCATTGAGGTAACTGCTCAGCGCCACCTGGTTGGGACACAGCCAGCAGGAGGGAAATCGGTCATGATTCTGGGAGGAATTATCGGTGAATTAGCGGAATGCTGTGAGGGACAGTCCAGATGGAGGTAGGTGTAAAGTAGAGCTTTGTTGGATGGAGTTGTTTCTGCACAACATACTGATCTCCTTGGGGTGGGAGAAAAAAGAAACAGCAGCTCCTCGCCAGTCTCCGGAGTGGCAGGTGGGAGAGGACAGGTGGGAGTCTGTGGGCCCCCTCAGCTGGCTTTTTTTAGATGTACCATCAGGTACTGCAGCTGTATCCCCACTGCTCCCCGGTAATGCAAAGGGCAGATTACTAAGCAGGGCTGGGCTGGCAGCGAGCTTTGCTCTGTTTTCCCTCAGCGACCACAGCGTTCCCAGAGGTAGGTGGTGCAGATACTCTGAGAGGGGGCGATGCCCATGTCCGGTGCCCACAGGCTGAGCTCAGAACAGAGAAGCACGCCTCGGACTCCAGCCCGTGGCTCCCCAGTGCCTGGGTCTCCTGCCTCTGATGGACCCTGGAAGTAGCAAGGCCTGTCATAGGGTGAACCTGAATGTTGGGGGTGAAAGACCTTGCCAGAGCCGGGTCTCATCCCTGAAGATGTCTTCCAGATCGACCCATTAGAGGACAGAGTTCCGGTCCCCAAGCCTCAGTTCTGCTTTATGTCCACAATATATTGTCTGGGATGTCCTAGGCCACTCATTTATCATGCCTGGGTGTCTGTCTGTTCCCTAACCTGTAAAAGTAGAATTACAGGTATTTTAGTGGATCAGGGGTCAGGCGTTGAGACCTGGGTTTTAATTCCAACTCCATCACCGCGTGATCTTGGATAAGCCATCTGACGTGGGTGCTCAGCCATCTGTAAAGTGCAATGTAACAACACCTGCCCTAGCTACCTGGGCCAGGGAAGTTGGGAACGGCAGGTGAGAGAGTGGCTTTCCAGGCTCTGGAGCTGGGAGAGAGTTAAAGAGAAGAGGGTTTCTTGGGGTCATCTCCTTCTTACCTAGGGTAAGGGGAGCTGAGATATGGATGGTGCAAGTCAAAGTTACCAGCCTCTTCCCAGGGGTCCTTCTGGACTAGCCAGCCTGTATTTGAATCTGTCCAGCCCAGCGAGTAGATGCAGGACCATGACTGGAGGCGTGAGGGAGACAGATCACTGCCCTGCAGGAAGAGGGACCCACTGGCCGAGCAACTTAGTCTTGGAGGTAACTTCTAAGCAGGGACTCGGTGCCAGGGCCTGTGATAACCCCTTCTCTTGCAGGATCCAGTATCCCACCGAATCAGCATCCTAGCAACCAGCCCTTCATAGGCATGGACCAGTCAGACTAGATGCTGCTTGTGGAGTTAGAACAGGATCCTAGAGACCCCCTGTTGGGTCAGGCTCTAACCCTTTAGTCTTTAGGCTATGGAAGATCCAGGGGGGTCCGTGGAGGAGGGAGCAGGGTTGGTGCACTTGGGGGCTCATAGACTGGGAACTCATGATCTGGCTGGGCTGTTGAGAGCTGGCTTCATATTAGCCGTGGAGTTTGGTACTGGCATGCTCCTAGATGCATATGAGGAAACTGAGGTTCAGAGAGGTCAAGTGACTTTGCCAAGGCCACACATCTAGTAACCTGGGATTTGAGCTCAGGTCTGGCTAACGAAAGAGTAAGCCGGGGGTAATGATACCAACAAAGGCCCTAGGGTTGGAAGGGGACAGAGAAAAGGGCTTATGGGGTTGCTTCAGTGGCCAAAGAGCTTGGCAGGGAGTCCTGGCCCATAAGACCACAGTGGGAGTTCCTGGGTGCTGCTGGCCAAGGGTGAGAGTCTGAGTATGTGTGAATGTGTGTGCAGAGTGTAGGGTATAGCATATGTATAGAGTGTGTAAGTCTACGTGAGTAGGCTGTAGAGTGTAGCTTATGTCTAGAGTGTGTGTGTGTGTGTGTAGGGTGGGGATTGTGTATGTGTAGGGTGTAGAGTGGATCTAGAGTTAAGTGTGTGTGTGAGCGTGCGTGTGTAGAGTGCCTCCCAACGGTCCTGCTCTGCCAGCAGCCTGCTCATCCATCATCATAACAGAAGCCCATTCCATTCCCTCTGAGCCCCGCCAAAGAATTAGAGTGAAGGAGAGCCATAAAGAACGTTCACACCCGCAGAGGATCAGGCAGCGTTTTCCGGTCCTAGTGGCCCATTGTGATGACTTGGGTGACAGTGGGGCCAGCGTTGCCACCAAAACTCTTAATGGCTCCTTAGGAGTGGTTATGTTCTGAATAACAGATTGTTTCCAGTTTCTCAGTGCTAGGTAGATCTTTTTAAAAGTGTATATTCTTTTTAAAGCAGAATGGAAGGAGGAAGAGATGGGGAATAAGAGGGATTGAGAGATTTCAGGTATCACAGTCAATTCTGAAGCTCTCAGAAGAAAGAGGGTTCTGAGTGATTTTTGTTTTTCTGCAGTCATGGGAGGACCCTAATATGGAAGACACTTTCTAAACAGGCTCACGTGCCTCTGACTGTGGAAGAGACCTTCTCGGGCCCTTGTGGGGCTTCATCCATGGTTAGGGGAAGGTGGGCCGGGGGGAGCTGGCGGGCATGGGCTTTCTCCTGTGGCGTGGCTTGGGCACTGCAGGTTCATCTTGATCCTGCTGGAGAGTACGCATCCCTTGAGTTGGCATGTGGTGAGGCATGGCAGAGGATGGATCAGAAGGAGGGCGTTTCTTGTCACAGGAACTAAAAGTGAAGAGGGAGGGTGATACAAAAGAGAAGCTTGGTTCTGGAGAGAATTTGCAGATCTTGGGAGTGTCAGTTAGGTGACACATTTCCTGCCAGCTCTGGGGTTCTCTGTGTTCCCTTGTAGATTTTAGAATCGTTGCTACCCAATGTTTAGGGCTGTCTCTGGGAAATAAAAATGAACCCAAAATAATGAGCACAGGGACTTCGCTGGCAGTCCAGGGGTTAAGACTCCATGCTTCCACTTCAGGGGGCACAGGTTCAACCCCTGGTCGGGGAACCAAGGTCCCGCGTGCCTCGCAGTGTGGCCAAAATAATAATAGTAATAATATAATAATAATAAGGAGCACCTCAGAAGGAAATGGATGAGGGTCAGTAAGCTCTTTTCCATTTCCTTCTCTGTGCTAGTCATTACCCTTGGTTGTCCAAATTGCTCAGAAATGAAGGAGACACAATATGCCCCTAGGACTCACAGGAAACTGAGTTTGTTTTCTGTTTCTTAGTCATTGGCTGCGTTGAATTATGCATGCTCCCTGTATCCAACAGGAAGCATCGTCAAGATGGCTGTGGAGAGAATGGTGCAGAGTTTGGCTGTTAGGAGGAAACTGGCACTACTGTTTATTGTGGTGTTTTAGATAGTTGTGTTTTTTTTTTTTTTTTTTTTTTTTTTTTGCTGTATGCGGCCTCTCACTGTGGTGGCCTCTCCCGTTGCGGAGTACAGGCTCTGGACGCGCAGGCTCAGCGGCCATGGCTCACGGGCCCAGCCGCTCCGCGGTATGTGGGATCTTCCCGGACCGGGGCACGAACCCGTGTCCCCTGCATCGGCAGGCGGACTCTCAACCACTGCGCCACCTGGGAAGCCCTAGATAGTTGGTTTTTAAAGTCCAGATGATGACCTTGTCAGATGGCCATTTCCCCACCTCCAGTTGACAGTGTAATGGTAAAAGCATGGGGGACAGACTGCCTGGTTTCAGTACCCTCCCCCCCTGCCCCCACCAACTAGCTGTGGGACCTTGAGCAAGTTACTTAACTCCCTCCCTCCACTTTCTCATTTCTACAATGGGAGTGATAGTAACGGTACCTACTGCTAGTCTTATGATACTGCTGTTGCAAAGAACAGATACGTCCTTGGATGCAAGGCCCTTAGCTTTAGTATCTAGCACATTCTAAGTGCTGAAAAAAATATCTATCTATATATTGGTATTACTATTACCAGTGAGGAGATGGAAGCTTGGTGAGGTGAGGAACTTGCCTACAGGTCACTTACTGGTGCCTAAAGGAGCTGGAATTCACATCCAGCTTCACAGGGAGGCAGAGAGTAGGGATCATGCCCCAGCCTTGGCCTCAGCTGCTCTTACCAGCCAGATAGGGGAGAAGAGGCAGGATCTTTTGAGGTGACATCTGATAGAGAGCGGAGAGGCCCTTTGTCTTAGGGGGCTCAGTCTCAGTGGCAGTGTCTTCAGGGCGTTTTGAAGAACACTGGGAAGAAAGGCCACGGCAGGATGTAAACCCTCTGTGAAAGCCACGCTCTCAGATTTTAACAGGAAAGGGTGCTGGCTTCCCTCTGATCCTAGAAGCCAGCTCCCAGCCCTTACCTGAGGGAAAATTCTAGACCATTATTCCTAGACAAAGAGTAGTTTTCAAACTGAATAATTACACACAATGCACCTGCATGGTGCATTTTCCTTTTCTTTGTCTTTCTTTTTAAAGCTGAAGTAAGACTTCCTCTATATTTTCAAAAAGAAGGTGATAAACTTGTTGAACCAAACCTGGGAGGCCCTGAGAAGTGCTGGGTACATGAACAGGTACATGGTGGCCATTTGGACTTCTGAGCCCTGATAGGAATTTTCTAGTATGTTAGTGTTTCTTTCTGGAATCAAGATTCACTTAGTGCACTGATAACATTGTTGATACTGGAGTGTGTATGTGTGTGTAGATCTCAAGTGATCATAATGATTTCATGCTTCACCTTCATATAACATCTTCATGTAAAGATCGGTGCTTGGGAGAGTCCTACAACCCTGATAGCAACCCTGTAGGTTATAGGTTGTAGATTTAGGCTGTAAGTATGGGTGTAGGTCGTGGTTGTAGGTTGTAGGTATGGGCATAGTTCGTAGTTAGATATAGGCTGTAGATTATAGCTTGTAGGCATAGGTTGTACATGTGCATTGTAGGTATATGTTATTGGTTATAGATATAGGTTGTGGGTTATAGGTGTAGGCTGTAGATTGTAGTTGTAGGTGTAGGTTGTTACAGGTGTAGGTTGTAAGTATAGGTTATTGATTATAGTTGTTGTAGTTGTTACAGGTGTAGGTTGTTACAGGTGTAGGTTGTAAGTTACAGGTGTAAGTTGTAGGTGAATGTTATAGATTGTAGGTGTAGGTTGTAGGCTGTAAGTATAGGTTGTAGGTGAGAAATAGAACGAAGTGCTTTTCACTTCTCAGAGTCACATGCCTTTGGAAACAGACAAACCTGAACCTAGACCGCAGATCTTTTGAGGTCACGATCCCTGATCTTTCTGGGTATGTTCCTCCTTGAGAAATGAGATACGTTTCAAAGGTAGTGTTTATTTTTTGCTGTTGTAAATACACATAAACGTAGAGGAGGGACCTTGTCTCTGGTTGGTTACCTTTTGATGGATTTCCTTCAAGCCTCTTGACTTTGTACAGATTTTCAAAGTATTTCAACTTCCTTAGCTGTGACTATCCTGTTTATCCGATTTTGTATGCTGCCTCCCCTCCCATTATTATAACAGACATTTTCTGTGCTGTTATAAGTCTGTAACATTTTTTGTGACTGCATGCTGTTCAGTACGGCTGTACCACCATCGCTTAGCTTTTCTCTTGAGTGGGGTATTTAGGCTGTTTGTGCTGAGTGGCTTTCTAACTAAGGAAACAACAGTCATCTTGGAGCTGAGTTTTCGTGAAGATGGTATCTTTAGGTTTCCAGGGGTGGCGTAGAGCTGGGTGTTTGTCACGCCCAGGAGAGGCTGGGGAAAGCCTGGCCTGGGGTTACACGGCCGCCTGGCGCAAGTGTGCCCTTGGCAGGGGCTACCCGCCCCTAGGCCAGCACCGGGTAGTATAGTGGGCCAGCCTTGGGGCAGATGGAGAGAGAGAGGGGAGGGTTCTCCCTTCTTTAGGCGGGAATAGGATTTTCAGGCACAGAGCTAGGGAGAATGTATGCCTCTCGGGGATTTGGTTTTATAGAGGCAGTAGAGGTGGGCACAGGGTGGGAAGGAGCAGCCATACATTTAGGACCTCCGCACATTCATCCCTCCGGTATTTCTGCCCCAAGTTGTCAACAAGTAACAGGTACAACCAAAGCTCTCTCCCACAACCAAAGCTGAAGCAGGTCGACGATCTACCCTCCTGTGTCAGGGCTTGGGAAACCCTACTTTGCGCTCATCAGAGGGATCTAGAGGGCGGTGTTTCCAGGTTTCAATGAATAAAAAAAGATCTGGGAAGAAATATACTGACCCCAGTTCCTTCCCACCCAGTGGGAGTCCGCTTTGTATGGGGTGCGTCTCTCTTGTCATTTGCCGGTCTAGTCCCTCATCTGCCAGCCTCTTGCCCTCCTCTCTTGGTCAGATGGTCCAGGGAGTCCCCTGCCCCGCAGGGGACAATATGCCCCTTTTGACACATCACGGGGAGGGTCAAAGGCATCTCGATGGAGACAAATGATGTGTTAGCACATGCCTGCTTGGGGAATCCTTTTGCGGTTGACATATTGTGTGACACCTGGCAGGGTTTGTATTATGCTGAAATGCATGGCAAGCCTCTTCTGTCTCCCAGCACCAATCCAGTGCATTTCCCCCCCAGTTGGTGCTTTTTTAGGCGACTATTTCTGATGCATATTGACTTGTTACTGGAAAATGTTTGAGAGGGATAATGAGCTGGGTAGTTTTCCTCTTCATTTTTCTTTGTTATCGTTGAATTCATACGGGTCACTGGGTTCTCCACTTACACTTCATTGATTCCTGAATTTCGGGGATGGCTCTGTAATTGACGATTTCCTCTACCCACTGTGTCAGAGAGCAGGACTACACCTGTGGATGCTGACTCTGCTGGAAGCTGTACCACTCCAGGACCAAGATTCTTGTCTGAGACAGGGGCACTTCTGCCCAGCCCTGGCTTGATACAGCCGAGTGCTTGTGGGCAAGTCCCTCACTGCCTCTTGCCGGGCTCTGGTTTTTCCCTTGCTGCCCTAGCGGGTATCAGACCAGGTGACACTGGGTGCTGGCCCTCCCAGTTCTTACAATTTCCAGGCTGGGGTGGAATCCCTTTTCTTTGGTGGCTTGGTGTGCAAAGACCCGGGCGTTCCTGCATTCACAGATGACACCACCGACCCTGTGTGGTCTTGCCATTGTTTTCCCAGGAGGCCTGATAGATAGATGTGTGCTGTGTTACACATAGGCTCAGCCAGAGTCCCTTGTGACTAAGCGGTGCGTTTTCAGGAGGACTGGCAGGGCTGGTGGTGCAGCCTTGGAACTGGGATAGCCTGAACCCAGTGTTGCCCAGATAGGGAATAAACCGTGACCTTGCCCGTGTGGGTGAGGGGCTGCACGTACTGGACTCACCTCCTCCGCATTCCGGTGCTCTTGGCTGTCAGCTTTGCTTATGTATAGCTGAATTACTCTTGTTTCTGATAATCATGGAAAATCTTACCATCAAGTTCTTAGGACAGGATTAAGTAGAATAGGTGATAAAGGTTGCCAGCATTATTTACAATCTCTTGACTTTTTATTCACCCCCGTAGGCTGTAGACAAGCTGGATGCTTATAAGAGTGGCAAAGACTTGGCATTTGGAATCAGGCACCCTGAGTTTGAAGCCCAGCAGTGATGCTTTGGGCTGTGTCACCTTAAACACGAGTCTCCCTGAGCCTCTGTTCACCTTTTGTAAATGGTAAAAAAATAACATTGACCTAAGAGGTTTGCTGGTGAAGACAGAGTGAGCGAATGCTGGGGTTTGCAGCATCCCGACACCCGTGGGATGCTTTTAGGTGGGACCCAGATGAATTTCTTACTATAGTTGTGTATTTGAATACGCTCGTGAAAAAATAGAAACGGCACATCAGAGCTCGTGATTTCACAGATATTATTGCTTAGGCCATGCTAATTTTACAAGAAGTGAGACAATTTAAAGTTGATTTAAAGAATAACGGGCAGTAAATTTTAGTGTAGGGCAGGCAGATAGGAATCAGGAAGGTGGGTGAGTAGGACAGAATTTTGGGTACTACCGAGCTCTGTTGTACTAAAAATCTCATACAGAAGACATGGTAGGGGCAGAGTCGGTGTGTCTTTGCTCTCTTGTCTGCTCCTGGTTCAGGGAAGGTGTAGGGCGCTGGTCTAAGAAGCTCAGAGAGAAAAATTGCTAGTAGTTCAGCTTTGTGTGTTGCATCAGCCCGACGGGGTGCTCTCCACTCCAAGCTCTGAGTCCTGCTAAATGAGTAAGGACAAGACAGCCACTTTTCCAGATCCTTCCAGGCAGGTGTTAGTCATTAAAGAATTAGAGCCCTAGAGCTAGAAGAGATCTTTCAGACAATCTACTCCATTTTATGGAGTAGGCTTTGGTGATTAAAGAATAGTCATTTGGGCTTCCCTGGTGGCGCAGTGGTTGAGGGTCCGCCTGCCGATGCAGGGACACGGGTTCGTGCCCCGGTCCGGGAAGATCCCACATGCTGCGGAGCGGCTGGGCCCGTGAGCCGTGGCCGCTGAGCCTGCGCGTCTGGAGCCTGTGCTCCGCAACGAGAGAGGCCACAACAGTGAGAGGCCTGCGTACCACACACAAAAAAATAAAAAATAAAAGAAAATAGAATAAAAAACATTTATTTTACCAAAAAAAGGACCCAGAGAGGTATAGACTTACTCAAAGACACACAGGTAGTTAGTGGAATGGCTGGGACAAATCTTTAGGCATTTTCCCCTGAAGATCTTTCTTTCCTCTGTGCTGCTTCCCATCATGGGCAATAGCTTCATTGTTTGAAGTGTGTTCTAAGAAGAGGACCCACCTGGACTCAGAAGTGTGTGGATGAGAAGCGTTGCCTGTCATGTCAGCAAACAAAGGATGCTGTGGCGATAAAGCCATCCGCTACTACCACCTCCCCCCATGGCGAACCTGAGGGGACTCAGGATGGGAAGGAGCAGGATACTGGCCCTAGACAGCTAAGGTGCATATCAGAGGAATAATTTCAATGAGCCCAGACTCTTGCATCTACCCATACATAGAAAAGCGCTAAGTTCATTAACTTGAAATACCTGGTTCTCTTTAACTGTTACCTTTGGATGTTCCAACTACCTGGTCTTTGTTGCAGAAAGCCCCATATGTCCCGGCTCCTTCCTTACCGCTTTGGAGCGGTCCCTCAGAGCTATCTGAGAGGCTGACTCCCGGGCTAGAGTCCTCAGAAAGTCTGCCAAATAAAACATAGTTCTCAACTTTTAGGTTGTGCATTTTTTCAGTCGACGTGTGTAACTCCAGGACCGTGAGGACCTACTTTTCAGCATTGTCTGTGTTTCTCCCGTTGGTGAGAGGATTGGAGATCCAACGGTTGAGACCCCGTGGGAGGGAGGGAGAGGAAATGAATTTTAAAATCAGAAGGGTAGGTTTTTTGTGCCTGCAGTGTTGCAGACTAGCCATGTTACCTGGGGCTGCTGCCGACCTCCCAGAGCCTGAGTTTCGTCCTCTGGAAGATGGTTTGAGCTCTGCAGGTTTGAATGACAAGATGGGGGAAAGCCTAGTGCCTGGCTCCCTCGGTCAATGTAGTCGAGACAGAGGTTCATCTGTCAACTGCAGACTGAGCTCACGACTTCCCGGCTCCCCAACCCACGACTTTCCTGACAGAGGCTCATTCTGGTGCCTTGCATCGGCCTGGTCCCTTGTCAGCTTGGGGACTCGTGGTCCTTTTGCCTGGGGAGGTTCTGGCATGGCGGGTGGGGTGGGTTAGGTTGTCTAGGAATTGAATCTCCCTTACTTACACTACTTATTTCCTTTCTCAAGATTTCTAGATAATAGTCTGTAATTTTAACTCAGTCATTCATGTGTGTCATTATTTTGGGCTAGGTTCTAGGGATGCAAGGGTGAATTAGATACAACCCTTGCTTGGAACAAACTGACAGGTCGCGAGCGCTGTCGGGAATGCACAGAACATCATGCTTCGATGAGGATAAGTGTGGGGTGCCGGGGTGGGGGCCCAGCGGAGGAAGCCACCTAACCCAGCCTGGGAGGAGGCGGCAGGAGGGAAAGGCTTACAAATGAGGCAGGGCCTCATCTGGGAGTGGGGTGTGAGGGATGTTGCGTGCCGTGCTGATGGTGGTGGGCATGCAAGAATAGTACATGAAAGGCCCGGAGGGGACAGGCTGCAGGGCATAGGTGAGAAACCCAGGCAGTGTGGTGCAGGGAGTGAGGAGGGGCAGGCAGGAGCACAGGAATGGAACTGAGCATGTGACAGCTGCCCGCCAGCCCTGTCCCCCTGTCCTCCTAAGCAAGCCCTGTCCCCCTAAGCCCCCATCAGGTAGGAGGTCTCAGGGGAGAAGGGTCTGCATGCTGTGCCGTTTCTGAGTTCTTATTTTTTTGTGTTGCAAAGTATACATACCATAACATTTGCCATTTTAGCCATTTAAAAATACACGATCACATGTTGTGCAACCATCACTGTCATCTAGTTTCGGCACTTTTTCATCACCCCAAATGGAAACCCCATACCCATTAGCAGTCATTACCCATCTCCTCCTTCCTTTAGCCCCTGGAACCACAGATGGACTTTCTGCTCCTATGAAGTGACTTATTTTGGATATTTCATGTAAGTGGAAGCATACGATATATGGCCTTTTGTATCTGGCTTCTTTCACTTAGCATAATGTTTCCAAGGTTCATCCATGTAGCATGTGTCAGGACTTCCTTCCTTTCTATGGCTAAGTAACACTCCATTGTGCGGATATATCGTGTTTTTGTTGATCTGATCATCTGTTGGATGGACACTTGTGTTGTTTCCACCTTTGACTGCTGTGAACAGTGCTGCTATGTTTGTGTACACATTTTTATTTTAACACCTGTTTTTTAATGAATTAATTGATTTTTGGCTGCATTGGGTCTTTGTTGCTGCACACGGGCTTTCTCTACTTTCAGTGAGCGGGGGCTACTCTTTGTTGCGGTGCACGGGCTTCTCACTGCGGTGGCTTCTCTTGTTGCGGAGCGTGGGCTTCCGTAGTTGTGGCGCGTGGGCTCAGTAGTTGTAGCTCACGGGCTCTAGAGTGCAGGCTCAGTAGTTGTGGCGCACGGGCTTAGTTGCTCCGCGGCATGTGGGATCTTCCCGGACCAGGGCTTGAACCTATGTCCCCTGCATTAGCGGGTGGATTCTTAACCACTGCGCCACCAGGGATGTCCTTAACACCTGTTTTCAATGCTTTTGGGTATATGCTTAGGAGTGAAATTGCTGGGTTGCAGTGGTAATTCTGGGTTTAACATATGGAGGAAATTGCAGGATTCTTGAGGGTACCTTTTGGCTCCACCCTCTGCTCAGGGTCGCACCCTGCTCACGTGTGCTGTTAGGTACCAGCTCTGAGAGATGGACTGAACAGTTACTGTGTGCCAGGTAGGGTTTTGCATCCTCACTAGTAACCCCAGGAGGTGGGTGCTGTCCCAGTTTTCAGATGAGGAAACTGAGGCTCAGAGCAGTTGAGCATGATACCCAAAGTCGTGCTGCTGGTGAGCAGTGGATCTGGGTCTGGAACCCAGACAGCCCGTCTCCAGAGCCCGGTCTTGCCCTGACAATACCCCATGATGCCTCAGGATGGCAGTGTCCACAGATGAGGTCACAGGCTGAGCCAGGTGGGGGGTTGGCGGGGTTCCTGTTGTACGGTGGGAGTCTGTGTGCAGCGTGGAGCTTCCAGGAGCCCCTGGGTTTGAGGGCCACCTGGGGTCCATTCACCTGTACCCTCACCCTTCTGCCTTTTTTACCGTGTGCCACAAACCCCCACCTTGCTGCTAGCCTCACCACCGCTCTCCCTTTCAATAAATGAAAATGGTCTGTGGGCTCTCCTAGAAGTAATAACCTAGGAAGCCCCTGCCTTCCAGTTCAGTAGGGCTGGGGGCAGGGGTGGGAGGGAGAGAGAAAGGCGTCCTCCAGCAGATTTGCGGAGAGCCCAGGGGACCACCAGGCCTGTTGCAGAGGTGACTCTGAATCGGGCTTGGGCTCTGGTGTCTGAGCTCTCCCCAGCCCCTGTGACTGTCCACAGCACAGTCTGCTTCGTCAGCTGTTGTATTAGCAGCACTTACAGAGGCTATTCCACGCCGGGTCTCTTAACTGCTTGTTGAAGAGCCCTTGCGTGTTCCCCTGGCTGAGGCTGAAGGTGGGGAACCCCGGGAAAGGGATGGCCTGGCCTGGGAGAGGGGGAAAGCCCTCCTGGGAAATGAAGGGGAAGCCCCAAACCAGTTTGTCGTGTGGGAGCTGGCCCAGATTATGGGTCACAATGCAGATCTGGGAGCATGCCAAGGGCCATATTAATATGGCATGAGGCAGTAAGGGGACCGCAAGCTTGAAACCGGAGCTCTGGCCTAGAATGGAACTGAACAGTGGGCCTTGTCTTTTTTCTTTTTTGGGGGGGGGGGCTTGTCTTAAAGGGACACGACATGTTCCCAGAAGTATGTGCGACATTATTTCTCTCTAGTGCTGTTTACTATATTTGCACACAATGCCCCCGAAGGGTTTAAAAGGGAAATGGCCGTGTAAGGTGGGAGGTGTTGTTTTTTTGAACAACATTTAATGCTGTTTGACTTTAATTGTTTCTTTTTGTTACCTTGGTAAGAGGTTGAGGGGAGGTGTCGGGGAGAGAGAGGGAGAGGAGGAAACCTATGTCCCTGTATCTGTCCTCTCCCTGATACTTTGCTGAAATCTGTCTCAGCTAGTAAGCAGATGGGTCCCAGATTTCTCAATTTACAGGTGAAGCAAAACGAATAACACTTCGAAAGCTCAGAACCATTAATACAACATAGAATTCTTTGTTCAAAGTGCCAATTTGGACTCTTCTGCTCTTTTGAGTTCATGGCTGTGCTCGTTGTTTCCATGGACAAGGGCGAGTCAGTGCTGTGTCTTGTTGGAATATTTGGGCCACTCACATTTTTCTGGAAACCAACTGCAGAGTGCAGATGTCTGGATGCTCTTGGCTTATGAAGAAGTAAAGGAAGGGATGTCAGGGATTCACTTGGAAGTGTAAAACCTCCACCCAGATGGTGTCCTAGAGCATCTTCCTAGACACTGAAGGAAGATTCCGCTGTGCATAGCATAGTTTTAGTGTTAAGTTTGTTTCAGAATGCTTCCTTTCTTTTCAAATTGGTGGTCCACTATGGTCATTGGGATGCTTTTGGCCGCACGTAATGGGAAACGCTGACTCAAATCAGCTTAACCAGTAAGGAAGTGTATTTCCCATAAGTAGAACAGAGGTGGCTGGGGTTGGGGTGAGGGCTCTTCAGTGTGGATGGCTCAGTGGCTGAGTGATGTCTGAGGCCCTGGCTCCTTCTGTGTCTTTGCTCTGCTGTCCTTAGTGACAGCTTCATCCTAAATCTGGTTCCTCGTGGCTGCGAAATGGCTGCTGCAGCTGTTCCAGGTATCACATCTGGACATAGCAGTGTCCAGATGGAGGATGGGGACCATCCCTTCTGGTGAGGGCTTTATAGAGAGAGGAAACCTTTCCTGGAAGCCCCTCCAGCAAGTTCTCCATCTGTCTCATGGACCCAGGACGAGGCCAATTGTCCACCCCTAAGTCAATCAGTGCAAGTGGGATGGGAATGCCCACTGATACTGACTACGCAGGACCTAGCAGCTGGCGAGGGAGTGGGCTCAGCTTGCCTGAGGCCCAGGGCAGTGGAGAAAAGTGGTAGGAACCTGACAAAAGAGGGCCAGGCTAAAAAAGAGGAAGAGGGTGATGTGTAGCTGTCTCTTCTATCCGTAAGTAGCAAAAGGCAGCTCCCATTTACCTGAATGTACGGGGCATCATGGAATGCTAGAACTTAGAAGGGAAATAGAGACAATCTACCCCAGTCTCTTCATTTTGCAGATAAAGAAACTGAGCCCCAAGAGTCAGGGCAACTTGCCCAAAGTCACCCAATTCACCGTGGAAACCAGGCTCCAGCTGTGTGGGCATGGTGGGCCGGTAGGGGTGTCCTGGCTGATGTTACACAGCGTGTGGAAGAGGACCAGAACCCAGGGTGAGAGAGTGTTGGCAGGCCTTTTTGAAACTATTTGTAGGGCCCGTCACTTTCATTCAGTGAATGTATCGAGCCACCCTTGAGTCTCCAATCCTGCATTCTCTGGGTGCTACAGGGAAAAGTACAGAAGGAAGCCACAAGCTGTCCACAAGAGAAGTCCAACCCACGAGGGCATAGCCAAAGCTGGTATGTGTTCTCTTCTGGGGACCGTTCTCATTTTTCATATTCTCACGTCCTGATTCCAAGGACTTGCAACAGATTCTAGAACACAACAGGCACTCCATAAATGCGTGTCGAATTGCATCAATTAAAGCTGCACGAGGCCCAGAAAATGTTGATTTCGTCTTTCTTTAACCTGTACAAGGCGGCTAAAAGATTTAGTCAGGGTAGCAATTCTCTAGACAAGATTTTCCAAAGAAAAATATTAAGCCACCCACCTTCGGGAAAGTGAACCTGTTTGGTCTCATTTGGGGACTGTGGTCTTGATGGTTGGGTAGTGACCTTGCTAGGGAATCAGGCAGTGATGTGGGTGAAGCCCGCTGGTGCTGAGAAAGCCTGCAGCTCGTATCCCTGCAGGTCATCCACGACTGCCCCTTGACCCCAGTGTCTAGAAGAAAGTGTGTCCTCCTCTTGCCACCTGCAGAATCCTCAGGGCACTCCTCAGAGCCTTCTCTCATTGTCAAGGTGGCTCTGGTTGTCTATTGTGGTCTGCTGTCAGTTGCAGAAAATGTAGGTGGGGAGTAAGCTGGCGGACAACTAGACCCAGATCCTTGGTCCCTGGGTTCCACCCTAAATAAAGCAAAAAAGCAACCCACAGCTGCCTTAGTGTGCCTGGCATTTTCGTTTTCTCCTCTAGAACTGAGGCACCATGGCTATAAATCATTCAGGACTCAGAACATCACACCTCCCCCCCACCCCGCCCCACCCACCACGTCAAGGTGTCTAAAATCAGGCTCTGGTTTCTGTGTGATCTTGAGAGTGTCATCAGAAGCTCCAAAATATTTGAAGGTTCCCAGAGGAGAAAGGAGTAGCCTTCTTATTCTGAGCGTGTAGTTTGCACATTCTTGGCTTCCTCAGCGTTTGGATCCTTGAGTCCGGTCAGTCTGTGGAGGGAGAGCGAACACCATCAAGGCTTCTTCCATCAAGGCTTCTTCTCTAGTCGTGCAGATGGAGAGTTCTCTGCATCTGTTTTATTACTCATGCATTCCACGTTCTCTTATGCCTCACATGGTCCTGCCGCTCGCCTTTGTGCGGGTGGAGACCCGTCTTTATAGGTGGTAACAGCTGAGCTCGCTGTAGAGAATTTTTATAAAACAAATCCTGTTTTCACATCAACTTCAGTTGGACAGTGAAGGTATATTTCCATGGGGGAAATGTGGTTTAATCATTCCTTTTTTTACTCTTTAATTGAATTATAACAAGATACTGAAAAGTGATCATAAATACCATAAAGTCCAGGCATCTGTGCGAATGGACCACACCCAAGTAACCTACACTGAAATCAAGAAACAGAATATCTTCCGAATGTGTTGAAGTACACATGCGTTGTATCTCTAGTTGTTTATGTTCTCTCTGGAGCATTTCTGCAGTCCAGTGTTCACTCCTCTGACACCCTCACACCTGCTCATCATAAGCCGGTGGGAATTTCTCTCCCACATGGGGTTACCTGGCTTGCATTTCCTATGTCCCAGCTTCTGTCTTTGTCTTTTTGTATGCATATTCATATACCTTCATTTTAAGCAAACCCAGCATATGAAAAGCCACATTTACCAATGAGATCAACTGCGGGGACAGCCTTATTTAACACCAGTGTTGCTTTCCTTTTTTTTTTTTTTTTTTTTTTTTTACTGTTCAAAGGGGTGAACTCCTCTCTAGCGTTTATAAAAGGATTCACCTTAGGAACCTATAACTATTTATCAAGTAACTACTATGGGCCAGGCATTTTGGCAGATACTGTGTGCTTATCTGCGATGTAAATGCAGTGGAGACAAGATCAAAGGTTAAGACATGGCTGCTCTTCTCAAGGATGTGCCAGTCTAGGGGGAGACAAAATGTGCTTGACTGTGAACTTGCTACATAAGCGAGATATCAGAAGAGTTATGAGAGAGAGAGGGGAGGGAAAAACCACCCCCACCTGAAGGTGGGGAGGGGGATTGAGGAGAGTTGGTGAAGGAGGGGACATGTTACACGACGTCACTCTGACCGTTGATGGAACTCGCGCTTTCATTTCTGAGTGAACAGGGAAAGGAGTCTTGCTGTGCTTTGAGGGTAGGTGCGGCCATTTAATGCCTGAAGCTGACTCAGGGAAGATGGGGGGTTTATTACAGGAAATTAGAACACTCTGTGTTAGCAGTTCTGTAAGTTCAAAATGGGGTACAACGGGTTTACTTAAACAGTTGGCTGCCCTGAGACCCATTTCTCGTGCAGTTGGCAGCTTGGCAGCCTTTGAACTTTTGGAGATTGCCCTCCGAGGGCAGAGGCCGAAGCAGGACCTAAGCGAGGCCCCTCAAGCTCTGTGCCCTACAAATCCCGCCCCCGCTGCTGGCTTCCTCCAGCCCTCCTCCTGGGCCGCAGCAGCTGTGAGGTGTTGGTGAGGGGCTGTTGCTAAGAAAGCTGTTTCAGCTCGCCTTGTCTGACGTGTGTGTTTAAATTAGCATTTTTCAATGTAATTCCCAGCAGCTACTCGATTTTGAAACTACCGGGGACTTGGGGGCAGGTGGGGAGTGTTGAGGCGGAGAAGAGACGATTTGAAAAGACAAAACATCTTGGAGGTGGTGTTTTAAAAAGTTAAAGGAAAAATGTCAGCTGGGAGAAGTGCGAGTGTCAGGTATGGCTGTAGAACCCCTCTGTAGGATCACAGAATCCCCCCTCCTCTGCCCCAAGACGCTAGAGGAGGGCCCCGAGGAGCCAGTTGGAAATGGCTTACGGGAACATATGGGAAGCCCTGAGTCCCCTTAGGGTCCCCAGAAGTCAGTGTATTGAGTGAGGATTTGGGATGGGCATGTCTGACGGATAACCCATCTCCAAGGTAAGAGGGGTCGGGTGTTTGGGAATCTGGATGTGGTACTGGGGTGGGTGAGTGTCATTCATCTACCCAGTCATCACTCCCAACGGGCCAGATGAAGAAGGGGAATCTAATAATAAAAATGATGATGCTTAAAACAGATAATGACAGTGCTCTCACATTTACTGGGTACCTCCTCTGTGTCAGGAACTGAGCTAAGAGCTTCATATCTTTTAAGTTGTCTTATCCTTATAGCAGCTCTCAGAATTGGTTCTCTGGTACCCATGGTTTACAGATGAGGGAACTGAGGCACAGAGAGGTTAAGTTACCTGCCCCAAGTCAGCACAGCAGTAAGTGGCAGAGCTGGGCATTAGGGTGCATGCCTCTAAGAGGCATTAGGGTGCATGCCTCTAACTTTGCACTTTGCTGTCACCAGGTACCAGAATGGAAACTGAGGAAACCAGATGAGAGTAAGAACGTGGGAAGGGGAAGACAGAAGATAGGGCTCAGAGGTTTGCTGAGTTGAGGGTGGCATCTCCTGTGGCTTTTTAAAGGTTGCATTTGGTTTTGTTTTGTTTTGTCTTTTGCGGTAAGCGGGCCTCTCCCTGCTGTGGCCTCTCCCGTGGCGGAGCACAGGCTCCGGACGTGCAGGCTCAGCGGCCACGGCTCACGGGCCCAGCCGCTCCGCGGCATGTGGGATCTTCCCGGGCCGGGGCACGAACCCGCGTCCCCTGCATCGGCAGGCGGACTCTCAACCAGTGCGCCACCAGGGAAGCCCTAAAGGTTGCATTTGGATGAGAGTGACACAAAGGCGTCAGTCCTGGACATCATCTGCCCCTAGAATCCTGTTCACCCTGACCGTTCCAAGCTATTGTATACCTTGGGGCCTTTGCATGTGTTGTTCCCTGTGGCTAGAATGATTGTTCTGCCTACTTTTTGTATGCTGGCTCCTTCTCATTGTCCTGTCTTAGCCTAAAGCCACGAGGATAGAGAAGCCTTCCTGACCATCCAGCTCCTTCTCATTGTCCTGTCTTAGCTTAAAGCCACGGGGATAGAGAAGCCTTCCTGACCATCCAGCAATACTTATTCAACAAATATTTATTGTGTGCCCATGCACGTTATTCTAGGTACATGGAATGTAGTAATGACACAAATCAGTAAAGACAGATCAGTGCTCTTAAGGAGTGTAATGTATTGAGGGGAGACAGAAAAGACATAATAAACACATCATAAGAAATTTTTGCAGTGTGTGATTTTGTTATTCTCTATTTCAGCAGCCCGTTTGCTTCTTTCAAAGCCCTTACTCAGCAAGATTTGTAACTATTTTCTTGGTTTACTTGATCCTTGTCTGCTAACCCCCCATGGTAAGTCCCGTGAGGACAGGGACCTTGGCTTCCTTGGTCACCGCTGTATCCCAAGTGCCCAGCTCAGAGCCTGACACACAGAAGATGCTCAGTCGGTGTTTGCTGAGTAAGCAAATGAGAAATAAAGCTCTTGGACCTTTGGGGGAATAACCGTACTGAGAAGTTTGGAAGAATCTTCTGCAGCTGTGCCTTTTGGGGACTTGATGTCTTCCAGAGGCCAGGGTGGTTGGGGTAACTGATACCCATGCCAGCACGGGGACATCGTCTGAGCCTTGGTTCATGCCTTTCCCTCAGGGCAGTCCTGGAGAGAGTCTCTTGGATGCCTCACAGGCTGCCTCTTTAAAATGGGGACGGTGATGCCTGCTCCTCTCGGTCAAGGACAGGAGAGAGGGCAAGGGGGCAGGCTTGGCGTGAGCTGGCTCCCGGGAGCCAGAGGAGTGTATGGTGTGGGATGCCCGGTGGCTTCCCCTGGGGTGAGGGCTGCACTGAGGCCAGGCCGAGGGACAGTGGAGGACACGCCATCCTCGTCTCCATTCCTGGGTTGGCGTGGGGACCAAAGAGCTCCCATCATTGTGCTTGAGATGGTATTACATTCATATTAACTATTATGATAGAAGCTGATGTTTAGGGAGTGGTGCTACATGCTGGATGCCGTGCCAAGCCCTGTATGTGAGTCCTCTCGCTGAGTCCTCGCTGGCACCCATGTGATGTGGGAACCTGCCAGGTAAAGGGACTTGCCCAAGGTCACACAGCTGGTGGAGCTGGGAACCCCACCCCTGCCGTGCCCAGACCTCACACTATACACCCCCTCAAGCATAGTCCCTTTTCTCATTTTTAGTGTCACCAAGCAGAAGGCGCTTACTTTGTCAGACTCCTAGCTTGAACCTTAGAAAAAAATTTGCATTCTGTGTTTCACCAAGGAAGACCTTGACCTGTTGAGACAATAGAATTGCTTGGCGTTATAGGCACTCATTTATTGTTTTTGCTATTACTAATAAACGCTATAATAAGTCAGTCTTTTGGGTTAGAGAGGCAGCAGGAGGAGCTGGGTGACCTTGGTTGGGATGTTAATACTCTTTTGCATTCTCCTCTCTATTATCCAGGCTAAGGGAATGAGAACCGGCGCCCACAAATAATCATAAAACAAAAACAGTTGATTATCTGCTCCCTGGGGTGTTGACTAACAAATAGGGACTAAGCCTTTTATGCGGCCGGCCTTCCAGTGCGACTCCCTTCCCGGTGATCTTCAGCAAGCGCGAGGTGGGAGTTAATCCCTGCTTTGCTAGTCAGGGTTGGAGAAGCAGTTTTTGTTCTGACCTTTCGTCTCAAGTACAGATGGTGTGTGGATCTTGTCTGCAGCCAAGGTGGAGCTAGTGCTGTTTTTCCCCTTTCTAAAGCATCTTGGGAGATGGAGCAAGTTGTTTTAATCCCCCCTGAGTATTTTGCTGGCTGTGCGGCTGCATGGAAAATCTTAGTGGGCTGCAGCCCCACGCCAGCGTGTCTTTGAGCTCTTGCAGGGCTGACGTGGCGTGCAGCTTGAAGGGAATGGAAAGGTCATAAAGGCCGGGGGCGAGGGAGTGGACGGAGCCAATGGCACTGTCTGGTAACGTTATATGGAAGATGAAATCGTAGCGTGGAGTCGTGAGATGCCAGGCAGGGGAAAGAGACCTCAGCATTTTCCATGATTAACTTTCTAATAGTAACTGTGTGTGTACAGCCGGTGCTTAGCAACTGGCAGATGATCTCCCCGGAGTGTGCATTAATACAGGTGCACGTGGCTTCCCACCGTGGTTGGGTTTTCCCCACTTTGCTTCTATTGCCGTCCCACTGTGAGCCATCGGGGAGGTCATACCACAAACCTGCTGTCCCTGATGGCGAAGTGGGCAGGCAGCTGAACTTGTCTCCTCTCTTAATTGATCTATTCCCTCTCCCTGAAATCCCCAAGCCTTAAGGTGACCACAGAGCTCCCTCTCAGCGATAAGGCGGAAAGAAACATGCTGAGTGAGGTTACCCAGAAGTGGGCACAGAGCCCCCGAGTCTCCCTTCTGGTCCTGTGCTCTGGAAAGTAGCCCCTTGCATCTTCTCTCCTGTCTGCTGTCCCCTCCGCGTACAGCTGATGGAGAGGCTGAGAACACCTCTTAGGCATTTGAGTCTTGTGTCATGGCCGCCTGGGAGGGCCCCGTGAGCCCCAGCTCAGCAGAAACACCAGCAGGTTGTTGCCCCTCTGATCCTGGCTGTTTCCAGAGGCTGCGATGTCTGTTAGATGTGTAGCTAGTAATGAAGTGCCCATACTCTGCACTAGTGCTGCTTTTGCTTCCTGGAATCTCCAGGGATCCAGATCTATGTGTTTGGCCTTGGTGCAAAATCACTAGGAGCCTGGGCTCCTTCCGAGGGACGCTAGTGACTCCACGCCCACGGAGCCCAAGACACCCATGCTTGGCGTTGGCCTGTGTCTTCCAGGGGCTGATTTGATTGCCTGGTTGCAGCTGTGTAATTGCCTTCTGGTCCTTTAATAAAGGAGGGCTGGGTTCCGGTTACATTATCTCCTTCTGATACAGCGTGATATAGGTCTGGTGGCAGGAAAGGGAGGGAGAAATTCTTGCCGAGGACCCAGGGCAGAGCCCTTTTCATCCCCATCTTTGTCCCTCCAGCCGAAGTTTGCAGCAGGGGGAGAAAGCACCAGCACCTTCACCCACCAACACACCTTCCCTGCGTTCACAGTCGTGTGCACACCCACACATGCTTGCCTGCCTCTCTTCCCCCTCGCCTTTTTTTTACCCACATCCCCGTGTCCACAGACATCCTCCCCCCGCCCCGCTCACTTGTGCCCACATACTTCCACTCCCCGATCTTGCACACTTGCTCACACACCGGCAGCTCCCCCAACCACACCTCCGTGGTGGGCCCTGTCCCCCTTGGCCCTCTACACACTCAGATGCTCACCCCACACCTGATCCCCTCACATAGGCATCCCCGCTGTATCCTCTTGCACTTACACAGAAGGGGTTCCTGACCTGCTTTGCGGCACCTGAGCCACAGAAATGTGATGAGACATGAGAAATGGAAAGTTCTGCAGGTGTCCTCACTGATAGCAAAGGAGGGGGAGGAAGAGGCAGGGGTCTGGGCTGCTTCTCGGGAGTGTCAGGGGCTCAGAGGCTTTGGCTTCACGCAGTGCTTCTGGGGGAGGATCTGGGGTTCATTTAGCCAATGTTTATTGTGCCCCACGGTGTGTCAGGCACTGTCCTAGGCACTGGGGACACTGCAGAGAACAAAGCAGATGCAGGCCCTGCGCTCCTGGGTTTGCGTTCCAGCGGTGGAGACAGTCCGTAAACGGGATCTTGAAGTAAACAGGATAAGTCAGTTGGTGATAGGTGCAAACAGACAAAGGTGGGAAAGGGAAAGAATAGTGATGCGGACGGAGGGTGCTGATTTACACAGGGCAGTGAGCAAAAGCTCTGTGTTTTAAGTTTTAAGCAGATAGATACTGGGGAAGAAGGAACAGCAAGTACAGATGTGTGGAGGGGGCCCGGGAGGGCTGGAGCTCTGAAAACCTTTGCTCCTTGATGCTTTGTCTGCCTCAGTTCTGTAAGGGGCTGCTTCTGTGTTCTGAGCTATCCGTGTTGGCTGCGGGCATGACCAGATGGAAAGACCCAGCCCTTCCCTGGAGCAGCTTCTGGCTAGTAAAGTGGCCAGCAGGTTGCATGAAGGTTGTGCTTGCCCGCGAGGGATGTGCCTGGGCTGGTGGACCCAGGGGCTGGCAGGCGGGCACTGCATAGGGGGGCAGCTCTTTGGAGGAGCTGATACTTTACAGAATCTTCGGGAAGGAGAGGAAATAGCCTTGAATGAGAGGAAAGAAAAGACATTGCCGGCAGAGGGGTGACCCACAAGGATTTGGGAAATGCCACCCACGCGATGTATGGTGCGGGAGTGCTGTTTACGCCTACATTCCTGCCCTGTTTGTGCCAGGCCAAGAAGGGAGCAAGACAGGTCTAAAATACTTGTCCTGGCAAGCGAGCTGACGCCGTTACGGGGCAAGTCCGAGGCTGCCTGTCCCCGTCTCCAGTGCCCGGCTGGGAATGCCTGACCCACGCTGCTCCCCAACCCTCCTGGTCATCATCCTGGTTCCTTCCTCAAAGTGGTGGGCGCCGGATTTCATGTCTCATCGGTTGGACCTCACCTTCTGGCCGCTGTTGCTGTTTGAGAGGCAGGCCAGGAAGGCCTTTCTGGGGAGAAGCAGAGAAGGATGGAGACCTCTGTATCTGCTTCTCAGAATCCAGTCACCCCGCTCTCTTTTTCAGGGGGGACAGACTTGTGGTCTACATAGCTTTATGGGTTATTTCTTTTTTTGGCATTAATTGCCTATATTAACAGTTTTTCAGATTAAAAAAACTGGGTTTCTAGCTTTCCTTGAAAAAAGATGGAAGATGGACACTTAGGGGCCTGTGTTCTCGTGGTGAGGATTGAGGGAGAGCAGCTACGGCCCGTGCCACGCAGAGCCCCTTTCTTGCCATAGCAGCCTGGTTCCGGGGGGCCACATGGGCAGACTTGCACCCCATATTTTGCATTAAGGAAACAAACCCAGGATTGTGCTTCTGCAAATTCTCAGGGATTGAGCCCTCAAACTCTTGCAGGTCATTCTTATTTCTCAACTAGAAGCCAGTGGGTGGGAGCCCCTCTCTGTTTTGACCTGCTGTGGGACAGCTGGATGTCATTGTCAGGAGTAATGGGAGAGAAGTAGGCGTGGGCAGGGCTCTAGACTGCGTTGTTGAAAGACGCAGGCCACATCTCCCGGCCTCTGTAAAAATGGTGTCTAGATGTGGGTCAAGATGTGAAGGTCAGAGGTCCCTTCTCAAAGTCTGAGCAGAGAGAGCTCATGGGTACAGAGGGTGGGGACGCCAGGGAGGCCTCCTCTGTTACTCCCCACCTGCCCTCTCATCCCAGTCCATTCCCCAAGCTGGGTCCCCAGTGAGTCTTCCTAGGAAAAAGGTCCGGGTCCAACCAGGTGGTCATCCCTCCCCTGCGCCCCCGAGCACTGGCTTCCCTTTGGTTTCTGGGATTCACACGTGGTCATTTTCAGTAAGTGGGCAGCCCGGGGATGGGCTGGGAGGAGGCACTGCAGTGGGAACTTGCCTGTTGAGTGTTTACCGTCATGGGGAGGCTTGTTCTGTTCTGTGGTCCGTGCTCTGAGAAGGAGACTGAAGTCACAGCACCTGGGCAAGCTGCTTTGATGGGACCACGTGTGGATTAGGTGTCAGATGACCACCTGGGGAATGTGCCAGTTGGGCAGCCAGGACCCAGAGCAAATTGCTTCCTCCTTGCCAGTGCTTTCCAAGGTCTGGTGTTGGCCTGCCGTTTTTGGTGAGACCTGGCCTAACTCTGAGGGCAGACCAGCGTGTCTTTGGGTACAGAAGTCTAGCAGGTGGCACTGCCAGGCCCTCTGGGCTTTGAACAAGGCCCGATGAGCCAGGGTGGGTGGTGGGAGGAGAAGCCACACGCTGCCCAGCGCTGATGTTAGTGTGGGGAGGCTCCGGGCCTGGGTGCCAGGTGGGTAAATTGATTTTCCAGCCTGCGGAACTTCTAAAGATAGGCTCGGGTGGTGCTCTGCTGGCATCGGGAGTGATGGGCCATCTGTGAATCACAGGCCCGCCTGCTGTGGGAGTGCAGGCTCCGGGCAGGCAGCACTGCGGTGAGACGGACCCAGATGCAGGAGGGGAGGGCTAATGCAATGAGGGTGAGTCGGCCCTGCTTGCCAGGCCAGGGTCCCCTCCCAGGCCACCCCGAGGAGGGGTTCTGCTGCCCGGCTCTGGAAGGACTGCGGCTGCCTGTAATTTATGTGGGGCCTAGGGCTGGGTGGAGCAGATAAAGCCCGACTAGAATTAAATGAATCGTCAGTGTGGTTTGTGCTTCTCTGGCCCACAAGCCTCATATAGTTAAGAAAATGGATTGCTTGGTTTATTTTTTAAATCACCGTTTGAAGTCCATCCATGTTCACCCTGAATCATCCATTCTCCCCTTCCTTTTCCACGCTATTTTTCTTTGAATTATTTGGTTGGCTCTTTTGGGTGCTTGTGACACTCACATTTATGCAGCACTTTACAGTTTGCAAAGCACTTTCAGGCAGCACGTATTTCCTGAGCTCCATCTAGGTGCTGGACAAGTGCTGGAGAGGCAGCCCTGAACAGACAGACACGGTGCTTGCTCTCAGGAGGTGGGGATAAGCTATTGCTAGTAACACCTAGGGAGACAACAGCGTGAAGTGATACCACGTGTTTCTTTAGGATGAGTGGGAAAGGCCTCTCTGAGGAGGAGACATTTGACCAGAGAGGAAGCCAACCAGGTGGAAATTGGAGGGAAAAGCCTTTCAGGCAGTGGGAACAGTGAGTGCAAAGGCCCTGAGGTAGGAATAAGCTGGCTTGTTTTGGAAACAACATAAAAGCTACTCTGAACGGAGTTTAGAGCATGGGAGAGGGGAAAGGGCTATGGAAGGGGAGGAGGTTGCAGGGGCTGCTGCTTGTACGGCTTTGCAGGCAATGGTGTAGAGTCTGGAATTCCTGCTCAGTGTGATGGGGCGTTACTGGAAGGGTTTAAGTAGCCACGCATGTGACCTGATGAACATTTTTAAAAGCTTGCCCTTGCAGCAGTGAGGCCAGGAAGTGAGGGTGGGAGTGAAGCAGAAGGACGTATCAGGAGGCTACTGCACTTACCTTGGTGAGCTAATGGTGCGACCGTGGATTGGACTCTAAGGCTCATTTCAGATAATCCATCTCCGTCCTTACAGCAGCCCCAGTAGGGAGAGAAAGGAAAAAACAGAGGTTCAAAGAGTATCAATGACTTGCCCCATGGCCAGTAATCAGCAGGGCTAAAAATTGCCACCAGAGCCCCTGTATGAGGACTTCCACACTCTCCTCGCCTCGGCTATAGTGTCTCAGGAGGCCTCCCGCCTCTCTCTTGCACGACGTGATGCTGGGTCATGAGCAGGAGTGGGGAGGGTCCCTGTAGCCCCTGTATTAGTTTGCTACAGCTGCCATAACAAATACCACTGACTGGGTGGCTGTTAGTCTGCAAACCAGCGCCTGTATGTGGAGGGTAAGGAGAGAGAGAGAAGAAAGAGGCAGAGCGCTCCAGATCGGTAGGTGGCAGGTTACGTAAGCAGAGGAACTTACGAACCAGGCTTGCCTTGGGCGGCCTCTGGATGAGTAGATCTCCCCACCTACCCACCAGAATCTTAAAGTTTCTGTGGAGGCCTTAACTGGGTTTAGTCACATACACCGTCCAGATGGTCTCAACACCTTGCTCTCTCAAGGCTGTGTCCTTGGAACAGCACCCACTGTGGGAACAGTGGGCAGAACGTACATTCTAAGGACAGAGGAAGGAGTGAGGAGCCTCTGATTGCCCGGCTGCAGCTCACGGGTCAACCGGCGGTCATGTCCTCTCCATGACCTCCTCCAACAGTGGCTTAGACAACAGAAGTTGATTTTCTCATGATTCTGGAGGCTGGAAATCTGAGATCAAGGTGTGGACAGGGTGGGTTCCTTCTGAGGCCCCTCTCCTTGGCTTGCTGATGGCTGCCTTCTCCCTGTGTCCTCACATGAGCTTCCTTCCCTCTATGCTTGTTTGTGTCCTCATCTGCTCTCCTGAGGACACCAGTCATGTTGGGTTAGCGCTCACTGTAATGAACTCATTTTAATTAATTACCTCTTTAAAGACCCTGTCTCCATATATAGTCATGTTCTGAGGTCCTGAGGGTTAGGACTTCAACGTGTTGATTTTAGGGGGACAGACACAATTCAGCCCTTAACAGCCCCTGTCCTTATAGAGCCAGCTTGGCATGTGGTTTACACGAGATGCTGCTCTCCCTGGAACACTCAGGACCCATACTCAGTTTGTCTCCAGGATGATTGGCCAGCATTAAGATATTTGCAAGTGTTCACGTGCAGGAGTCCAGTCCCAGTGCCATAAGCATGGGAGGGCAGGTGGTGTCCCCAGAGAGAGCAAGTGCCTTGTGTTTGTGCAAGGTGGTGAGTGGGAGCAAAAACAAACTACGGCATCTCTCATAGCCACCTCACAGCACACAGATGATGAGCTGTTTGCCAGGTCAGGTGGTTAAAGAGCAAAGTTACCAAAAAGAATATCCAGTATTTATTGAGCACTTACTAAGTGCAAGGCACTCTCCCAGTCATCCCGCATGCCTTATTTTGACTTCACAGAAATTTTCTGAGCTAGATGTTATCGTTATTATCATCCCCATTTTAGAGATGAGGGAACTGCACCGTGGTAAATTCTAGTAACTTGTCTGTGCTCCTTTGGCTGGGTGGTGGTGGAGTGGGGATCGGCACATGAGCTCTTTTCTGATTCCACCGTCTGTTTATCAGACTCCTGTGAAATGCTTCTTTTAAGAACTTGTCCCAGAAGAGAATGGATGTTTCAAGTTTTGAGTTAGACTTGATTTTTTTGGTGTTGCAGAAAGTAGACAGATTTCATCTATGTCTGGTGTTTAACTTACATGCGAGGAGTTTTTATAGTCGGTGTTTCTCGAGGTGGGGTCCATGGAGCAGCAGGTCAGCATCACCTGAGAATGTGTTAGCGATACAAATTGTCAGGCCCGACCCTGGGTCTACGAAGTCAGAATCTGAGGCTGAAATCTATCCCGCACTCTGTGGTTTAACAAGCTCTCCAGGTTACTCTCATGCTTGCTCAATTTTGAGACCACTGGTCCACATCAACCCCAACATACTAGCAGGAGTTTGCATTTGGAAATCCAAGGCTGCGTATCTTCAAGGACCCAGATTTCAAGCCTTCAGATGGGATGAGGACTTTGCCAAAGTCAGTTCTACGTGAAGTTAGTAGGTGTTACGCCAGAAAGGTGTTTGTGGTCAATATGTTTGAGAACCATGGGTTTCTTTTTTGCAGACCTGTAATTGTTGATTACTCTTTTGCTCTTTTTGGAGATACTGATGTTAATGTTTCCCAAACTTTAGTTAACCATGAAATCCTTTTTTTTTTTTTTTTTTTTTTGTGGGAGCAAATAACAGGACTAATGTTTGTGAAACGTTGCACTCCCTAGAGGCTTCTGGGGGAGATACAAGTGATTGAATTGGGACCTTCACGAGGATGTTTCAGTCAGTCAGTTAAGCAGTATTTACTCGTAGGTGTGCTGTGTTCCTTCCTGTGGCAGAAGCTGTGAATGATTGCAGAAATGAATAGAGATCATTATTTATCAAACACCTCCTCTGTGGCAGGCAGAGTGCAAAGCCCTACAGCTTTAAGGGGTTGATACCATCGGTCTCAGTTACCAGATGAGGAAAATGAGGCACAGAAAGGTGAAATTGCTCGTCTTACAGCTTGGTAGGTGGTGGGGCTGGGACTTTGTGAACCCCAAATCACATCCCTTTGTCTTTCTGGATCACCGCACGAAGCTTGGTGGGGGAGGGAGGCAGGAGCCACTCTTGGAGCAGTAACGCCAGACCCCGCAAGTGACAGCTGGGAGTTGATGCTCTGCAGGATGAGGCACGAGGAGGCCTGAAGCCCTGCAGCATTGATGATAGATGAGGTGGGCGGCATTTGATGAGCCTTCAGCACAGTTTCAAAAAACAACAGTAATTATTCTTCTGACTTCGACGTAACACATTCTCCCGGTAGGAAACTCTAAAAATACAGAAAAGTATAAAAATGCATACCCATTAAGATGACTTTCATTAAAAAAAAAACAAAAACGGAAAATAATGAGTTGAGGATGTAGAGAAATTGGAACCTCTGTGCATTGCTGGTGGGAATGTAAAGTGATACAGCTGCTAGGGCTGTTGCTTAGAAAATGAAGCACAGAATTACCATACGATCCCACCATTCCACTATTAGGTATATACCCCAAAGAAATGCCAACAAAGACTCAAAAAGATATTTGTATGCCTGTGTTCGTAGGAGCATTCCTCACCGTAGCCAAGTGGTGGAAGCAACCCAAGTGTCTATTGACAGAAGAATGGATAAGCAAAATGTGATATATACACTGGGATATTAGACAGCTTTAAAAATGGAAGGAGATTTTGACACATGCTACAACACGGGTGAACCTTGAAGATACTATGCCAAGCGAAATAAGCCAGTCACAAAAGTACAGATATTGTTTGATTCTACTTATATGAGATGCTTAGAGTAGTTACATTCCTAGAGACAGAAAGTAAAAAAGTGGTTGCCTGGAGTGAGGGTGAGATGTGGGGAGGGAGAGTCGTTTAATGGGCACAGCGTGTCAGTTGGGGAAGATGCGGTCTTGAGGTGGGTAGTGGTGATGTCTGCACGACAGCATGAATATACTTAATGCCACAGGACTGTCCACTTGAAAGTCTTTAAAATGGTAAATTTTATGGTATGTGTATTTGACCACTAAGTTTTTAAAAAGTGTAAAAATGAAAGGAACTATTATACTCCAGAGACGATTGCTGTTAATATTTTGATGTTTCATATCAATCTTTTCTCTGTGCACTTAGATGCATATGGAGATCTTTTCCCATTTCATCAACACTTCTTTGAAAGTATGCTTTTTAGTGATGCATATTAGTTTTTCAAGTAGAGGCACCGCAATCTACTTAAACAGATGGCTGATCTATGTAACCGTCTCCCTACTGGTGGTCCTCTAAGTTAGTTTCGGGTTTTCACTGTTTTAGGCTGTGTTTTAGCTAAGGTCTGTCTATGTCCATTTTTATTCACATCACAGATTGTTTCCTTAGGACAGACTCCTAGAAGTGGAGAAGCGCATGTTTTTAAGAATCTCTGTACACGTTGCCAAGTTGCTTTCCAGAAGGGTTGTGCTACTTTCACGTGGTCTCAACCAAAGTGTGTGAGAAGGAGTGTCTTTTCCCATTAGCTTTTTCCCCCTTCCTGGAAGGGGAGCCTATAGGATGCAGAGAGAGAGGGGGAGGGAGGGGGAGAGGGAGGGGAGGGAGGGAGGAGGAAGGGGAGAGACAGCCTGGTCCCTGTAGACCTCGGAGCTGGGTCTTGGCCTGTGCGTGTTTTCTCTTGGGCAGTGAGTGGGCATCTGGTTAGTGAGCCAGGCCAGGGCTGATTAGTGCTGTGAACGGCCAGGGGTTCTGAGCCTGCCTGTGGGAAAGAACAGCCGGTTCAGGGATAATCCCTTGATTTTGGCGCTGTGGTTCCAGTCTAGAGATTTTTATCAGGGCTGATGGCCAGGCCAGTTCTGGGCTGGAGCAGTGCCGGCAGTCTGCTGAGCCAGTCAGATGGGTTCACTGAGCCTCTTGATTTGGTCCTCTGATCTTATTTCGGGGTTGGGGCCGGGAACATTTGAAGGCCATCTCCATGTTGCTTTTCTCCCAGTTTACTCTGGTATTCCATTTTAAGGAGTGAGAAAACAGTGCCCACTTTCTCGTGGACATTTTTCTATTGGATAGGGAACTATAAACTAAGTTGCAAGCATGTATGTCTTCCTATGATCCATATAGTCATTTACCTTTTGAACGAAAGAAAAAGAGAGGCTGCAAAGCATTTTCTGTTTTTTAAATTTTAGAAGTTTTTTTGTGGATTGTAGAAAAAAAATGCTTACCCCAGCCCATTGGGGAACAAGTGCGCTGTTCCTTATTCTGAGCTGACAGGATAAACATGGATCTGGAATGAATGGCAGCTTCCTCTGGAATTAAGCTCTGTGATGGGTGGTGGTGGCGGCTTAGAATTCTGGGAGCCTGGGAGATGGCTGGGAGCTAAAGACTTTAGAGGAAGAAATCTATCTCCATCTTTCTTTTGCTGTCCTCCCTTTTTCTCTCTCTGCACACTTAAAAGCCCCTCCCACCCCCCATGATACTTGGGAACGTCAACTCTGTCCTTGGTTTCTCTCTGTATGTAGGAAGTCCCAACAAGGCCCCCTAAAACATCCTTTTGATTTTGGATTGATCTTGAGGAGTGGGGCTCCCTTGAGCTGCACCCCTTGGATGTGGAGACGATGGAAGCAAACAGGATAAGTCATGGGCCTGACGATCAGGTCTGTCCAAGGAGGCTCACTGTTGGTCGTTTCAGAACCTTCGGAAGAAAGTCTGATTAGCTTTCTAACCCCACGTGAGCCAGCGGGGTTGAATTCACCAAAGAGGGATGAGGAGCCATGCCACCATTTCCTAACAGGAAGTGAGAAAACAAGAGTATCTCTCTCCCAGGCAGCATGGTTTTCAGGACCAGCTCTCTCTGTGTCTTTTCTAGTCTGTTGCCAAATCCTAGTGATTCTCCCTCAGTCGTTCCCTGTGTACATTCCTCCTCTCCACTGCCTGGTTGAGGCTTCCATTGCTGCTTCCTTGGACTACTGCAGTAGTCTTCCAGCTGGCCTCATAACTTTCTTATTTCTGATCAGTCAGACATCTGACTACCCAATTAAACTTTCTAAATGTTAGCTGATGATTTCACTTTCCTCATCAAATACTCTTTCCTGGCTACTCATTAGCCAAAGGGAAACAAAAAGCCCATCTTTTCTTGGTGTTCAAAGATCTCTGTAATTCCTCCCTGTCTCCCTTTCCCCTTTATGTCCCTGTCCATGCACTTCTGTTTCCTGCCTCATGTGGTAGCATGTTCTGTCCTTTCTGCTTCCTTGTCTGTTTACCCCTAAGTCCCACTGATTTTCAAAGCCTGGGGCCAAAGCCAGCTCTTCCAGGATGCTTCTGTTTTTGGTGCTCAAGCCAAAAGTCATCTCACCATCCTCTAACCACCACCCTCCTCCTCCACTCCGTCTCTTAAAGCACTAAAATTTTTGGACCTTGTGCATGGCAAATATGCCATAGTATTTGATGAATAAAGGTACAGATGACTGAGGGTGTCTGGTGGTGATCACCCTGTATCACCCTGATCACCCTGGTTCCTGCTGGTGACAACTTGCTGCCCAGGTACCACTTCACTTAAGCACACTTGTGTATTTCCGAGCATGTAGTAAGGGGCAAGTGGGTTAGCGATTCATGGGTAGGTAGAAGAGGTGATCACCTTGAGAGCTGCTGACTCAGCCGCCTGCTGCTAACCTGGGGCACCTCCGGGCTCTGAATCAATGAGTGGATGGCATGAATGAACAGTTGGTCATGGAATCTCAGGGGACCCAGATCTTCTGGATCCATATTTCCCAGCTTTAGAAGTACACAGCCCAGAGCCTCATAGGGAGTGCTAGAAGCCTCAGTATAAACATGGCACATTTTCTTGGAGAACCAGTTCTTCTTGAGGGTTTACGGATACATATTCTTTTTTTTTTTTTTTTTTTTTTTTTGGCGGTACGCGGGCCTCTCACTGCTGTGGCCTCTCCCATTGCGGAGCACAGGCTCTGGACGCGCAGGCTCAGCGGCCATGGCTCACGGGCCCAGCCACTCCGCGGCATGTGGGATCTTCCCGGACTGGGGCGCAAACCCGTGTCCCCTGCATCGGCAGGCGGACTCTCAACCAATGCGCCACCAGGTGAAGCCCAGCATACATATTCTTTAATATTCAATCACAGTTATCACCGGGAGGAATGCAAATATGCAGGTATTTTAAAAGAGAAAATGTAACACTTTAAAGAAGCTTCCTGCCTGCAGAAGGCTTACTTCAGTTTGCAGCCCGGGATCTGAGGTAGGGAGGTCGGTGTTCATTCTTCTTACCTGCAGGGGCTGCGATGGAAAAGTCTGTAATGATTTGGCTTGTTCAGCCACCCCTGCACCTGGTTGCTAGTTTCCCCATCACCACCTGCCTCCCCACCCCATGGCTGATCTTCAGCAGAGTGTAGACTGTGATGAAAAGTTAGACTTGGGGAGTGCACAGAGCTGGGTTTGAATCCCTCCAGCTGTATAGACCCTGGATCCAGAGGACGATGGGGGGAAGGGACATTGGTGCTCCGTCTTCCCAGAGGCGAGATGTGAATGCTGGAAACATGGTAAGACTGTGAAAAGTACATGTGGAATAAATTACATAGCTAGTAAGGTGTATGCCCATGGGGATCAGTATGAGAAAAACACTTCTTTGAGGCAGGAACATAACCAAAAAAAAGGGACACTTGGAAGCACTTCAGCTGATGATGCCACTCATTGGTACCTGCTTCTGGAGAGACCCTCCAGGGGCAAATCCCAGCAACCTGTTCTCCTCCCCTCCTTGCACATCACCCATCTCTTAGGTGTGCTGAATGTTGCCTGGCCGTGTGACCTTGGGCAAGCCTCGTGTCCTAGCCCTCAGTACCTGACTTGTAAAATGCTGTAGCCAAGTTTTTCGGTGCTTGTTATCTTGTAACTGACCCTTCCTGCACTGGAGAATCCCACAGCACTGACAGCAGTTCCAACATGGGGATGGACCGGTCATTTGCTCCCTGGGGTTTTCTGAGAAACTGTTTAAAGAATGCCAGCTTCCATTCAGGCAGGGACTTGCCTGATTCACCCTTGTAGCCTTACCTGCTGGAGCAGTGCCCCATGCAGTGTAGGTGCTGGGCTGATACCTGATGGCCGCTGGATGCAGGAAGTAGGTCCATTAACATAGGGGGGCAGCCAGGCCACGGAGGATGTGCTCAGAACTTCTGAGGAAGTTACTTGCTAAAATGGTGTGAACCTAATGACCTCTTCAATTTGAAATAAAGCTACCAGGCTTTTCTGGATCCGTCTTTAGGAGCCTAAACTAAACTGGGTTTCGTGGAATGCTCCAGCTGGGTGGGTGGGTGGGAGTTCCCACATCTAGCTGTGTCTGGGGTGTATGCGAAGTGACCTTTCTCTCCAAGCCACTGGTACTGGGGGGAGAGATGAGTGTGATCTCTCTGTAAGGTGTTGAACTAACTTTCTGAGCCTTGGAAGAAAGAAAGAAACTTCGATGTGTATGAAAGCAAAGTTTGATGTTAAAATTTGGCCAATTTTTTTCTTTATAAATCAACATCAATCTGGCTGTATCCACAGTGTTCATTTCATTGGCATAATGAAATCCTTCATTATTGTTTCATCGTGAGTTTTGAAGCATAAGAGCAAACTAAAATGCCTTTGCTTATTTTAAAATGCCCAGGTAGATCGGAATACTATGAAGACACATTAGAAATTAATTTCATACTTAAAGAACAGAGTTAAAAACAAAAACCCAGTGTTTGAGGGGATGAACAAGTCAGTCTTTGGGAAGGCTGCCATGCTTCTTCATGTAGATTGCTTTTGTTGGGCCAGTAATTGTAGTTTATTGGCCATCAGCTATTTACTAGTGAATCACTGACACTCTCAATTGTGTATTACCTTTGTATTTTCCTCACGTGAGTTTGGCCTCCTTCTCCAACAGACTTTTGTTTTTTAAATATAATAGACTTACAATAGTAAGTAAGTAGTATACTGATGTCAGGTGTACAGCATACGATTCAATATTTTTATAATTACACACCGTACAAAGTTATTACAATGTTATAGACTATATTCCTCATGCTGTATTACATCCCTGTTACTTATTTACTTTATAACTGAGAGGGTACCTCTTAATTCCCTTTACCTATTTCACCCGTCTCTACACCCCCTCCCCTTTGGCAATCACTAGTTGGTTCTCTGTATCTGTGAGTCTGTTTCCGTTTTGTTACATTTGTTGGTTTTTTTTAGATTCCAGATATAAGTGAAAACATAGTATTTGTCTTTCTGTATCTAATATCACTGAGTGTAATACACTCTAGGTCCATCCATGTTGTTGCAAATAGCAAGATTTCATTCTTTTTCATGGCTGAGTAACATTCCATTGTATATATGTACACCACGTCTTTATCCGTTCAGTTGTTGATGGACATTTAGGTTGCTTCCATATCTTGGCTATCGTAATTAATGCTGTAGTGAACATAGGGGTGCATGTATCTTTTCAAATCAACGTTTTCATTTTCTTTGGATAAATGACCAGAAGTGGAATTGCTAGATTATACGGTAGTTCTATTTTAAATTTTTTGAGGAACCTCCATACTCTTTTCCATAGTGGCTACACCGATTTATATTCCCACCAACAGTGCCTGAGGTTTCACTTTTTTCCACATCCTCACCAACATTTATTTCTTTTTGATGATAGCCATTCTGACAGAGATGAGATGATATCAGCCCCAGGTGTGATGAGTCTTTTGTGCCTTTGTGTACCCTATGTATTCATTACTCAAAAAAAAAAAAAGCTTAACAATTCCTAAGGTGAAGAGGTGATAGTTTCCCCTTTGAACTATCCTTTGTATACTTCCCTGAGATTCTTGAAGTGGCTAGGTTAGTTTTCGTTCAGAAGATGGATTTTATTATTACCTTTTAAACAAAGAAGTCTGTTACTACTTTATCTCCTTCCTTAACCTAGAAGGTTTGGAGTTGATGTATCTGCAGCGTTTTGGCCAGCAAGGGTCTTCACTTGTCTCTGCTTCTTGGATACAATTGCTACATGGTCTTGGGCAAACAAACCAAGTTGAAAGGTCTGTATTATACACTCATGATTACCTTCATCATTGTCATTGCCTTTTTTATTACAGTCACTTCTATTCAGTATCTGTGGCGGGGGGTGTCCTTGGAGCTTCACCCATGTGATCTCATTTAATCCTCACAGCAGCTTGGCAGGCAGGTATTATTATTGCCACTTCCCAGGAGGGAAAAATGAGACCTAGAGATTTTAAGTGGCCTGCCCAATTACACAGGGAGGTTCATGGTAAATGTGAAGATTGAACTCGGTGAGGTGGGAGTTTCGGCTTTGCCATCAGACAGACCTGGTCCTTTTCTTGATGTCCATGGGGGTGCCAGAGTTGTAGGGGCCATGTTCTCTCCTTCTCGATCAGACACAGCTGGAAGTCTGAGGGTGAGCCAGATGCTATGCGGTTAAATCTGAGCCCCGATTCCTCAGGGAGATCCTGGTGGAAAAGCGCAGGGTTAGACGAAGTTTGCAGAGAAGGCTTCCTGGAGGGAGAGAAGGCTCTTTAAGGGCCTAAAACATGGGAGCTTTGGGGCAGGTAGGGTGAGGGGCGGGCATTTTGAGTGGAGGAAATAACCTGAGAAAGGGTTCAGAGGCCGCTCACTCAAGCATTCTGGCCTCAGTCTTCCCATCTTCCTGGGTATGTTTAACTAGGGATCGAGCAGTAAGAGAAGCATTTCCTCCACGTGAGGAGCAGGCGTTTCCGGTGTCAGGGGCGTGACTATCAGTAGGAATGTCAGGTAGAAACTTCCTTTGTGACTTTTTCTCTTTCCAGGCACCACAGCTGTTGTGTTTCATAGCAACCTGATATAGCAGAAGGAAGTTTCTGGCGTCCTCAGATGGGTGTTTTAGTCCTCACTGGTAGATTTTTCTGCTGTGTGACTTTGGGGCTGCCTCAGAGCCTGTCTGTGTTTCTTGGGTCTCACTTTCCAGATGAGGGGTTAACACTGGTTATTTCCTTGGGCACTTGCAGCACTAAAATGCTTGAGTGTATGATCTCATCGTGATGACACGCAGCAATAGTGAAATCCCTGCCATATCTGAAATGTGAATTACATCTTTATGAGTGGAAAAATTGTCTCTTGGGACATTTTTATTTTACTAGGACATAACCTGACCCTGAACTTGCCCTGTGGTCTGAGGCCTCTGCCTGCTGCTGGCCCCTCCCCCATGGGTAGCAGTGCCTGTTTGGTACTTGAAGGCTGTGTCTTGGGACTTGCCTAGGGCTCCCCTGTGTGTTGGCTTTCTTTCCTCTGCAGAGACCAGGGTCTGGGAGGCAGGGATGGAGGGCAGTGTGGGCTGGGGAAGGAGGCCTTGAAATGACAGGCTCAGTGAGTCACTCAGCGTCCGCTCCCGCTGCAGTCAGGGAGTGGGTTATGGCACTGCCTCATGCAGCAGGCCAGGGACCAACCATGAGATGGCATTGGTTCATTGTCGGGGGTGGCACATCCTTCCAGGCCCAGGCTCGGAGGAGTGGGTGCAGAAGATTCACTGAACTTGGAGGCAGGAGAGCAGCAGGGTTCAAGGGGGGCTCTGCTGTGTATCCCTGGATCAGAGCGAGGGCCGTCAAAGTGAGATCACACGGCAGGCACCATGCGTGCTTTACAGAAGTGATGTTATCCCATCCTCACAGCCATCCCAAGAGGGAAGCACTATTATTAGTCTCAGTTTGTGGGTGATGAATCTGGGGCACAGAGAGGTTAAGCATCTTGTCAGAAGTCACCCAGCAATAATTAAATGGGGCTGAATGCTCCTGGCCCTGGGAGCCTGTGGACTTAATCACTGCATCAGTCTTAAACTTGGATTAGAACCACCTGGAGGGCTGGGTCCCACCCCACCCCCCCCCCCAGTTTCTGATTCTGATCGAGTCTGGGATGAGCCTGAGAACGTGCATTTCTACTAAGTTCCCAGGTGATGCTGATGCTGTGGGCCAGGGACCACATTTTGGGCACCACTATTCTATACTTATCTTCCCCATCTCAGTCTCCTTGCCTGTGAAACGAGAGGGTTGGAGTCTCCTACCGTGAATGCCATCCTCTAATCATTCATAATTATGTTTAGTTTTGACCAATTTAATTTATGACAGAGCAGTAGCAGTTTGATAAACCTGCCTACTGCTACTGTGTTTCTGTCACGTCTCCTTTTATTTTTGACTATTTGCTGTTATATGTTTTGAGGCTTTCTTAGTCAGGGCATAAAGTCCCTGACTTCTAGGCGTTCACTTTGGATTATACTCTTAATATAGAACCTCTTGTATTGTCTAATATCTTTTTTCTTTAAAATTTCTGTATTTGGATACCAATGCCTCCAACATGGCATCGTTCCTTTTACTTGATTTTTGCTAACATATTTTGGTCCATTCTTTTAATTTTAACCTCATTTTATCACTTTGTTTAGGGTACATTTTTAATAAAAAATATATAATTTATGTACTTATTCACCATATATTATACCATATGTTTTATAGTATATATATATATATGTGTATGTGTGTATTCTAGAAGTGACTATGTCTTGGCTTTCTTTCTGTGTGTGTGTGTGTGTGTGTGTGTGTGTGTGTGTGTGTGTGTGTTTTTGCGGGCCGCGGGCCTCTCACTGTTGTGGCCTCTCCCGCTGCGGAGCACAGGCTCCGGACGCGCAGGCTCAGCGGCCATGGCTCACGGGCCCAGCCGCTCCGCGGCATGGGGGATCCTCCCAGACCGGGGCGCGAACCCGTGCCCCCTGCATCGGCAGGCGGACTCCCAACCACTTCGCCACCAGGGAAGCCCTCTTTGTGTTTTTTTAAAATGTTTCTTTGTAGACTCCTTTGTCTTGCAAAAATGAACCATTTAAAATTTTGTTTTATACTTTTTTCAGTAAATTAGAATGTTAGCTCTACCTTTGTTGCTTCTCAGATGCTTAAAATTATTCTGCAACCGTATTTTGCTAATGGTTAATGTCCAGAATGAAACAGCCTCTGTTGACTCCCTACCATGTGAGGTAAATAACTATAAGCTTTTCCATCTTTTCATCCCCCACCCCTGTAATGTTACATTCATGCTTTTACTGTGTAATCTGGTATTTTAAATCTCTTCTGTGTTATTACTATAGTTTTTACCTTGTTATCTTCTCTTTAAAGGAGTTTTATTTTAATTTTCATTTGGTTAGTGATATATCAGTTATAACAGTTATTTAGACCTAATGGATTTGAGTGTTCGTTGCCAGATCTTTATTCCCACGGGCATGCCCTACTATTGAATTCCTTATTTTGATTAATGTCTTGGTCATAAATATGAAAAGCTTAACACCTATGGAGTCTGCCTGAAAAACTTATTGATTCCTTGCACTTTGTTTCTTCCAATATGAATGACAACTTGGCCCTGTTGCTGAGTTTTGCAGAAGCCAGATACTCGCCTTGGTTTTCTTCCTTTCATAGGTAATCTGCCATCTCCTATGTGGATGC
The DNA here is from genome assembly GCF_963924675.1 of Phocoena phocoena. NCBI lineage: Eukaryota > Metazoa > Chordata > Mammalia > Artiodactyla > Phocoenidae > Phocoena > Phocoena phocoena. The sequence continues at coordinate 55,700,558 of NC_089234.1, forward strand.
TTTTATGTCTTCATCGTGAAATAAATAAACATATACATAGTTGTCAGTGAGCCTTTTGACATTCAGACCTAGGTCTATCTTCAGTGTTAGAAAGTTTTCTTGTATTTTCATTTCAGTTCGGTTCATTCTGAATTGGCTGCCTGTCGTCTGTATCTGCCATCTTTTTGTATAACCTGCTCTCTTAGACCTTACAGTATTTCTGCTTACATCTTTGTTCTTCTTCTTCATTTTGGGAGTGCTTTTTAAATGTGTCCTGTACAGCGCCTCTTGTTTTCGAAGTAAGTAAGTCCTCCTAACTTCTATTGCAGACAGAGAATAGATGGTTTCTCAACGCTCCAGGTATTGTAGGAGTTCTTGTGTACTGAGAACTGTGTTCTAGGTACTGTGCTAAGCATTTGCATGCTTTACCCCATATAACCCTTAGAACAAGTCTGAGAGGCATGTGCTTTGAGTGTCCTTACTCACTGTACAGATTGGAGAAAACAGATGCTCAGAGAGGTTGAACCCTGCTCAGCCTCACCTGCTAGTGCTGGGGCCGGGATTCAGAGTCATCCAGTTTCACAGCAGAGGCTGTGCTCTCAGCCACGATGATAGGATTGCCTTTCCAGCCAGTAATTCTTTTCCAAATCTCTTTTTCTTCATTTTGAGTGCTATGTTCTCTGCTTTTTGTGTTGAAGAATGCTTTCCTAGCTCTGGTGGAAGGTTTTTGTATCTTTCATCCATGAACGTGGGCAGTGTTTGCCCATAAGTCAGGAGGGGCAGTTCTCCTGGGTCCCTTTTACTGTCCGCCTCACTGCTGATACAGGGCTCTTCTCGGCTTTTCCGTCAGAGCACCGGTTGATGACATGAGGTCTTATAAGATCCAGCAGACTGTAAGGCCAAGCGAATGAGCTTGAGCTGTGAGTCGTTCCAGAAGAGAAACTTAATCCGTGTGATATTTCTTCCTTGAGTTTGGTAAGCCCATTGCATCACGAACCAACTGTTTACATCTGGCTCGCTGTTTGACCTGGCCACTGTGCCAGGTACAAACTGTGCTTGGACTTGCGCTCCTTCCTGGAGCTGCCACCTGCCATGTCAGGGACAAGTCCGTCCCCGCAGCCAGTTCTCGGTGTATCTGCCATGTGATTACTGGGGCTTCCCACTTGCGCTCCTTCCTGGAGCTGCCACCTGCCATGTCAGGGACACGTCCGTCCCCGCAGCCAGTTCTCGGTGTATCTGCCATGTGATCACTGGTCCTGGTGATCGAAGTCAGGTAAAACCAAGCTCTCTTTTAGGAGATCAAGAGTCTTTATAATAGGGAGTAGGTCCTTTGCCAGCTCTCCTTACACATCACAGGCTCTCAGGCTAGGAACTCAGGGTGTAGAAGCCTGTCTGGGGCTTTCTGGAGCCCAGAGGTGGATGTCCTCATGTGGTGTTGATTCATTGTCAGGAGACAAGAACAGCAGTGTCAGGAGTAGACTGTGTGTGTGAGCTCACTCACTCTCACAGGGTGTGGACTTGGTGTGCCATTTCCAGATCCATCTGGGTCAGGTGCTAGGCACGCTCACATCCTTGAGGTTTAGTTGATTGACATCACTTCTACCAAGGTACCTGACACTCCAGAGGGATCAATTGTGATATGCAAACAGCCTTCGCTCCCAAGCCAAGAAAGGATGACCTTTCCCCATTGGATGTTGATTCTTCATAAATGACAGTTGATAATAAAGCACTGTCTGCCTTCAGAAAATTCATTAAGCATGATGGTGACATTTTTCCAATGAAACCTAGGACAGAAAACCAAGAGGGGGCACGGTCAGATCAGTGGTTAACTCCCAGGCGAGTCTGAGGTTTGCTCTCTGAGATACTGCTTGCTGTCATGCATTGGCCTTTATGTAAAGACCTGGGTGGAGCGGTGGTGGTGGTGGGGGCCCTGGTCCCTTCGTGTGCTTGGCCAGCAGAGTAGATGGTGATGACCTTGTGAGGAGAAAGAATCCAGGGAGAGCGAGGTCAGTGGGCAGGGGGCTGGTAAGAAAGGGGCACAGGAAGCTCAAGGAGGGGGAGACAATGAGTAGATCTTTGGAGAGGTTGAGTTTGAGGTACCCACGAGATACCAGGTACAGACAGCCAATAGGCAGCAGGAGTGGGGAAAGTATGTCCACGGGGGTGCAGTGGGTGGCACCAGCCTCCTGTTTAGCCCTCTTCTGGGAAACCCACTTCACATTTTGGAACGTCAGATACCTTCCCTATAAAGTGAGAATGTTCAGAGCTCCCTCACAGTGCTGTTGTGAAATCAAGTGAGCCAGTAAGTATAGTGTTGCTTTGAGTGCCCCCTGGTCTGGCAGGGTGCTCAACATCTCTTCCTCGAAGGGTGCTTTTTCTGGAATAGTCTCTGTGACAGTCACGAGGAGTTCTCTTCTTTGGAAGGCCTGTCCCCCCAGTGAGGATTTTGATGAGAAGGGTAATAGGTAGATGGGATTTTGTTGTTGTTTGTTTTTGAGGTGGCAGGGAAAGGTCTGGAATCCAGGATGGAACTGAGGGCTGGCCAGGCCTTGTGGTCAGGTGGGTACAGCTGCATCGAGGACAGTTCAGGCACCCTGGGGCCAGGGAAGTGGAGGCGGGTGAGAGAGTCGTCAGAGCAATCTTACTGGAGACTACGTGCCTTTTAAGACCGTCCACACCCAGTGAGCCTTCTTCCGAGGCCTCCAAGGAGGGCTCTGCTGCTTGGCCAGACTGATGCTTGCTGAGAATCTCTAGCAGATAGTCTCAGCCAGCCTTGGTGGCAGCGAGCTTCCCAGGGAGGAAGACTCCAGAGACTGGCAGCCTTCTGGGAGAAACCCCAGGCAGCAAGGCAGAAACGGCTCAGCAGCCCTCTGCTTCCTCCTTGGAGAAACCAGATGTCTGTCTCTGGCCTGAGGTTTCTTCCTACCCTCTGCTCAGCCCCTTGGGCTGGGGCCAGAGCACAGCTACTCTGTCCACCTGCACCAGCCTCTAGGGCGGCAACCTTGGCTTGGGCTTCCTCATGGATGTCTCGGGGACATTCCAGGGAGTTTGCTTTTTCTCCCTTTCACAAGTGAGAAAACAGGGCCCGAGAAGTCAAGGGCCCTTGTCGGCTAATGTTCTTGTTGGAGCGCTCACCAGGGTAACAGGGCAGGCCGCTTTCTGTCCTCTGGGCAGTAGGCAGCCATTGGGGGCTGAAGAGCAGGACAGGTGGTATGACAAAGCTGGGACTTGATGGTATGACTCAAGGTCGGACAGCCTGATGCTGGAGGGCACAGAAGGGGAGACAGACCAAAGTCAGGGCAACCAGCGAGGAGTCCGTTTAGTGATGCAGGCGAGGCCACAAAGTCCTGGGCTGGGATGGAGCTGGGAAGCTTTTTCAGACGTCTAGCCTATTTCTCGGGTCGCAGCCCCAGTATATTAGTAATGCTAGGAATTCCAACTTGGCTTTTTAAAAAACTTTTTTCTTTGGCGAACCCAAGTATTGTAGGTTGAATTATGTCCCCCTCCAAAAGACGTTGAAGTCCTAGCTCCTGGTGCCTATAAATGTGACCTTATTTGGAAATATAGTCTTTGTTTTTAATTTTTTTTAATATTTTTAAATTGAAGTATAGTTGATTTACAATGTATTAATTTCTGCTGTACAGCAAAGTGATTCAATTATACATATATATACACACATTCCTCTTTTATATATTCTTTTCCATTATGGTTTATCATGGGATACTGAATATAGTTCTCTGTGCTATACAGTACGACCTTGTTGTTTATCCATTCTATGTATGAAAGCTTACATCTGCTAACCCCAACCTCCCGTTCTATCCCTCCCCCAAACCCTCCCCCTTGGCAACCACCAGTCTGTTCTCTATGTCTGTGATTCTCTTTCTGTTGCATAGATAGGTTCAGTTGTGTCATACTTCAGATTCCACATGTAAGTGATATATGTGGTATCTGTCTTTCTCTTTCTGACTTAACTTCACCTAGTATGATAATCTCTGGGCCCATCCATGTTGCTGCAACTGACATTATTTCATTCTTTTTTATGGTTGAGTAATATTCCATTTTATATGTACCACGGCTTCTTTATCCATTCATCTGTTGACAGACATTTAGGTTGTTTCCATGTCTTTGCTATTGTGAATAGTGCTGCTGTGAACAGAGGGGTGCATGTATCTTTTTGACTTAGAGTTTTGTCTGGATATATGCCCAGGAATGGGATTGCTGGATCATATGGTAACTCTAGTTTTCTGAAGAACCTCCATACTGTTCTCCATAGTGGCTGCACCAACTTACATTCTCACCAACAGTGTAGGAGGGTTCCCTTTCCCCCACACCCTCTCCAACATTGGTTATTTGTAGACTTTTTAGATGGACATTCTGACTGGTGTGAGGTGATACCTCGTTGTAGTTCTGATTTGCATTTTTCTAATAATTAGCAATGTTGAGCATCTTTTCATGTGCCTATTGGCCATCTGTAGGAAATAGTTTTTGCAGATGATCAAGTTAAGATGAGGTCATTAGGGTGGGCCCTAATCCAGTATGGGTGGCGTCCTTATAGAAAAGGGAAATTTGAACAGACAGGCACACAGGGAGAACGCCACGTGAGGACGAAAGCAGAGATCAGGGTAATGCACCTACAAGCCAAGGGATGTCAAAGATGGCCAACACACCACCAAAAAGCCAGGGGAGAGGCATGGAACAGATTCTCCCTCACAGCCCTCAGGAGGATCCAGCCCCGCTGACAGCTTGATCTCAGACTTCTGGCCTCTAGAATGTGAGGCAATAAATTTCTGTTGTTTAAGCCACTCAGTGCGTGATATTTTGTGACAGCAGCCCTTGGCAAGTGAATACACCAAGCTTTCCAGACCCCATTTTTCCACGCCCTGGAAAACTGCTTCCACTGATGTCAAAGGATCATTATGTGACCTCCTGACCTGGTAAGCCCTTCCCAGCTGGTTGGCAGAAGCCACTCTCTGAGCCACAGGGAATCCAGGTAGCTCCTACCGTCAGAGGCTGCCAGTTCATAGCCAGCCTGCCCTTGGCCCTCAGCTCAAGAGGGGCTGGGAGGTGAAAGCTAGGGCCTTGTTGTTGGGGAGTTCACAGTCTGGTCAGCGAGACACTCAGACTGAACAGAGGCCACCTTTTAAAGTCAAGTGCTATGTGGTGAGTTTCTCTGGCATAGTCAAGTGCTATGTGGTGAGTCTTCTGCGTGGTTATCCCCATTCTACTGAGTGACACGGTCAGTTGTGTGTTTATCCCCTCAGCCCTGTACTGACTTTTCAATGTTCGATTCCATCGTCTTTATATTAGTTACAAGGTCCCCGAGGGCAAAAGCCTCTCCCCGTCTCGTTCACTCGTGCACAGGGGAAGCCGGCATTTGCCTGGGGCTTGCCTCCTTCGGCAGGCCTGTGTGGGGTGTTTGATCAGGGTCATCCTCGTTGTGCAGGGGAAGAAACCAAGAGACTCCAGGGTGGAGTGATTTCTTTGCTGTTTCACAAGCAGAGCGAGACACAGGGGTCCCCTGGCACACAGTAGGTTCACAGGAAATGTGTGACTTCATTGGCACCGTATCAGAGTTGCATGTTTAAGGCTGCCCTTAGCGTTCCATAGGTGCCGAGCTCGTGTCCTTGGCTAAGACCGTGAACTGTCAAGGACAGGGATAACCTCTTAACTGTAGCCCCCGGGCTCCCAGCCCTGCTTGAGCACACACTCCCCTCCTGTGCTGACTGACGGGCATGGTGTCAATGTACGGCCTTTTGCAGGCAACGGTAGGAGGGTGATGAGCTTTATAGATCTACCCGCTGCCTAAAATTGAACCACACACATAATTCACTCTGCATGCTTGCTCAGCTGGCCCTGCATTCTCTCTGCCATCCAGCCTCCAGCGCACGCTCGACGCCTTACAGTTCTGGACTATTTCAGCATACGGTGGCATGGCTGGATTGTCCCAAATTCCTGACCTTTGGGCCTTGGGTCCCCATGGGTAGCTTGATGTCATCTGAACAGCAGGCTCTGGCCCACGGTGAGGCTTCTCCAGTGTTCTGCAGCCTTTCCTCTGCTTTTGAAGCACCGTGCCTGCCTGGGGGCTGATGGAGAAGGGGATGAGAAGCTGGGTCCCCCGGGAAGGGGCAGGGCTCCTGGTCTGTAGTCAGGGCCTCCCACTTAGCCTTGCTAGAAACCGACAGTTGTCATTGTTTCCGTTTAAAGGACCCGACCCAGTGCCAGGAACTGCGGGGATGTGAAAACACAATCACTATTTCTAGAGAGACAAGGCCAGCAGAAGATTCTAGTTAAAACTTAGACTTGTGTTCAAGTACCAGTTCAGATCCCTCTTTACTAGCTTTGATCTGAGGGGAATGATTTCATTTCGTTTAAGTTCATTGGAAACTTCGACAAGGTTTCCGTGAGCAGTCGCATAGCACACGGCACGTTGCAGGTACCCAGCAAATATTAGCTTAAGGTCCTCTGGCCCCTCCATCTCCACTGCAGGGATTAGAGCTGACCCAGAGACAGTGCCTGCTGTGCACCAGGCACCTTTAAAGGGGCTTTATAAGTGGTAACTCATTTCATCCACACAGGAGCTCAGGGAAAGACCGAGGCACAGACTGGTTAGAAGCAACTGTCTGAGGTTCCCAGGTGCGAAGCTAGGGTTTGATGCAGGCGGTCTGGCCCCTGATCTGTACCTTTAACCGCTGTGCTCTGTGGCCTTGCCGAGACCGACCTATGGGATCTTGGACAACTTCCCGATACCTCAGTTTCCTCATCTTTAAGATTGGGATGACGTGGGTAACAATTTGGGACCCTTAGGAGAAAGTTTTGAGCTTTGTAGAGGGTTTAGGAGGATGCCTGGCATGTCCTAGGCACTCAGTAAATGGCAGCAGCTCTTTCAATAAGAAACACATGTGCACAGGTGACCAAAAATGCAAGCTGTCATGTGCAGAACACCCACAGGATGACACAGCTCTTTTATTATAGGTGGTTAGAGTGTGGAACTCAGCGTGGCTGGATTAGGAGAGATGGGGCGGGGATGTTCCAAGTGAGGGGGTCAGCTTGGGCAGCGGAGGTGGGAAGGCAGAGAGCCAGGAGGCCAGGGTGCCAGGAGCACAGTCTATGTGGGAATGCTGGGTTTGGGAAGTTAGGCTGGGGCCTTTGGCTGTGAATTTTGACCTGTGAGCCGTGGGGAGACTCTGAGGGTGTCATGCTTATGGCGGATCGTTTCAGAGTCTGCTGGCCTGTTAGCAGTTGGCTGTCATGGTTGGGAGGGACTCCTCATTCATTCAAATATGCGCCCATCTCTGGTGAACAGAGCAGTATTCACAAAGGGAGGGAACAGCAGGGCACATGGGATGCTTGCCCAGTCCTGCCATCTGCTATCCGAAGGGGCTGGTCCCCAGATCCTGGACACATCCAAGGCTACGAGTTTACTGCCTCTCAGCTGCTGTTTGTGTCACAAATGCCTGTCGCACAAGGGGCATTAAAAATATCCCAGTGGCTAATAACATTTCTCAAAATAACTGCTTGCAAAGTGCTTTGCTGGGGCGAATGGCTACTAAAATTGGACTCCCTGGAGTGAGTGAGTGTGTGTGTGTGTGTGTGTGTGTATGTGTGTGTGAGAGAGAGAGAGAGAGAGAAGAATTTTAAATCCATTTCCCCCTGAGTGAGGCCCACAGTTAGTGCCCTTTTGTTCTGTGATTCCTCCTGTTGTCACTGGGTGTCCCAGAGCCCTGTTTACTGGCTCACTCCTGCCACGCCCTCTTCCAACCCCAGTCCTTTGCGAACTGGAGCGGCTGCTGCCCTACATTGCCTGGTTGTCCTGCCCCGAGGAGCAGAATTTTGAAGAATCTTGGTGGGGCGGGGTGGCCTTATTGTGGCAGCGGCCTCGTTCCTTGGTGTGCCAGGTAATAATAGCATATGCGGTGGGGGGAATCTTGCCCAGTGCACAGTTCAGGGGGGAAACTGGGCCACAGAACAGCCAGGCAGCCCTCAAGGTGCCCTAGTAACGGAGGGCACAGAAACACAGTTTTCCAGGCCAAGGCTCTTTAGTGGTCTCCAGGCCCAGTCTTTGGGGCCACCAGGTGATCGGGTCACACAAGGCCAATCACTTCTCCTTTCACTCATAATACAAAAGGGAGTGAGGGTGTCCTTAGAGCAGTTACAAAAACAAAGTGAATAGGCACTTGGGGGGAATTTGGTTGAAGGACAAAGGGAATTTGAGAGCCAGAAGCCGGTTTTCCCTTAGGTTATAGCTGCATTGAATGAGGTGGGCCTCAGTATCCCCATCTTTGAAATGGAACATTCAGTGACTCATTTAGCAAGCATCTTTTGAGTGCTTGTTGTGGGCCTGGCTCTGTAGTAGACACGGGAGTTACAAAGAGCGGTTTAAAGTAAAAGGTCAGGAAACGTTTGCAAGCCAAGCGTGCTGTGTGTGTGTGGCAGCTCCAGAGGGCCCGGGGTTCTGTGTGGTCCCAGGTGAGAAATGGCAGCTGCATCGCTGTGTCTTCTGGCCTTGTATCGTCCCTAGAGATTTGGGTCCTGGTAGATGAGAGCCTTATGAGTGTTTTACCAGGAATGGAGGCCCAGGGAGGAGTGAATTTCCCATTCCCCGTAGGAGCTGTATGTGATGGAATGTTTATATAGTAGAAGGAGCCCAGGCTCTGGAGTCAGGTGGACTCCCTGACCTTAGGCTGATCGCTTAAGCTGAGGGAACTGACTCCTGGCAGGGGAAAGTGACTTGCCAAGGTCATGTCTGAGGTGGACCTGGGACCCAGAACTGAGTTGGTTGACCAGAGCCAGGCCTTTTCCTGTTATTCCTTGGTGCCTTCATCTCACTATATGAAGCAAATCATCAACTTTAATCATGCTACTGAGATTTTATACTTCATCACTTTCAAGTCACTTTCTCTTGTGATGTCCTAAGTTCTGCTTTGGGAAAGCCAGATTTCCATATTCTGGGCCTGCTGATAGAGAAGGGTCGCTAGGTTTAGCAAATAAAAATACAGGATGGGGCTTCCCTGGTGGCGCAGTGGTTGAGAGTCCGCCTGCCGATGCAGGGGACACGGGTTCGTGCCCCGGTCCGGGAAGATCCCACGTGCCGCGGAGCGGCTGGGCCCGTGAGCCATGGCCGCTGAGCCTGCGCGTCCGGAGCCTGTGCTCCGCAAACGTGAGAGGCCACAACAGTGAGAGGCCCGTGTACCGTAAAAAAAAAAAAAAAACCAGGTTGCCCAGTTACATTTGAATTTCAGGTAAGCAAGATAGAATTTTTTGGTTTGTTATGTCCTCTACAATATTTGGGACATACTATTTTAATAAATTATTTCTTGTTTATCTGAAGTTAAAACATAAGAGGGTATCCTACTTTGACCTGGAAACGCTATGGTCTCTACCCACTGCCCTGAGATCACACACAGGCTGTGGGACCTCTCTGCCCCTGCCTGAGGCTTCTGGTGTTACTCAGAGGCCCCTCTGCCTGGAGGAGGAAGGTGGAAAGAGGAGGGTGGCCCTGAGCATGGATCAGGCATCCCCAGCTCCTGGCCCAGGTGTCAGTGAGGGACTGGCCATCCACACTGGGCTAAAGGGAAGTGGCCTGTAAGCTGAGAGGGTGGCCGAGATGTCCCTTTTTATAACTGGAGAATAGTTTAAGTGAGGTGTCAGCAAGTGGTCTGTGTCCCTGGAACACGAGGTCTGGGGAAGTCCTGGCAACTTTACTCCTGAATTAGGAGCAGGGGCCCCTTCATCCCACTGGCTTCCTGAGAACACTGCCACCTGGGCCTGAGGAGCACCCGGGCTGTGGGCACTGCCTGCTCAGCTGGGCCACAGCACCTTCCAGGACTGGGCTGATATCCCTGTGTGGCCCTTGGGCTCTGGGTCTGTGCCCTGGGGTTGGAGCCGAGCAGCCGCAGTCAGCTCAGGGGAGGGTAGGGCAGCAGGGTACACCCGCAGAGCTGCCTCGGAGCTGCTCAGCCCAGCTGCTGCCAACACCTGTGAGCTCAGCCTCTGTTTAGAAGAGGCCTGAGAGCTGGGGAGGCTGTTCACAGGCTAGGTGATAAAGGGATGCTGGCCTGGCTGCCCTGCCCCCTCTGTCAGTCCTGCATCTTTGTCTTCGCTAGCCCAGACCCTGGGCTCCAGAGCAATTAGAGGTCAGCTGCTACTCTGCCCCATCCCCTCCAGCCCCCCACCCAAGGTCCAGGCGTGCTGCTCCTGGGTGTCAGGATGCTGTCTCTCCCCTTTCCCCAGAGCAGCTTCCTGCTGGGGGAGTTCATCCCCACAGCCGTTCCTGAAGGGTGAGCAGTTGGCCATAACCTTGATACGGTGGCTTTTCTTCATGTTGACCGGGAACAGCCTTTGAGGGTCTTCAGGGGGTAACCGATTTACCATATTGCCTGCCATCTTGTGGACATCCGTGGGCCACCTGAGGACCAGTGGGCTTTGCTGTGTAGGTGCATAATAAGTGCATGGTGAACCAATATATGAGAGAGAAAAGCACGGTAACTCCGTATGTAGAAAGTGTCTGATGATAAAGGTTGAGGCCGCTGGTTCTCAAACTTGAGCAGGCATCAGCATCACCTGGAGACCTTGTTAAAGCAGACCAGCCCCAACTCAGGATTCCTGGTTCCATAGTCCTGGGGTAGGAACCAAGACTTTGCACTTCTAATAAGTTCCCAGGTGACACTGCTGGTCCAGGGCCACACTTTGAGAATCACCAGCTGAAATGATTGCCTTTCTCAAATGCCTTGCATTTCAATTCTACTTTTATTAAAATATTCATTTACTAACTAATTAAACAAGTCTTCATTGTCCTACTGTATCCCATGCACCAAGTTTAGGGAATAAAAACATAAAAATGGCCTCATGGAACCCAGTGTGCAACAAGGGAACTGCACATTAAAAACAGTTGCCAACTAATCCAATTGCTTTTACTGGGATATTGTGTGGGAAGTACAATTAGGAGTACAGGGGAAGGGGCACTTGGGAGGGACCTCTTCAAAGGCAAGTGTGATTGTGTTTCTTTTTCTCTGTGTATTGTACTTCTGTGTGGTTTGTCTCCCCAGTTGACCTGTGAGATCTGTAAGGGAAGAGGCTGAGGTGAATCTTGACCTTCCTTTTTTAAGTGTGTTCTAGTTCTGGGGACACGGTAGGCAACCAAAAGAAAGAGTCTTTGCCCAAAAAAGAAGACATGGTTAGTATCAAAGAAGTGAATACCTAATGGTGGAATTTAAGACTCAAGTGTTTGTGGGGGCCTACAGATTTGGATTCTATTATATATGCCTACTTCTAGGGCTGACCTGATAGAGACCAGCCTAAGCAGGAGGGCACCCTCCCTGGTCCCCAGCATCAACTCACTGCCTGAGTTCTTGGGGAATGCTGCAGGATTTTTGAAAGCTGCCATGTTCTTAGAAAGCTCATTTCCAAGAGCCTTAAGTGGTCCTGAGCTGATGCTCAGCTGGGACTTGTCTTGGCCTGAGGGGAAACACTCTCAAAGCAGGGGGAAGAGGCCCAGGTAGCTTTCTTTCTTCACAACCTTGGGGACTGAGGAGGGACGAAAGCCCCTCCGTGGTGACTGCTCAGAGCTATGAGCTCCAGTTGGAAGGTGTGCTGCTTGTTCTGAACAGGGCCAGGAGAAACCCTTGGGCTTTGCCCTGGGCCAGAGCCACCTTCCCTGGGATTTTTCCTCCACACACCCTCACTGTGTCCTCTTTGGCTTCAGGAGTAGGAGACAGGAGCAGAACTAAGCCTGTCCTCCCCATCATTCATCACAAAAGTATTCATAATAGCGCTTACTGTGTGTAGAGCACTGTTCTTTAAAAACACCTTAGGTTCATAATAGATTGAAAAGGGTTGAGAGGTGAAGGACAGTCAATGTTGACGGAGCACACGCCCTCAGACACAGTTCTGAAACACTCTGCCTGTGTTCCTTCCTTTAGTCTTTAAAACAACTCTCGGAAGTGGGGGTGCACTTGGCCCCATTTTAAAGAAAAGAGTACTGAGGCTGTGGGAATTTGAGTACCTGTCCCAGGATCTCTCCAAAAATAAAAGGGCAGCATCAGTTGTGGATTCCGTGAGACTCCAGAGCCTGGGTTAACTGCTCTGCTGTCCTGCTCCAGATCACGGTGGGGAGGGGCAGGAGGAAGATGAAGGTGGAGATGAGGGGAGAGCAGACTTCGATCTGTGCGCTCTCTGCTCTGCCTGGACCCTGGCTTCCTCCATAGAGTCTGTCCGGCTGCTGCAGCCCACATTAGCCCCTCTTTCCAACCTCTGTTTTCACTGGTTATGGACATTTAATTTGGTTTGCATGATGATGGTTATTATTATTACTATACCTCTATCTTAGTACGATTGCAGAGCCCTCGAGAACAAGCACTGGCCTCAGGCTCCTCCCTCCTGCTCTCAGGACACCTTATCGCAGAGGTCAAGGTGGGGCTGATCAACAGTCTGGCTCACCCAGAGCCGGTACTTGGTCCACACCTAGGGTGACCAGTCATCCGGTTTGCTTAGTACTGTTGTGGTCTTAGCACTGCAAGTCTGGCATCATGGGAAACCCCTGAGTCAGTCCTGGGCAAACCAGGACGGTTGGTCACCCTATGTATACCTCATTTGATGAGTAAGTACCCTGGTGCCTGAGGTGTGGTGGGGGGGGGCCGGGGGGCGCGAAGCATGCCCCGAGCCTCACCATGGTTCTTGGTGGAGGCTGGCTCCAGGGGCTGCTCCCTGATTCCTTATCCAGTAGGCTCTCCTCCTGCAGCCTCTAGAAGTGAGGCTCGGTCTCCTGCTCTGCACTTTTAAGACACAGCTTTTATAGGCAGCTGCTGTCTTCTCTCTGGATTCCTTGATGCTTCTCATCCTCTTTTGGAAAAAAAACAACCCCCCAAATCAAGAAGCTTTGGCCGAAAGCCCCTGGTGGGGCACTTGTGATGTGCTGGGGGTTTATTGGGGTGACTCTTTGAGGGGCAGGCAGTATGTGTGCTCTAGGGGCTTATATTTAGTGAAACGGAACTCGTTCTTCCTGATCACAGACACACAGTGATTGTTCAGCAGGAGCAGAGGGCAATTGACAGGTTCTCAGGCTCAGATCCTGGAAAACCCTGAATTCTAGGCCAAAGCTCTCCAAAGTGGGATGTACAAAACTGTCCTTTGGAATATGGGAAGAAGATATTAAAGCACCGATTACTATTTTTATGATCCTTTTAATGACTTTCTGTGTACACTTTATAGTGTATGTGATATTCACGTAGTGTGGTGTACGTACATATGCACACATGGGCGTGTATGCTGGTGGGGGCTGCTCTTCCGTGAATGCTCCCCATACTTCTAAAGAAGAGCTGTTCTAATGATAATGAGATCTCTTGGCTGGAGGATAGATGTTAGAGTCTGTTTCAGCAGGGGGAGGTCCAGATGAAGAGAGTGAGTGTCAGTGTGAATTGGCTTCGAACATCCCTCGGTTGACGTTTAACTGATACAGATGGTACTTAAGTGCCTTTACGGATGGTGCGTACCCTCTTTATGTTAACAAGTCTCAAGAGAGCGGTTCTGTGCACCACAGAGGTAGCTTCCTGCAGTCAGCTTCGTATACCTTGTGTCATCACATCTCTAACAGGACGAACGTGTTAGTTGATGAGTGATGGGAGGCAGTGGTTGATAAAGCAGTGGTTCTCAGAGTGGGGTTTCCAGACGAGCAGCTTAGAGAATCACCTGGGAAGTTGTTTGACATGCAAATGCTTAGGCTTCTCCCCAGACTCCTAGAATCAGAGACTGGGGGTGAGGGCCCAGCACGCCTCGTTGTGGCCAGTCCTTCCGGTGATTCTGATGCACAGGCAAAGTCGAGAACCGCTGAGGTACCCTGGCAGGAGCATGGGCTTTGAGTCCTGGTTCTGCCCCTGCTGGCTCTGTGGCCTTGGGCAAATTACTGATGGCCTTCTCGGAGACTTGGTTTTCCCATCTGACTAATGACGGTTGTAACACCGCTCTCCTAACTTTAGTATGAGAATGGAAATAGGAGATAATTGGTGTAAAGTGCCGAGCACGTGCAGGGCAAATAGGAGTGTTTGGTATCCGGCCTCAGTTATTGTTTTTCCCATCAATTGGATGGGGGTGGTAGCAGCTTCTGTAAAAACAAAACAAAACAAAACAAAAACCCCAGAAACATCTGGTTCCCAAATTGCTTCCCTGACTAGCTCTGTGACCTTGGGCAAGTTGGTCTCCTTCTCCATAAAATGTGCCTAACCACACCTGTCTATCAGTAATAGGATCAAACGACATGAGTGCTTTGTAATTTGTAAAATATCCAACAGGAGAAATTTCTAGAGAGTTATTTACTGGGGTGGCTTGTTCTTTGTCCTCTTGGAATATATATCCCCTTTCCCCAAATAATAAAAGAAAGTCAGAAATCCCACCATGCAGGACCTGCAGGCTGGGTCACAGAAGGCTTTTTTGCCCCCAGGACCGATTTATTTTTTTTCTCCTTTTCTGTTCCCTCCCATCCTGACACTACCCACCAAATCCTGTCTTCAGCTTGCATTCCCTTGTGCTCGGATGTTGAGCCCCTATTAAAATGTCAACTGCAAGCCAGGAACACTGCCTGGCTTCCTGGAGGAGGGGAGGGTGGTGTGGACTGTCCAGCATGTCCTTTTGTCATTACGATAATCGCTTGGGTGGGCCCCGCCAAGACATCAAATAAATTGCCTCCTTCCCTTAAGTGTCTCAGCGCTGTTTTTTGCAACGTGAATTGTCCCAGTGCGGAGATAAGCTTTGCTCATAATTTCACCAGCTTCTTAAATGAGGAAAATGGGTAAACAGCTTTCCCTTCCCCACACACTCCCCCTTTTTTTCCGTGCTGGTGTCCAATGACAACACATCCATCACCAGAGAGGCCCGGAGCCAGCCAGCACAGGCTGCTGGAAGGTTCCTGTCTTCTCCCGAGAGTGCTGAGGGACCCGAGGGGGGGTCTGCAGAGCAGAGGTAGAGCCAGAGAGCTTGGGGAAGAGAGCCCTCCACCCTGGGCTTTACCATGGGGAGGCAATAGCTCTTCTCTCTGGGAGGCGAGGCATGCCGCTGTCCTCCTGGTCGCCTGCCTCAGTGAGCCACACGTTGATGAAGTGAGGGCTTATGTCACAACCATGACTGCTCACTAGGCAGCTGATGAATAAGGACAGCAGGAAAAATGAGTTGGGCTGTGCAGTGGCATTTCTCTACTTTCCCAGCAAAATGCCGAGACGTCCTTCCCCTGGAAGAGTGGAGGGGAGAAGGGTCAGAGCGGAGAGATTTCTGATACGCTGTTAGTGGTGCAGGCAGTTAAAAAGAAATTAAAACAAATCTCTGCTGGAATGCAGGCATCTCCTCTCCTGGCCCCTCTACAGCCTTGAACAAATTAATTGAATGGACGTTGACTGGGGGGGATCAGCTGAAGGCTTAGATAACCAGTTCTTTCTGTGGTGGGCAGAGAGGGAGGGTGTGTGTGTGTGTGTTTGTGTGTGTCACACAGCGGGTGTGGGGGTGAGCTGGGGGCAGTTCAGAAATAGAAAGGAGGGTTGAGCATTTTGGGGTAGAGGAGACAAAGTCTGCTGGAATTTCATCTTGAAGAGAATCAAAGGACTGGGAGGGAGACCCTCTCTAGCCCTGGAGAAAAGAGTTTTCAGGATGTGAAGCACTCATGCCTCCAAATTCTTTTTTTCTGTAGACTCCCAAGCCTCCTCAGGGGTGAAATGAGCATAGGGACGTCCTTTGTGACTGAAGAGTGTTGCTGGAAGGGGGAGGGGAAGGCCCAGAATGGTTGCATGGTGCTGTCAGTCGGCAGCGAGATGGACGGGATGACTTAGCCCTTTTGCCGTGTCACACGTTTGTTCAGAAGCTTTCTCCCCTTTGTGGTCAGGTGACCTGGGAAAGAGGCACAAGGACGAGGCTGCTTCCCCTTCCTGGGACCTCGACGTTTTGGGTCACCTGGGTTCCTCCCTGATTTTGTCAGGTTCTCAGCCTGCCTTCCCCACAACCTCTCTTTGCTTTTCTAGATTCTCTCTTAAGAACTTAGAAAACAGCAGCTGTGGGCCTTTGGCCCAGGGATCCAGAACGAGCATCTTGTCGTGGTCAGGGTAGGTGAGCAGCGTGGAGCAGAGCCCTGCCGTGTCTGCGTCTGGTGCTGCTCTGTCCCGGGGACAGGGGTGGCCTCCCTGGGAATGCTTCTCAGCACACACTGAGCCATAAAAAATTCAACTGCAGGGGTATCAAATATTTATCTGCCTGATGAATGAATGCTTGCAGATTCTTACGAATTCTTTGCTCTGATTAAATAAAATTGAAGGATGGGAATTGTCTTCTCAGCACTTTAGCAAAAGGCAAGTCAGGGCGGTTACTTTCTGCCTGGGATTTGTCCCTGGGAAAAGCTGGCGTCCTGTAGAACTCATCTGCTTCATGTGTCATCACCGACTCTATACACTCCAGAGTTCTGGACTTTGCCCAGGTTGTGGTCAAGAAGGGCAGCTCTAAGACCAGCATCCCTTTACAGCTGATAAAGCAATGTCCCAACGGATCCTGACTCAAATGTCCTCAACCTTGGATAGCCCTCTGTCTTCATTTTTCTTGCCTGTAAAATGGGAATAATAGTAATACCTTACTTAAAAGATGATTATGTGGGCTTCCCTGGTGGCGCAGTGGTTGAGAGTCCGCCTGCCGATGCAGGGGACACGAGTTCGAGCCCCGGTCTGGGAGGATCCCACATGCCGTGGAGCGGCTGGGCCTGCGCGTCCGGAACCTGTGCTCCGCAACGGGAGAGGCCACAACAGTGAGAGGCCCAAGTACTGCAAAAAAAAAAGATGATTATGTGATATATATCAAATGCCTCACCTAGTAGGTTCTAAGAAATTTTCACTATGATTATTTATTTCTACAGTACCGTGATTGAGTGTCTCCTTGGATTTGGAAAGGCGTGATTTTGAAGGCCTGCTTTGTAGGCTGCTGCCTGCGGTTCCTTGGAGTTAGCAGTTGATCGGCGCATTAGCCTGCCCGCTTTCTGTTCATTCATTCATTAATTCAAGGCTGTGGGGTCCATTCTTTAACAATTGGACCCCTGCTCTTAAGAAAAATATGCTTTCATTGGGGGAAATAACACGTTTACACTGGCTCCATATGTACGTGTGTGTGTTTTAACACGTTCATCATGCAGGAAGAGAAAAGGTTCATAAGGGTTGGGGTTACTAGAGGTGGGGTTGTTAGGAAGGCTTTACCGGGAGGGGAAGCCCGTGTAGGGCAAGGCACGAGGCCAGCACTTAGGAGAAGCCTGTAGCAGCCCCTGTGGTTTCAGAAGGGTTTAGGGAGGGGAGTCACAGCCTACTGTGCAGCAACTTTGAGGCAGACTTAGGCTTAAAAGATAGAATTGCAGATACAGTCTTCTGCCCCAGGCCTGCGTTTGCTGAATGTCCTGCCCCTGGAGAGGGGCACCAGTTCCTTATTTGCCTGGGGTGTTTAATAGTATAGCAAAAGTAAACACACCGGTGCCTGAGTGCCTTTGGCTCAGCTGGAAGAGCCCCTCTGCTGCAATTTAGGAGGGATCCTGGTGGGTGGGATGGGATCAGACCAGAGTCTTACGACTGGGATTTGCCTGCTGGAGCCCTGGGTCACCGTGCCATACCCACCTGCATGTCAGAAGCTGGAATTGGATCCCGTGGCCAGATGGGAGGCAGCAGGGCCAGCCCTTCCCTTTCACTGGCCTGTACCAGCCCAGGTCTGGTGGGAAGGAAGGGACACATCCTGATGTCTGAGTGCCCTGCGATTTCTTCGTTGGTGGCTCTGTCCCGCTGGGGGCAAATGCCAGCCTCACAGTTGATACCCCTTGGTGTCCTGGTTGGCGAGGCCAGCGGGTCCTGAGGGAGGTGCATTCGGCTTTTGTCTTGGTTGAAAGCCAACGTGTCCCATGGGACCATTCTCCTCGTGAGCCTGTTCAATCCGCCCATCGATGAGCAAGTATTTCCTGAGACTCAAGGTGTCAAGTACTGGAAAAAAGTCTCCTGGCCTGGCTCTGTAGGGGGCACAGGAATTATCAGGCCGGTATGGCCTCCTCTACTCAAGGAGCCTCCACTCCAGTTAATTGAGGGAAGCGAGAGAGAGAGACACACACACACAGGAAAGGTTCGACAGCAGCTCGTACTGGCCTCACAGATGAGGTGCGTGGGCAGCAATTCAGGTGTCCTAAGGCAGCACCTGCTCAGTCCAGAGCAGGAGTGACCGGCTGGCCATGCGGCAGGGGGTGGGGTGGGAGGTAGCGGGGAGCCTGCCTGTGTGCTCAGCATCTGTGTCTCTTCGTTTCATTAGCTGCTTAATGTGAGAAGAGAGAAATTCTGTGTCTTTCCAGATCCCAATGAGGATGCATAGTATCTGAGGACATCCTTTTCTATTTCCTAGTCCCCTCCTACTGGCTTCGGAAGTCTTATGGGCACAGGGCAAAATATTTGCAGAGAACAGAAGAGTGCAAAGAGGCAGAAATTTAATCGCTCATAATCACACCAGAAACATCTACTACTCTTCACATTTTGCTTCATTTTCTCCTAACAATGTTATCATGCATTTTTCTTCATAGTGCCGAGATCATGGACCACGTGCGATTTAGTGTTCTGCTTTTATCCTTAACATCCTATTAGTATTTCCAGGTGTTACTGAGACTCTATAAACATATCTTTAAATGGCTTGTATGCCATGATTTGGATACTCACCCCTTTTCTTCATATTTCTCCTTTCATGTTTTTTTGTTATCATAGAATTACACTGGATATCTTTCTACAGAATTATGTATATTACTTCATTTGTTCATTTATTTAAGAAACTTTGAGTATCTGTAGTGTGCAAGACAATGTGCTTTTTAGCCATGAGAGGAGGGCTTTTAGACAGAGTTGGACATTGGGAATGCTACGGAAGGACTTAGGAGGAAACCATCCGAAATAGCAAAGAGGCACGTAGACGCACTACTTAAGAACATGCGATTTTGTGGTGCTGTTATCTGTAGTCACTATCCCTGGCTTGTCATAGGACCATGGGCAGGTTAATTGTTCTGGGCCTCAGTTTCCATGTCTGTAGTCACTAGATGGGTTTGAAGCTCCTTCCTGCCTCCAGCTGTCTGTGGTTCTAACTGGAAACGTAAGATCACCCAAGGGGCCCTCTTTCCCGATATCTCACTGAGGCTGTGTTTGGAGCGTTCCTGGTGCACAGATGCTGCTGATGGGCCTGGACATAGTCTGTCCTCTGCCCCGCTTGGCCGTGATCACAGCGTTCATTTGTTCAGCTCTCCTTTTGCATAAGTAGTTCAGGGCTTGACCGCAGCCCAGCTCTGTTTGGAATTAGCACAGACATAGTAGAGTTTTACAAAATCGTGAGCAGAGCAACCTAGGAAGGAAGACTCTTCACCAAATGCTGACGTACCAAGAGAGAGGTCCCCTTTAGAACTGGAGCAGGGTAAACCTTGGACACGGGGGAGGAATTCCTGTGGAATTCCTGAGCTTTAATCACGAGCAGCTCTGGCTGGGAGGCCGCCCGGGCACATGCATCTGTGCAGCCAGTGATGACATTATCTGTTCACTGGAGGCTTTCTTCCCCACAAAGAGGCTAGTCCGTAAGTCCTTATTTGCAGCCCTTGACAGCAGGAGCCACAAGCCTCTAACCAGCTCAGGACCTGGGGTGAGATCTGCTTGGGTCCCGAATAGAGGCATCTCTGCACAGGACTTCCAGAAAAGTGGCAGCACCTCTGCTTCAAAGGGTGGAGGACTGGGGGAACAGGGACCCCCGTGCTTGGAGCTGGGGCGAGGCATCAGGAAAGAGGCCCAATACCAGGAGGTGTGGAGGGGCAGGAGGTAGATTGGATTTAGGGCTGGAGGGGGGAGGGGTAGGAGGGCCAAATAGCTTAGCTCCCCAATGCCTCTCTGGACCATCTTTGTTTTCAGAGTTATAATGTGTCCTTTTGGGGATGGTCTTTGGACATGTGCTAATTATAAATTGTCCTTCATTGCATTCCGAGAGTTCTAATAATTAGAATTTCTAATTCCAGTCCTCTGAGCTGCTCCCAGCAGCCTTATCCTGTGAGAGGAGCACTTGACACATTTGCTGTCCTGCTGAAAGTCACTGCAGGAGGCCAGCAGCATGCGGCCTGGAGGAAGGATCCAGATTTGGGGAGGAGGCATGGAAACCTTTCCCCAGAACCCAATACACGTGTCCTGGAAGCTCCTCTCTTTGTGGTCTGTTTGTTTTTAACGAGGAGTATTTTCAAGGCGAATGGACAGGGCAGGGTGGTCTAAGGAACAGACCCCTGGGCTCTGGTCCTAGCCTGGCCCAGAGCCTGTGGGACTGTGGTCAGTGAACCCTTTGGACGTCAGTTTGCTCTCCTATAGACTGAGGGAATCAGATCTGTGATGGCCCAGGGCCTTACCAGTTCTGAGATGATTTGAATCCGTGAAATGTGGAAATCGTGAGTTCTTAGTTGGAGCCATCAGCTCACATAGTGACTCTGCCTGGAGCAGCCACAGGACTTCATTTGCATACAGTTTGATAAGATATTAAATAACTTTGTTCAGCGTTCAAGAGAAGAGCCTAAGCCTTGTGTTGCTTAACCTCCCCCTAGCCTTGGTTTCTTCGTCTGTAAAATGGGAATGATAATGCTCAGAAGGTAGTTTCCATAAACTGTGTGAAATGCAAAGCACTAGGCACGCACGAGGGCTCTTCATATGGTCACTGCAACCTTGCACCCATCCTTTGGAAGAGGTGCATTATGGTTTCTTCACTGCCTCATCCCTCACAGGGCTGCTCTCCTAAAGCATCTTCAGGCCCTCACAGCAGTTTGGTGCCCAGGATTGTGGTGGGGAGAAGATGGGCGCTCCAGGTCCTACTCTAACCGAAGACTCACGCTGCCTTGCCAGGGAGTCACCTTGTGGGGACTCAGACGTGGATGTTAGTCCTGAGATACCCCTAGGAGTACGCCCTTCCTTCTTGCCCACTAGTAATGGTGAGCATGCTTGGAGAGGTAGGATGTCTTACCGGTACACAGCATATACACTCTATGACTTTATTTACAGATGGGGGTAGGATATGGGCAAGGTACCCAAGGCCATGCAACCAGTAAACCAAGAAAAAAGACGGGCAGGTTAGGAATGGAAGCTCCCACTTCCAGGAAACAGCCCAACAGCCCGATGGCATCACCCTCCAACCTCTGTGTGCTTCTCTTGCTGTTGTCGCAACCTGCCCTCCAGGCAGGGCTCGTGCCCCAAAGCTGCCCTTGCAGGTTAGCATCCTTAAGCCTTAAACTTGCAAGGAGAGAGTGTTAGTGCTGGAGGGACCCTTAGATGTTGTTTGGCTCATACGTTTCAGTTAACTGGTGCTAGAATGGGGGCTAAAGTGGTTGAGTGGCTCCATGACCCCATAGCTTGTTGAAATAGCCTGGGATGACCAGCTCTCCTGATTCAAGGACCCTTGAATCCCTTGCACGTTCTCTTATACCCTACTGCCTTTCTTTCCTTGAAATTCCATCAGGGGTCATACACTGGTGAAAGTGAGGTACAAGACTGTTGTGTTTGGCTGATCTGTAGGAGAAAGGAAAAAGAGAATTTAAAGTCTCCAGACAGGGCATGCAGCGCACTTCCCGTATCAATCAGCTAGAGGTGTGGTAACAAATACCCCAGATTGGGTGGCTAGAGGACAGACATTTATTTTCTCACAGTTCTGGAGGCTACAAGTCTGAGATCAAGGTCCTGGCCGAGTTGATTTCTTCTGAGGCCTCTCTCCTTGGCTTGTAGATGACTGTCTTCTTCCTCTGTCTTCACAGGGTCTTCCTTTTGTGTGTCTGTGTCCTCATCTCCTCATAAGGACACAAGTCAGGTTGGCTCAGGGCTCACACTAGTGACCTTGTTTTAACTACTCACCTCTTTAAAGACCCTGTCTCCAAATACAGTCATATTTTGAGGTATTGGGGGTTAAAACCTCAACATATGGATTTGAGGGGGACGATTCGGCCCCTAACAATCCTCCTCATATTACCTTGTGTCTGATTTACACCATTTGGGCATTTGCGTCCAGCCAGCCCTGTCTTTATGGGGGTCTTGGTGAATGATCAGGAGAGACCCCAGAGTGGAATGCGCATCCCAGGGGCACTGGAAAGGGGAAGCAGAAGGGGCTGCCCGTGACCATCCCCCACTCACCCCACGGTGACTGCTCCATGGACCTGCTCGGTGAGGACAGGGGGATCCAGTCTACTCAGAACGCACGCATTTCAGGGCCGATGAGGGAGCTGGTAGTCCTTCTAGGGAGCGTAGCTGATTAAAATAATCATATTAACTGGCTCTTAAAGAGACATATTTATAGCCACGGTGACACATTATTAAGGATCTAATTGGATCAGGACTCTGGGAGTCTTATTTTTAGGCCCAGAGGAGAGCCCAGCAGGCAGGTGACCAGGAGGTCTCCCAGGGACTTTGTGTTTATTCTGTCCCACTGGAGACTCTAAAGGTTGGAAGAAATTCACAAGGTCCTGTCAACGCACCCTTGCACCTGATGCTTGAATCACTGCTCCAAGTGTCCCCACCGAGGGGACCATCCAACCTCTTCTTAAATGTCTCCCATATTCCATCCAAGATGGCCATCCCGTCCTAGGTAACTGAGAAGGAACTTTCTTCTTTTCTAAATCTTCCATCTGCTGGTCTGGGTCCACCCTGGGGATGGAGAGAATATGCCCCCCTATTTGGCAGCTCTTCAGAGGCCTTGGAGACACGGCTGAAGGGCTGCTGGCCGTCGCTGCTCGAGGCTGAGGGCCCCGCTTCATCCTTCAGCAGCTCCTCTTAGAATATAGCTCCACCTTGTATTTTTTTTAAATTAATTAATTTTTGGTTGCTTTGGGTCTTGGTTGCTGTGCACGGGCTTTCTCTAGTTGTGGCGAGTGGGGACTACTCTTTCATGGTGGTGCGCAGGCTTCTCATTATGGTGGCTTCTCTTGTTGCGGAGGACGGGCTGTAGGCACGCAGGCTTCAGTAGTTGTGGCTCACGGGCTCTAGAGCGCAGGTCAGTTGTGGTGCATGGGATTAGTTGCTCTGCGGCATGTGGGATCTTCCCGGACCAGGGCTTGAACCCGTGTCCCCTGGATTGGCAGGCGGATTCTTAACCACTGCACCACCAGGGAAGCCCTCCATCTTGGTTTTTTTGAAGAATGTAAATGTTCAGTTCTCGGGTCCAGGACCTTCCCCAGGGCCTGCGTCATGGGACCGCTCCAATTCTGGGTCCAGATGAAACTTGGCCATTTGTAGTCAACTGGCCTTTGTTGAGGAATTTTGGGGAAAACGGGCTACTTCTAAAGAGAAATCACTCAGCAGGTGCCCGTGTTGTTGGTTTGGTGAGGAGAAAGATGGAGACTGAGGATTTCGATAGAGGGGGTCTGACCCGGGTGAGGGGCAGCACTGTGCCCCTGTGGGGACCCACTCAGGCCATAGCACTGAGGGGATTGGCCAGAGAACCCTGATGTGTGGTCCTTCTGAGAAATGAGCACCTGGGCAGCTCTGCTTTGCACATTGCACTCTGCCCACCCTGAGAATGATGGAGTCCCTTTAGCCACACTTGTGGTGCCCCTGATGGGGGGAGCCTAGGGTGTGTCTCGTGCAAGGCTGTGTCCCCTGGATTACAGCGGGCACCCGCTGTATCACACAGTGAATTACCTGCACTTGAGCCCCAGCTCCGCAGCTGACCCACCCTCCCTGAGACCTTGATCATTTCCCTGATGTCCAGCTTCTCCCTGCTTCCTCTGTTGTTTTAAGGCTGAAACACGATGATGCCTTGTGAATACACACCAGCTCCAGAGTTCTCCACAGATGTCACCGATGGAAGATTGGGAAGCTGCCTCTGTGTGCACAGATACTTATATTTTAGTGCCTAACAACAACGGAACAAAAAGAAAGAAATTAGTTTTCAGATGTGGGAAAATCAGACTTTAGAGGATATTTTGTAAAAGCTGTCATAGTATAGGATTGGGCTGTTGGTCCAAATACCACTTTTTCTGTTACTTTTTAAAGCTCTATTTTCTATTAAAGGCAAGAAAACTGTGTGCGTGTGTTTGTGTGCACGTGTGTGTGGTGTGTATGTAGTGCATGCATGTACATGTACTACATGCATGTGTGTGTGCACGCATGCGTGTGTGCATGTATGTGTGCGTGTGTATATTTATTCTTTGGGCAACCCGGGAATGTTCCTTGTGAGCAGGAATGCCTCCTTGCCCACTCCCCACCCCAGCTTCCTCCTCTCACCTCCTCAGCTGGTGTAGTTACTCACATTGCCTAAAGGAACACAACAGAGGAGTCCAAGTTTTGGGACAAACAAATGGCTGGAAATTGCACTTCTCAGGGAGATGGCTTTTGGTGACTCTTCTAGAGAAACTCCTGTCATTTGAAATGAGATGAGAGTTTCCCAAGTTAGACGCCAGCAAGATGGCAGATCCTGGGGATCTTTTAAAAAGGATTAAATGACTCGTTCGGTATGGTTGGGATTCTCGTCAAGTGGCTTCTTTTTACTCTTCTGCTTGGCTTGCAGCTGAAAGTAAGATTCAGAAATTAGGTTTTTCTTGTCTGTCCTCACCATAGAGCCCTGTGAGCTCTGGTGTTCCCAACGAGAGTCTGGTCCAGAGGCTTCGGGTGGCACCTGAGCCTCTCAGCAGCTCTGGGTGCTCAGGGTGAGGTGTGTGGCCTTTGGTTTACATTTCTGGGTGAAGCTCTTCTCTTGACTCACTCTTCCTCTACATGGAGACTCCCTCTGGGTCCCCCCCACCGCCCCAGTCCTCCCTTTGCAACCTTTAATGAGGGCCTTTAATTATATGGTTCTGTGGCATCTCCTCCTTGGTTTACTCTGTCAGATTCATTGCTGGACCATCGAGTCATTGAGCTCAGGGACTGGGTCTATTTTAGTCGTTGCTATAGTCATGACATAGTGTAGGCTGTCCATAATCATTTGTGGGATAAGTGAACATATTTCCATTTCTAACATCCTCTGCAGAATGGGCACAGGGATGAGAGAATTCCACCTGCTTCTCTCTCCCGGTTCCCTGCAAACAGTCTGTGACTAGTGGAGAAACTGGCCCCTGGGTTTCTGCCCCAGCCACCAAATCCTACATCCCTCCAATAGAGGCACAAGTAGGCACCTGCCCTTTGCACCCTCGCTCCCCCCGACGGATGGGATTAAAAGAATCTTGGCCGCATCATCAGGTGTTCATCTGCTATTAGCTGATGAAAATGGGGGAAAAGAAACCTGCATCCCCGGACAGCCTGTTCTTGATGCAGCTGACGAAAGACTAAAGAGCTCTCTGTGACTTGCTGGCTTATGGGGCCCTATTTTTGCCTTAAACCCATGGTGAATTGCTGTCTGTCCCCCACCAGCCATCAGTTGGAAAATCCATTAACAAATTAAAATTGCTTCAGAGTCAGATTAGCTTTAGCTTCTAAATGACCTTCATTTTCATCACCAGTGCCATACAGGTTTGGAAGCTTCAGCAGTTACCGAATCTCTTGCTACTTGCTGAGGCAGCAGAGAGCTGGGGTTTTACAGTTGGGCCAAGCTTCCGGGCTCACGGGTGATCTCTGGAAGCCTTACTGGTTTCTGAGGCTCTTTGTGCCCCTTCCTTCATTGGCCGGTCCCAGGTGATTTCTCAGTCAGCTTTAGGTAAGTTCACACCCCAAGAGTTTTCCATCACTGCCAGTTAACTTATTCTAGGCCCTCAGGAGTTCCTTCTGGTGACTCTTAGGTTGAGGGGCCTTCTGCAAGACAGACTGAGAACGAGACACAGTTCTCAAACCGCCACCAACAGGCTGGGTTATCCTTGGGTGGCTGGAGAGCCGTCCAGAGCTGTGTCAGCCCTCCAGCTCATCCCAAAGTAGAGAAGCCCTCCCTCTCCAATAAACTGGAAGGCCAGGCCTCTGATTCTCATAATTGGGGGATTGGGGTGTTGTGCAGCTGTTTTCCTATCACCTCTGTTTTCTGGAGCCGCATCCTGTGTTGTCTAACTTTGATAAGCTGGAGGAGAATCAGGCTTCCTCTTGGGGCCTCCGTGGTGTCGGGTGGGGAGAGGGTAGGGATAGACAGGCAGGTCCTAAAACAGTGCTGAGGGGGAGTGACAGCTAGCCGAGAGTGGGGAGCCAAAGGAAAGTCCTGTGAGTGCAGGTCCGGGGGTTCAAACCGCTTTGCTTTGAGGGACTTGGGGTGAAGGGGTCGTTCGGAGAGAGGGGGACTGAAGAACTTGGGCTTGCCTGCAGAATTTATCATTCTGCTTTCTGCTCACACAGAAGAGTGAGAGAAAACAGTCTGCCAAGACCAGGCTGGGTTAAGGCTCCATGTTAGTAATGAGTGTAAGAAACATGTATCGGGCATCTCGTAAGTGCCAGGAACTGGGTGCTCAGCCCGACTCTGTGAGGAAGGCCCGGGTATCAGCATTCTCCTGATGGGGAAAGTGAGTCTTCTAGGGCTGCTGTAACAAACACAGACTGGGTGGCTTAAACAACAGAAATTAAATATCTCACAGTTCTGGGGGCTGCAAGTCCGAGATCTAGGTGTCAGCAGGATTGGTTCCTCCTTAGGGCCGTGAGGCAGGGATCTATCCCAGGCCTCTCTCCTGGGCTTGTAGATGGGCCTTATTTCCCTGGGTCTTCACATTGTCTTCCCTGTGTACATGTCTGTGTACACATGTCTTCTTCTTAGAAGGACATCAGTCATATTGGACTGGAGTCCCCCCAGATGGCCTCATTTTAGCTTCATCACCTCTTTAAAGATCTTATCTCCAAATACAGTCACATTCTGAGGTATGGGGGTTAGGACTCCCATGTGAATATTTTTTTTAGAGTGGGATGCAGTTCAGCCCATTACAGGCGCAGAGAGGCTAAGTAGCTTGCCTGAGGTCACACAGCTACAGGACTGGAGTTCAGACAGTCTGATGCTAGAAAGCCCTAGTGCCGTCCATATAGAAATAAAAAAATGAAGACATGCCAAAGCAGGGTTATGCAAATTGTGGTCTATTTTAAATGTTTACCTGAATTCAATAAAGGAGTGCTTTTGAAAAGAAAAAGAAATCGAACACAATATGATCTTGATATTCAAAGGATAATTACTTCATATGTAAACTTAATCCCTAGAGTATTACAGGGGTGAGATCTGGTAACAGGATAAAGTCTGAACTTGATAGGCAATGGTACGTTTTCCCCAACCCATGAGAGTGCATCTCCTTGCATGCGTATATAACGTCCTCAGGGATAGCTTTGAGGTCTACATTCGAGGCCCCCTGTGAACGGAGAGCTTGTCTAGTGGCCTTCTGCACCTCCCTGCGTGCTTCGGGCAGCCTTTCTGAAACTTTGTGACTCCCGAGTCTCTGGTCTCGAACTGCTGTGCTCTGCTCCCTCCCGAGTCTGGAAACTGGGGTTCTGGTCTCTTAACTCTGCCGGGAAGCAGCAGTGAGTGACCTTGGGAAGGTCAAATGCCTCCAGCCTACCTTCCCTGTCTGCAAATGGAGGTGTTGGAATAAAAGGTGACCTTTATGGTCTCCGGCAGCTCCAGACATCCCCACGACTCTGATGCTGTGACTAAGAGCTCTGTCATTCGATTCTATGGCTGCATATTAAGCAAAACTGAACTGCAATGTGTGGAACCCTATTGGGTCATCCTCGATGGCACCCAGAACCCCTGGGTCTTCTAGTCGCCTGGCATGACATCCACTGAACACTTCTCTGCCAACACCATTATGGATGACTGTGAGGGAGACAGACCTTCCATAGTGAAAACACGCAATCAGTCAAGAGGGCTTGGTTAAAGCAAATTTATTTGGTGTGGAGCCTGTCCTACCAACAGTGTAGCAATAGCCTCTACGATGTAAGATTGGTTTTAACAGGTGGATGTATAAGTTCAGGAGCCATGGGAGGTGAGTGTGCCTGTCAAGCAGAGGTGGCAATAGCTTTATCACATGGTGTCCTTCACAGTCTGGCCCAGGGGTCACCCTGAGATCTTGAGAGAGGCTCTGCATTCTTCCAGCTGGGTTTTCCCTGTGCAGGTCTCTATCTTTCTTTTTTCCTTTATTTTTATTTCCTTTTCCCCTTCTCTTCCTTTTCCTTTTTCTCTCCTCCATCCCTCTCTCCTTCCTTCTTCCTTTTTTTTCTCGTGAATCCTGTTTATGTGATTTAGGCTTCACTTTCTCCAGGCTTCCAAATCAGAGGTGATAACTCACCTCGCTGGTGGGCATCACCATTCCATGTGTCATAACGTGAACGCCCTCTGTGCTATGAAGGGGCATCACAGCATAGGGAACTCTCTCGCGTAGATGGGTTATCTGCTCACATTCTCCCCTCTCTCTTACCTCTCTGGGGCCCCTTACTATCTTACTGGAGCCAGATTTACCCTGTCTCACGCACTACTCGTTCTATAACTGTTGATGCCGTCAATGATTGATTATAAAGCCTACTGACTCCCTTCTGGAAAGTCGTCACAATTGAACACATACATGATATTTATGTTGGTGTGCTCGGTTGGTCTTTGTCTCTCTCTGGAGTGTAAGCCCTTTGAAGACAGGGACCCGGTCTGCCTTTCCCACTCTTACGCTCCTGGAGCTTCGCCCAGTATGTGGCTTACACTAGGTTCTCAGTGCACGTTCGTTAAATGAGTGAGTGAGATCATCTGGGTTTTCTAACCACCCTAGGTGGTAGGTGGGTGGGTATGTCAGTCTTCTCTTGGAGCTTGCCCAAAGCATCACCACTAGCCAGCAGGTGACCCAGGCCTGGGCTTGTTCCATTCAAGGGGACCACAGGGACACTGGTCCCTCCCCTGCCTGTGGGGAGCTTCCTGTCAAGTTGGGGAGACCAGGTGAAGGAGGAGAAGGGTCATGTGAGGAGCCTGTTCTCATTAGTGTGAGGGCTGAGGCACGGGCAGCCAGGCTTTAGAGAGGCAGGGAGCTCTGAGCCGGGGCGGCGGGTCAGCCCCGAGCCGCATGGCCCGTCGTTGCCTCCCCCTTTGGCAGCTGTGGTCAGTTCCTGCTGCTCTAGCCAAGGGTGTGCCTTTGCTGGACTCCCCACCTCCTGCCAGCTGAGCCCCCACCAGAGCGCTTGCTGGGGTGGCCTCCTTCCCTACCAGGGCAGATTTCAGTCTGTCCTTTCCCTCCCAGCATCCCATGGATATCTCCGTAGGTGTTGACTGCCCAGTCCTGGGTGAGGGGCACCGTGCATGAAGACCACAAGACCACCCCTGCTGAGGGGTGAAACTGGAAATCTGGCAGGGGCTGGCCACTCTCTCAATATAATATAGGCCCAGGAAAGGCCCATCCCTAAAACGTTTTTGTTTTACATTGGAGGAGGGTACCAATGCTCATTAGATGCCTGCTGTTTGCTGGGTGCCAACAAGATGCTTTGTATACGGTATCGTATTTAATCCTCCCTACAGCCCTTTGAGGCCGGCAGTGTTATTATCCCCGTTTTAGAGATGAGAAAGCTGAGGCTCAAGGTGTTTTAAGTGACTCACCCAAGGTGGGCACAGCTCTTAAGTAGCAGGGCTCGGATTCAAACTCAGGCTCCTCTAACTCCACACCCTCCCTCAAGTATTTCCATGATATCACGATGCCTCCTAAGACATGAGAAAAGCCAGGCAGCTCCAGAAACAGGGGTGCCATCCTGAAGCCAGGAGGGAGGGCCTGGCCAGGATGTCTGTCTTTCCGTTTGCATTAAAATGTGCTTGTAGCTGTAGACTGCCTGGTGCCTTTGGGCCAGTGGCTGCCAGCTTTGCCCCTAGCTGCATCTCCAGCCTCAGAGCCCTTCCCGCAGCCCGGGAAGACCAAGCAGTTTGTTCCCAGCATTCTTGGAAACCAGCTCTGGGCAAAGAACCCCGTTTCTGCTGAGTTCTCCCTGCTACTTCTAGTCTCATCAGAGACCGTTTTTGGGCTCCAGTTGAGGGCCCAGAAGGATCCAGGCCTGGCCTTCTCAGAGTTTAACCTCTGGGTTGCTAGTGTGTGTGTGTGTGTGTGTGTGTGTGTGTGTGTTCCATTTGGGGTATACTTATGTCTCTCGTCTGGTTTTGGTTTAGAATTTGTGCCATATCCCTTTGTTCCCTTCCCCTGTGGGTTTACACACAACCACAGACCTGTGTATTGATAGAAGACAGGTGCTTGGGCAGCTCAGCCCCTGGAGCTGATGGAGGGAAGCAATGAATTTAATGAAACCAGATAAGCAATAATTTAGAGACTTTCTATCTAAGCCCTCTGATATAATTTCCTCCCATGGCAGATTTATCTTTTCAATTCTGTTCAACTCAGACCAGTATTAGAATGGCTTTCCCCTTACTGTTCGCATACCGATCTGGGTTGGCTGCCAAGGACATGGGTACCCTGAAGTCCAGGACATGGGTACCCTGAAGTCCTGAAGAGAGTTTGCCTTAGAGGACAGGGAGCCCGGCTCCTTCTTTTGGCCCTGCCTCTCACTGGCTGTGTGACTTCGACTCACTCACTTAACCTCTCTGAGCCTAGGAAGCCTCATTTCTCAAATGGGTATTCAGTAGTGATACCTGAATTATGTGAAGGCAAAGGACAGTGCCAGACGTAGGATTTCTAGATGGAATGCTCTAGCTTACTTAGCATGCCTCAGATTTGTTGCTTTCCCATTATTAAGAGGCTATGTCTTTTTTTTTTTTTAGCCCCCCCTCCTTTTTGGTTTTTTTTTGAGAGCCGTTAAGGTTTAAAAGAAGGCTATCTTCCTGGCCTCCATGCGTCCTTCAAGTATCATCTCCTAACCTCCCTCTCTGTGCACTAATAACATCCAGAAGGGGAAAGGGTAGGATTCCTGGTAGGAATGGAATCATTACTTGTAAAAGCCCTCCCACGTCTCCAAGGGCTTGCAGGTGGAGAATCTGACATAAATCTCCTGGAACCCATGAGAGAGAAACAAAGCTCACTCTCCCCATAGCCCAGATGAGGAAACTCAGAGAGGTCAAGCAATTCCCAGAAAATCACACAGCAATCTGATGGCAACAGCTGGGCCAGAATCAGGGGTTTTGACTCCCGACCTGGTGCTTCTCAAACTTTAACGCGTTCAAGAATCTCCTGGGGATCTTGTGAAAATGCGGATCCAGGAGGTCTGTGGTGGGGCCTTAGATTCTGTATTTCTGACAAGGGCCCAGGCAATGCTGATGCTGCTGGTCTGTGGACATGGCTTGGAGGAGCAAGGGACTCCATAAAGCTAGGAGGCTGGGCTCTTTGCAGCCTGATCAAGTAGAGCAAGCTCTCCTGTGTAAAACGTCACCACCTCCTTACTGGTTTTTGTACCCTCAACTCTTTCCCGAGTTTTCTTTGCCTTGTGCTGGGAAGGCCTGTGCTGTCGCCCCAGTGCTTCCCGGGCCATTTTCTCCACTTTCATCTTGCTCAGGTCGCGTCTCAGTCGGTTTCTGGGGGGCCCCCTGGCTCACAAGCCTGCGGCTCTAGGCTCACAGTCCCCAGTCCATGGAGAGTCGACGGCCGAATTAACTCCCTCTCGGAGCGATCTGCCACCCGGAGTGCTAACCCAGTTTGTATTTTTAGAGTGTGCTCCATCAGTTACTTAACTTGCAGGGTGGCTCCTCCGTTAAGTGGAGAGGTACCGGCGAGGTACCAGCAAGGAATGTTCTTCCTCGGGCTTTTGCGAGCTGCCCCCTCCTCCTTCCCATCTCTCTAGAGGTCAGAGTCCTGTTTCCTCGGGCGCTGCGTCCTTATCATTTAGGATTGAGAGATTATCCACCCCATTTGGTAGGTGTGGCATAAACATTGAGGCCCAGAGCGGGTGTCGGTCAGGTTCGGGCTGTGCCGTGTGATGGTGCCAAGAAATAGGATTCCTGAGCCCTTTACCCGCCCCCCGCCGGGGAGAGGTCATGGCAAAGGGGCACCTTCCCAGGCGGAGCAGAGCCAGGCTCTTTCCGAGCCACTGTTTTGCAGGGGGTCTGAAGGGAGGTCAGGTGGGGGCCGTGTCCTGTGTCCCCCTCAGGTAGAGTGTGTGCCTGGCTTTGATTTTATTTATAAAGTTCAGCTGGAAAATCCACACGCTGGGAGACAGACGCCAGGGCCACTTTTTTTTTTAAACATCTTTATTGGAGTGTAATTGCTTTACAGTGGTGTGTTAGTTTCTTCTTTATAACAAAGTGAATCAGCTACACATACACAAATATCCCCATATCCCCTCTCTCTTGCGTCTCTCTCCCACCCTCCCTATCCCACCCCTCTAGGTGGTCACAAAGCCCCGAGCTGACCTCCCTGTGCTATGCGGCTGCTTCCCACTAGCTAGCTATTTTATGTTTGGTAGTGTATATAAGTCCTAGGAGCCAGGGCCACTTAAGCCTGTGGTTTCTGCCACACCCTCCCCACCCCAGGGGACCTTTGACTGCGGCTCCAGACAAGTGGCCAGATGACTTGGTTTGAGTTTCATTAGGTCTCTGCCACCCCCGGCAGAGGTGTTAATGAGCAGCACCCTGCCAGTCCGCCGGCAAGAGGCAGACTGCTGCCCAGGCTGGTGGGGCCGGGGAGGACTCTCTGCGTTGGGGGCAGAGAACTGCTTTGAAACTCAGGGGTGACACGGCCAGCAGCTGGGCCTTCTTAACAGAGCTCTGCCCCTGGACCCAAGGCCCCTGGATGTGACAGCGTCACCTGTTCTTCTTCCAATTAAACACGAACACCAGCCGTGTTCACAGCACCAGGCAGGATGCTAAGAGTGTTAAAGTCTTGGAGAGGAGAAGGGAGGGGAATGAACAGGGCACAGTCCCTTTCTGGGAAAGCAAGCTGTGTATGTCTGTAAAGGTAAAACCTAAAAGCATCAGGCAGGGTGTGCATGCGTGTGTGTGCATGGGTGTGTGCGTGCGCCCATGCATAAAGGTGTGTATGGGTCTGTGTGAAGATGTAGGCATGTATAGGGACATGTGTGTGTGTGTGTGTTTGTGTCTTTTCAAGTGTGCATATTTGTGTTTATGCGTGTAAATATGTCTGTTAGTGTGTGTTTGTGTTAGTGTGCTTGTGTGTGTGCTTGTGTGTCAGTATGTGCATGTATCTGTCGGTGTCTGTGTACCTATGTGCTCGTGTGTTATGTGTCAGTGTCTGTGTGTATATATGTGTGCATGTCTGTGTGAATATTTGAGCCTGTGTGTGTTTATGCTAATGTGTGCCTGTGTCTGCATTTCTGTGTCTTTGTGTGCGTGTGTGTGTACAGGTGTGAGTACATGCCCGAGTGTGTGTGTGCAAGTACTTGTGTGTATGTGTCTGAATTTGTGTCTGTGAGCTCACTTTGTGTGCGATGCTGGAAATGGACAGTAGGTGGACGGTAGAGAAACCTGCACCCCGTCCCATCCAGTATCGTAGCCTCGCTAACCCTAAGACTCAGGACACCCCATGTCTGATCCTGACCCTCACTGTGTGACCTTGAGAAAGCCACTTGGCCTCTCTGGGCCTTCCCTACCGATAAAAAGAAGACGCTGAATCATCTCATCTTACAGGAACCATTACATTCTGCAACTGAACAAGTTACTCCACAAATGGCAGTCTAGGGCGAGTATTATGATAGAAGAGCAAGCACAGTGCTCTGGGTTTTGAGAAAAGAGGGAAGGTCTAGGAAGGCTTCTTGAGCTTGGTCTTGAGAATCTGAGAGGGAAGAGGGCACAGCATACTTTATTCATTCATTTAACCAACATTAATACAGCATTTCCTATAGCGCAGGCATTGTTCTAAGATAGAGGTTGGCATTTTCTAAGAAACGGCCTGCTGGCCATCTGGCGCACCCCCTGACTTTATAAATAAAGTTTTATTGGAACATCCATGCCCATTTATTTACATATTGCCTATGGCTTGCACTGGGCTCCAGGGGAGAGATGAGAAGTTGCAACAGAGACCACATGGCTGGCAAGGCCTTAAATACTGACTGTCTGGCTCTTTACAGAAGAAGTCTGCCACCCCATTCTAAATCCTTTACAAATGTGGACTCATTTAATCCTCGTAATTCGAGAAGGTATTATTGTACCCACTTTACAGATGAGGAAACTCGAACTCAGATATCAAATAATGTACCTTAACTCCACACAGTTAGGAGGTGGATGGGATGCGAACCCAGGTGGTTGGGTTCCAGAGAGCCCGAGCTCTGGCCACCGTGTTGTGCTGAGAGCAGCCCCTGGAGAAGAAGAATAGGCTGACAAGGTGTTGAGTGTTGGTCTTCAGAGCACTGCCTTGACCTTGCCAGGCTTTGAACCGGGGCAGGGATATCTCAGAGCTCTGCTTTGGAAATTGCCATAACTTGAATATTCAGGGACTAGCCAGCCTGGTGGGGGTATCAGTCTCCAAAGTATATCTCTCAAGTTCTAGATAGTTCTTGGAGGCAACACCTGCCTGCCGTTGGCTGGGCACTGCTCACAAGGGTTTCTCCATAAGACTTCCTAATTTAGTTTATTGGTCAGTGTTTGTACAGTTGCCATGTGCTATGATCTGCGTCTTACTTGCCTGTCATAGATCATAAATGCTTGGAAGGCCTGGGTTGTGTCTTTCTTGGTGTGTTGTCCAGGGGAGAATGGCTTCTCGTGAGGCTGGGGGATTCCAGGGCCACAGTCCTATCAGGACTGTATCTAGAGGCCCTTCCACAAGAGCAGAGAGTCAACGTGCAGGAGGGACCAGTGATGGTAGCAGATGCTGTCAGTGCCCTCCCTGTGTTCCGCAGCATTCTCCATTCCTATCCCGCCCAGCTGCTCCTAATGTCAGCACCTCCCATGCCTCTGCCCTTGCTTCCTGGAGCTAGAGTGAGCCAGGACGGCTGGAAGTGCCCAGGGGCAAAGCCCCCAGGAGCAGCCCCAATCATAGACTCGGATGGGAGTATAAATAGCCCAGATTCTGGCCCTCAGGTGGCACAGCTCTGTGGCATGTTCTACCCCAACGCTGCCCACAGAACTTCCTGTGATGATGGAGATGTTCTATGTCTGTGTTGTCCAATATGGCAGCCACTGGCCCATGTGGCTGTTGAGCTCTTGAAATGTGGCTAAGAAGACTGAGGAACTGAATTTTTAATCTTAAGTAATTTTTATGTAAGTAGCCAGTGAGCAGGCACCCACATGGTGCCTGCCGTGTTGAGCAGGGCCACTCTGCGGTGCCTCCCAGAGGTCCCAGCAGGACTGAGCCCCTGGGAATGTCCATCTCCGCATCCTGTCGTCAGACTCTGCATTGAATCTCACCTCCCCCCTCGCTAACTGGTTCTTCCCTGGAATTGCTACCCAAATAAACTATAGATCTTCCTTGATCTTCTATGATGGGGTTACATCTGAATAAAGTCATTGTGAGTTGAAAATATCGTAAGTCCAAAATGCATTTAATACACCTAACCAACTAGACACCATAGCGTAGCTTAACCTACCTTAAACGTGCTCAGAACAATACAGTAGCCTACTGTTGGGCCAGATCATCTAATACAAAGCCTGTTTTATGATAAAGTGTTGACTGTCTCATAATTTATTGAATATTGTACTGAAAGTAAAAAGGAAAAAAAACAGTAGTTGTTCAGTGTGGTAAGTGTATCAGTTGTTTACCCTTGTGATTGGGGGGCTGACTGGGAGCCATGGTTTCCTGCCACTGCCTAGCGTCATGAGAGTATCGTTCCATACATGGCTAGCCCAGGAAAAGATCAAAATTCAAAATCTGAAGTATGGTCTCTACCAAGTGTCTATTGCTTTAGTACCATCGTAAATTTGAAAAATCCTAAGTTGAACCACGTCAGGTCAGGGACCAACCGTATTCCTCCAAGCCATATGAAATTG
Source organism: Phocoena phocoena (assembly GCF_963924675.1). Taxonomy (NCBI): domain Eukaryota; kingdom Metazoa; phylum Chordata; class Mammalia; order Artiodactyla; family Phocoenidae; genus Phocoena; species Phocoena phocoena. The sequence continues at coordinate 55,736,285 of NC_089234.1, forward strand.
CACTGTTTTTAGGTGAAAAGATGGTTGAATGTCAGTACTTTCATGAGTCAGTTTGCACTGAAGTCCCCATTTCGGGTCTGTGTCTGGGGGAACCCAGCCTCACACATGGGGTGTCGAGGTTTATGTTGCTTCCTGTGTGGAAGCCATGGGAAGGCGGTTGAAGTCATTCCCTGCTCTGGGTTCCAATTCCGGCTCTGCGTCGAAGTAGCTGTGTGGCCTTGGGCAAGCCACTGACCCTCTCCGTGCCTCAGTGAGGATAATCCTGCCTGCATGTCTGCCCTACCTGTCTTGCCGAATGGCTGGAAGGAACAAGGGAGCTCATAGAAGGGGCTATTCATTAAAAGAAACGAGCACAGTGAGAATGTAAGGTACCCTCCTGTGTGGGGCTGCTCCAAGGTGCAGGGTCCCAGCTGTATTCTCTCTGGGTGGAAGGATGCCTGCTCGTGGATGACGGAATCCAGACAGTATGTGTCTTTGATGCTACAGGACTGGCACCCCTGGCTGCCCCAGGCCTTCCGGATGGGAGTGCCTGAACCTGCCTTTGTGCACTTGGGTCTCTTTGGCAGGGAGCATTCAGCAGCTAGCATGAGCTCCTGAGCAGGAATGCTGGGAAAACTCACCCTGGCTGCTGTTAGATCAGAGAAGGGCCACGACTGAACGGATGGCTGCCGAGAGCCTCACATTTGTTTCCCTTGTCCACAAAATAAGTTGTAAACAGTTTAGCCAGGTGGTGGTTGTGAGGCTTTTAATTTTCAGCTTTTTCCTGAAATGGCACTGGACAGGACAGGGGCGTTGCGCTTGCTGGCATTGTGGGTTTTCCTAGCCCCCTCCGTCTTCTTGAACTTCCTAGGGGTTGGTTCTTTCAACTCAGACTGACCTTTCTCAAAGCTTAGAGCCTTCCAGAATGCCCATGCTGGAGGGAGGCTGATCCATCAGGGACTTTCAGGAAACCTTTGCTCATGCTAATAAGTGTAGTAGATGGAGTTTACATGGGGAGCTGAGTGTACGGGTGTTGGAGGACATCCAAAGTCAAACAGGAAACAGAGAGGCAACCAGGAAACCACAAGAGCGGGAAGCTGTGAGCATCCCTAGGGCTGGAGAGACAGTGGGGAGCTGGTTTCCTGGAGCCCAGGATCCAGCAGCACTTGGAGAGGCGAGCCCTTTGGAAGGCCTGCTGGCTGGGACAGGACCACAGAGGGAGGGGCTCCCTGGGGAGGGCAGGAGACCCAGAGGTGTTAGAGCCACTGTGGAGACACCACCCAAAGCAGCAAGAGGTGGGAGAGGCACCCTGGTTTCTCTTCTTCTTACAGGTGTAATAGTCTTCTACCTGGATTCCTATTGGCCAGACCTACCAGAAGGCAGAGGAAGGGAGCCAGGGGAGTATAGAGGAGGGTCAGGACTGGGTCTGAGGGCAAGCAGGCAAACGACCAGCATGGGGGCCTGAGGAAGAGCCTTAGGATAAGATGTTCTCATCCGGGGGCCTGTGGATGAGCTTCGAAGTCTGTGCACCTCTAGGAAATGTAGGCACTATTTTCCTATGTATGCTTGTGCATTTCGCTGGAGTCAGTATCTTTCTTCAGATTCTCAGGTTGGTCTGAAACCACCAAAAGCTTCAGCATAATCAGTAATCCAACCATCTTGTCTTACGGTTGGGAAATCCAAGGGCACCGATAAACAGCCACAGGTTCCTATTCTCTCGGGACCTATATGTATACATATATCTAGATATCTATGTCTACTATATATACTCTGCTAACTGGCTGTGGTCCTTCAGTTGCCCCAGCTGAGCAAGCCTGTTAGGGAAAGTTCCCTCTCTGCTCTCTGCCCCTCCAGAACCAGCTATGTGTCTCATCGGCCTTCCCGACCTCAAGCACACAGACATGCTCCTGCAGCCCGTGGCAGCCATGCATCGATCTGCATCCTGGTCTAGGTGCACCACACAGTGTGTGGGGCAGGCAGAGCTGGCGCTGGAAATAGAACCCAGTTCTCCTTCATGCAGTCTCCCTCCTTCAGTAGACATGTGCCTTACACCTACCATGTGCCGGGCATTTTGCTAACTAACTCATGGAGAGGCAGTGCTGATCAGGAGAGACGATGTCCTTGCTGTTATGGAGGTAGACATAGAGTCAAAGTAAACAGAACAAAAACTCAAGATAATTCCTGATTGTGATAAAGGCCAAGAAGATAACAGAGAAAGGTGATGGGATAGAGGATTGAGAGTGGAGTACGGGAGCTAATTCGATGGGGGAGGCCTCTCCTAGGAGATGTGAAGGATAAGAGGGAGTCAGTTTTCCAAAATCTGGAGAGAGAGCATGTCTGATGGGGATAAGAGCCAGTGCAAAGGCCCTGGGGTGGGAATGAGGGAAAACAACAAAAATGGGCCAAATGAGAGCTCCTACCTTAGAGTTTTTGACTTGTCTGACAGGCCGTGCCCTGCCTCATGTAGAATCTTCTTGCTTTAACGGGTGAATGGGTGGCAAAGCACCCCTTCCTTAGCCAAGCCCCATTCTCAGCAGGGTGTCTGGCAGGTGGCTGAATGCTGGCATTCTGCCTCCTGAGACAGTGGCTGAATTTTTCCATTCTCGTTGAGATGCCAGGAGGATGGAGGATTGTTTCTGTTGAGGCCATCAGTTGCACAAAAGCCCGGAGATCAAAGAGCACGGGCTTAATTTATTTTGTTTATTTTGCAGAGGAAATCATGCTTCCTTGGACTGAAAGCTCTGAAGACTTAAAAGCTGAATGGAGAGGGGGAGTTTGGATTAAATGAATGGGCTGGGCGGCTCTGACCCCGTTTCCACCCAGCACAGCAGTGATGGGGGGGGAGGGAATTGCATTTCGGCATTCTCTGTGTTGGCCACGGGGCCGGTCACTTCTCCCGCCTGCCCTTTCACGGGGGACAGGCCTTCTGTGCTAGTCAGGCTTGTTGGAAGTGTCCTTGAAGGGAGCGCATGAGGAGGGGTGGAGGGTCCCAGCATGCAACGGCCTCACGCCCTGCCTGAGTTCATCTTGGTCCCTTTAGGCCTGCCTGATGTTACCCTGTCCCCTTAGCAGTGAGGGCAGGTATAGATCTAGGTGAAGGTCACTTTAATTTTTTTTTATGAACCCACAAAGTGTGAATGAATTGGGAGGAAAAAAATTACTAATCCTCTGGCCTGTAAAGAAGCATCAAAACGGGGAATTCTGCAGAGGCCTGGAGTGGGGAGGGCAGGGGGCATTCTGACTCATTGCTGTGAAAGGTTAGGGCTGTGATTGCAGTGACTGGGCAAGATGTGTCCACAAGAGGCTTGGTTCCGGGAGTCCTGGGTTGGCTGCATGTTTCATTAGCTGCGTGACCTGGAGCAGGTTACTGGGTCTCTTTGAGAGGCCTCGGCTTCCTCACTACTAAAATGGGGGTAGTGATACCTGTCTGTCCTCCTCAGGATTGATGTGAGGCTCCAAAGGGATATAGGGCTTGAAAGTGCTGCCAGGCTCATAGTAGGTACTATCTGTTGGCTTAAATGAAAGCACGCACAAATCACTGCAAGAGATCAAAGCTGGGGCTTCCCTGGTGGCGCAGTGGTTAAGAATCTGCCTGCCAATGCAGGGCACACGAGTTCGAGCCCTGGTCCGGGAAGATCCCACATGCTGCGGAGCAACTAAGCCCGTGCGCCACAACTACTGAAGCCCGCATGCCTAGAGCCCCTGCTTCACAACAAGATAAGCCACTGCAATGAGAAGCCCGTGCACTGCAAAGAAGAGTAGCCCCGCTCGCCGCAACTAGAGAAAGCCTGCATGCAGCAACGAAGACCCAATGCAGCCAAAAATAAAGAAAGAAAAGAGATCAAAGCTGGTATATTATTCTAGAACTTTATGACTATATGGAACCAGGGTTAATATGACAGTGACAGAGAGGAAGTTAAGGTGGATGATCTCCATGGAGATCCCCCATCCCAGGGGCTTGGCCAACTCTTTCGGGCACCCTCGTTGCAAGATGATGTGTCTTGGGACAAATTGCAGATTGCCTTGCTCACATAGGATGGGTACCTATGAAGCACAACTGGGGTGCTAGTCCTGTTCATGGATGTCTTGCTCCTCTAGACTGCTTTAGAAAAGTGTTCAGGGGAGGACCATAAAAGAGAATAGAGCCAAGAGTGATGGAAGGCTCCAGACATGGCATTTTGAGTCTGTTCCACGAATTAAGTAATTACATAATTAATCACCAAGTGAAGAAGGAAAGGACGAAGGCATCCAGAGAGAACACGTTCATATGCAGTGATCGCCAGCAAGCTCGGATTTTAACATACCCTTATGAACAAGGGATGAAGAATCGTCGAAATTAGGGCTGATTGAAAGAGGTTCAGCACAGCTTTAACACAGCTGTGAAAACAGCTAAAGATAGCCACAGACCTTTGTACAACAGTAGGCCCAGGGTTAGACGATGAAGAAGATGGGATAGTATCTCTACTCGGGAAAGGTGACCGTGTTAACAGAGAAACAAAATGGAAAGTGAGCATTTCTGTGCTTTCTCTCTGTCGTCACCTAGAATGACCCTCTTTAGAAGGAAAAAAGCAAGTCTGTTGCAGGGAACTGGAGAATCAGTTTAAAATGCACTTCTGGGTCCAGGTGGGTTCTGTGGCAGGGTCTTGAGATACCGTGCGGATGTGATGGTAGAGTTGCTGGGGAAGTGGGGGGAGTCTTTTGATTGATCTTTCTTTTTATTATGGGTTGTATTTCCCAGCTCCTTTGCTTGCCTGGTAACTTTCGATTGGATGCCAGACATAGTAAATTTTACCTTGGTGGGTGCTGGATTTTTTTTTTTTTTTTTTGGCGGTACGCGGGCCTCTCACTGTTGTGGCTTCTCCCGCTGCGGAGCACAGGCTCCGGACGCGCAGGCTCAGCGGCCATGGCTCACGCGCCCAACCGCTCCGCGGCATGTGGGATCTTCCCGGACTGGGGCATGAACCCGTGTACCCTGCGTCGGCAGGTGGGCTCTCAACCACTGTGCCACCAGGAAAGCCCCGGTGCTGGATATTTTAGTACTCCTCTAAATATTCTTGAACTTTGTTCTGGGATGTGGTTAAGTGACATGGAAACAGTTTGCTCCGTTTGGGTTTTGCTTTTAAGCTTTATTAGATGCCTTAATCTAGGACTAATTTTTTTCCGCACTACAGAGGCAATAACCAGTCTGAGTACCTGTATTAGTTTGCTAGGGCTGCTATAAAATATCACAGATTGGGAGGCTTAACAAAGGAAATTTATTTTCTTACAGTTTTGGAGAGACTAGAAGTCCAAGGTCAAGGTGTTGGCAGGTTTGTTTCTCCTGAAGCCTCTCTCGGCTTACAGATGGCTGTCTTCTTGCTGTGTCCTCATGTAGTTATCCCTCTTTCTGTGTTATCTGTATCCTAATCTCCTCTTAAAAGGACTTCAGCCGTATTGGATTAGGGTCTACCCTAATGATCACATTTTGAATAAATTATCCCATTAAAGACTCTGTCTCCAAATACAGCCATGTTCAGAGGCGCAGTGTGGGTGGGGCGGTGGGTGGGTTAGGACTTCAACATAGGAGTTTTGAGGGAACCCAGTTCAGCCAATAACAGTGTTTTTATTTTTGAGCTTTTCTGCTCTGGCTGGTGCGACGTGACCTATTCCCAACCCCACGTGAGTTCTGGAAGATGTTCTCTGTGCTCCTTCAGGGTGTTTCTCCCCCCAACCTTGGGTACTGAGTCTCAGTACTTGGCTAAAGACTCAAGGGGGCTCCTCTGCTGGTCTCCGGAGTGTTGTCTGGACAGCTGTCTCCTGTCTGGTGCCCTGCCCTGTGAACTCTAGGTGCCCGGGCCTCCCTTGAATCCCAGCTCTGTCTTCTCAACTCAACAAGACCCCTGGGCTCTGCCTGGGCCCCTTTCTCTGTGCTGTAGCCCAGACACTCCCCAGGCTGGAGGCTGCGTCAGTTGTGGGCCTATCTCGTTTGTTTCGCAGGGATCTCTGCCCTGCCCTATCTGGGCTCCAGTGTCTGCAGACTCTTGTTTCAAGTGTCACGACTGATTTTGTAGTTGTTTCAGGAGAGTGGGTAAATCTACTCCCTTCTACTTCCTTTGGGGAATCTTTGAATTGTGGGGAGCACCTCTAGTGTTCCAGAACTTCTTGTTGTTTCTAGTATTTCTCAGTGGGTGTTAGAAAATGGATTCTGGAATTTCTATTCTAATGATGTTGTAGCTTATCACTGGGAATAATGTTTGATTGGATTGTTAAGCTGAGTGCTTGTGAGCCCTTGGAGATGCAAGTGGTGGTCACAGGAGCCAGCCTGGTCTCCATACACACAGGTCAAGCCGGACCCTCCGGTTATTAAGGAACCAATGTCAACATGTAGGGCTTCCTTCACCTTAAGTCACGGCTATGAGTTTTTACTACATACCAGGATTTCCTTTGTGCCAGGTTTTGTCTCTATAGCAACCCTGTCAGGCAGGTGCCGGCATACCTGTTTTCCAGGTGAGGAAACAGCAGGGTGATGAAGGACATTTACCAAATCTAAGGTTTGAACTCTGTTCTGCTGGCCCTTAAACGGGTTGCTGTATTGCCCAACATCTTCATCAGCATCTTGATTAGGGAGGATCCAAGAGCTGGAACTTCAACCCAAATCAGCAGAATGAAAACAACAGATCAGATGCAAGATGAAGGCTCCTTCTTTGTCCCTGCATTGAGATAAGAAAACATCCTCAGAAGCAGATGGCGACTAAATACTTATTCCAGGAAAAGACCTCATTTTTAGAAGGGAACTTAGAGATTATTCAGTCCCCAACTTATAGCTAGGGTTAGCAGTGGCCGGTGGCCAATAGCTTTTGTGGCGGTATCACTCTCATGGTATGGTCGTGTCCCACCAGCTTCCCTGGCAGGATTTCCTCTTGGTGGCCCCAGTCTTCATTGTGTGAAGGGACTTTTCGTATAATAAGTTTGCATTTCTAAAGTGTGTAATTATCCCAGTAGCTAGATGGATACAACCTTGTAGATTATAAATAAATCATCGCCTCCTCATTACCGTCAAAATGTCTTTGACGCTCCGGGACTTCCCTGGTGGCGTAGTTGTTGAGAATCCGCCTGCCAATTCAGGGGACACGGGTTCGAGCCCTGGTCTGGGAAGATCCCACATGCCGCGGAGCAACTAAGCCCATGTGCCACAACTGCTGAGCCTGCGTTCTAGAGCCCATGCGCCACAACTACTGAAGCCCGCATGCCCAGAACCTGTGCACCGCAACGAAGAGTAGCCCCCGCTCGCCACAACTAGAGAAAGCCTGTGTGCAGCAACGAAGACCCAGTGCAACCAAAAATTAATTAATTAAAAAAAAACTTTCGCGCTCAATTAAATTAACCCATTTACTTTATTCTCTAAGAAACTTTTCTAAAAGTTTACCCTCGTGACTCCATCTAGAGAAGAACCCTGATTAGATGTCAACTGCTTTGCTCTCATAGGCGCCCGCCTCACTCTCTCCTTTGAGTGTGACTCCCACCGTGTGATCCTGGCGCCTGATCAGGGGGTCCCGTGTGTGGTCTGGGTGACCGCATGAGGCATGAGCAGCCTTACCCCATTGTGTGGGGGACCCAGACTGAACCAGGCGGGGGGCAGGCAGGGAGACAATCAGAGTCTGGTAACTTCCTCCTTCCAGCAGCCAGGTAGGGAGTGGTAGGGGAGGGCAGAGTCTTGCTGAATTTTGTTAAAAGAGCACTTTGTTCTCTTGCAGTGCCAGCTCATGTCAAGAGCACCAAGCGAATATAGGATCTGTGCTTTTATTTTCACTACTATTAGCAAAGTTTTGGTGGGAAGGAGACAAACATTAAGTGGGGTGTTTTGTCAGTCACGGGTGTTCCACCGAAAATATGTGTTAGGCCTAGTTGCCTGTGGTGAAAAGATTTGTGAATTAAAAAAAAAACAACACAACATTTTGTGAAAGTACACAGACTTTTGTTGGCCGCAGGTTTGTCATTGAGCTATATGCCCTGGGAAGAAAAAAAGCACACAGGTCTCTGGAAATACAGGTGCCCCGACATGGCGATGGCTGGCAGCCTTGCCCATAAGCAGGAGGGGCAGTCACTAAAATATCTGGTCCACATGCTGCAGAGACTGCCCACACCTGGGCAGGTGAGCACCTGGCCTCTGTTTGCATACGCCCAGAGTATAACCCAGTTCATTCGCCATGTCTCCTGGAAGCCGTCTGTGTGCCCCAGGCTGGAAGTGAGCTTCTTTCCTCTGGACCGCAGTCGTCCTTCACCCATATCTCTGCTGTTAGGGCTGTGGCCACTTTCTGCCTGGGTTTGAGTTACTTACCTTCTTACCCCTTATCTGGTCGGCACCCTCCTTTTTTTTTTTTTTTTTTTTGGCGGTACGCCAGCCTCTCACTGTTGTGGCCTCTCCCGTTCCGGAACACAGGCTCCAGACGCGCAGGCTGAGCGGCCATGGCTCACGGGCCCAGCTGCTCCGCGGCATGTGGGATCCTCCCAGACCGGGGCACAAACCTGTGTCCCCTGCTTCGGCAGGCGGACTCTCAAACCACTGCGCCACCAGGGAAGCCCTGCACCCTCCTTTGAGGGCCAGGCCCAGGACTAGGTCATCTTTGTGACCCCTTCAGGGCTGTGCACGTAGCAGATGCCACCTCTTGCTGATGGGACAGAGTGCCTTCAGGGTCCAGTGGTTCCTTTTCTTTTTTTTTTTTAATCTGCCTAATGTCCAGCCAGTGTATTGCCCAGGGTGAAAAATAAGAGGATGATTCTTCCCTGTTTGATTCTGGGTTGCCTCTGGGTCAGGCGGCCCTTGTATTTCAGGGGCCCAGGGCTGATGCGGAGTGGCGTCAGCTGGGATTTGGGCTAAGCCAATGAGGGTTTGGGTCTTTTGCGTTAGCTGGCTTTTTGTCATGGGTCTCATGTGCCTCCTTCCTTCCCCCAGACTCCGGACAGTGTGACCCTTTGTGTGGATCTGAGGTAGGACATGACTGGTGAATCTCTGAAATTTCTAAGATCTGTTAGAGGCAGTACATCCTCTTACTAATAGGATGTCTTAAAGTTGGGAAAAAAAAAAGAGGCTTTTTATAATAAATTACATGTTTATGATATAAAACTCAGAAAATACAGAAATTTTAAAGAGAAAGCAATCTCGTGTAATTCTGCAATGCAGTGATCGTATTTGGGTGTATTTTATTATTATAATGAAGTTCTGAAAACATCGGATCATACTATATGTAAAGCTTTAAAATATATTATTTTAAATATGAGTAACATATATGGTAAACATTCAAATGATTCATGAAGATATAAAATGAAAAGTAAAAGTTTTCTGCCCACCCATCCACCTTAATCTCTGAAATTTCTCTCCAAAGGTATCTACTCTTCAGAGATTATTTTGTATCCCTCCATGGGGTGGAAAAAGAAATGCATATACTAGCTTTTATAATCCCCAGTAGTTAAGGCTTATTTGTTACTTTTTAAACCTAGAAATACATAATGAACATTTCCTCCTGTTGCTATTGATATTTCAAAAATATTTTAAATGACACCACTACAGCCCATCATCAAGATGTCCCATCTCTATTCTCTGTGGGACATTTAGTTTCTTTCCAGTTTGTTATTAAAAGTAGCGCTTTAAAATAAAAACATTTGCATATAATTTTGCTTTCCCCCCAGCTTATTTTTTTATGACAGATTTCCAGAAATGGAATTATTACAGCAAAGGACAGAAACTTCTATGGCTGTTGATAGATACTGTCAAATTATGATACATTTTTTTTCTATAGAAATAAGACCATTTTTCTCACCCATAAATTCTTTTTGATGTTTTGAAGATTAAAAAAGTAAGACCTGAAGACCTGCTGTTTATAAAAAAAATTCAAACAACACAGAAGTATTTGCAGTGAAAAGTAAAAGGCACCCCTCCCTCCTCAACCTCCCATATCTACTCAGAAATAGGCCCTGATAGAGCCAAGCTGGGAATTGGACAGACCTGAATTTGAACGGTGCTGCTCATTAGCTGTGTGATGGTGGATTAATTATGCACTCTCTGGGCTGTGGTTTCCTCATCTGTAAAATGGGTGTGCCAACAATCGCCTTGTCAGATAGTGTGAGGAGGAAATGGGTGTGTGTGCAGAGGTCGCCACTGGCCAGGGGTAGCCACTATTATCATTATCGTCTTTGTTGAATGACTGATTGCTAGTTTCTGTGTGATGTATAATCCACAGACTCAGTCTGAAATTGTGCTGAAAAGCAATCTGCTCGTTCTGATGAGTGCTGGCCCTTCTCTGCAAGAGAGCTTTTAAATCTGAGCTGATGGAATCACAATGCTGTGAGCTCCCCACGTAGGAGAGACAGTGTTTCCAGCAGCTTGGGGAGCTGCAGCTGTTCCACTGAGCTTTGGTTTGTGTCCTAGTGTGGTCCTCCAGGCCCTTTGAGTAGCAGGAAATCATCACCCCATTATTAGGATGGACACCCTGGATTACTATTCCTGAGAAATCTGACATTAGGAAGAGTCAGGAAGTCCCAGCTTAGATGGGCACTCACTGAGTGTCCCCTTGAAATGTCAGCTTGCTCCAAATTGTAGGCGTAACACCATAAACCCTGCTATTTATATGGTACTGAACTCCACATATCTTTAGTAACACTAAGCCTTGGGTTGTTTTAACAGCATCTCTAATTATAACCTTTTTAACGTTTACCACGCTGCCGCGCCATCCTGATTCACGTGTCATGGTGACCAAGGCAGCTTCACCCAGTGCGGCACTGCGGATGAGAAGGTGCCACTAAAGCTGACCTTCCAGGAAAAGAAGGTTGAGCCACTACTTAGAAGGCTGAGGACCCAATAGACCACTGTCCTGGATCCCAGGACCCAAAACATCCCATCTGGTCCTTAGGCTGCACTTGCGAGATGAAGGAGCGAGGGTCCGGTGTGATTCTGGGGGAGCCAGAGGAAGGCATTTTCTTGTAACGGTGTTTCCGTTTCATTGGCCTCAGCAACGTTTTGTCAACCTGACCAACAACTACTCTGAGTGGGCCTGGAAGAGGGGTGTGTGGGCTCTGTGAGAGCTCTGTCAACAGGTGGGAACATGAAATGATTCCATCTGTTTGTTAGACATTTATTGAGCACCTCCTGTGGGAGAAACCAAGGTTGTACTATTAATGGCCAACCACTGAATGCTAAGAGAGTGTGGGCACTGGTGATGGGTTCTCTGGAGATGGACCGGAGTCTGGGCATGGGATGTTTAATAGGAATCAACCCTTGTGAAAGGAGGGGCAGAGGCAGGAGTGGCCACAGGGACAAGAAGAGAGCTGGCACAGGCTCCAGCAAGCCTTGGCCAGCCCAGCAGGGTTCTCAGGGTGAATATTGCCCAACAGAGTTGGTCCCTTTGGGCCAGAAGGGCTTGGTCCTCTATCCCCCCACCTCACGAGATGCTGATGGTCCCAGGAAGGGTGTGATCTTGGGTGAAGCTGCTCCCTGCAGCTGAGGCTGACCGTGATGGAGCCGACAGCTGGAGGCTGTCTGCTGACCCCCCTCCCTGGAGCCGGGCAATGCATCCTTCCTTGGCGGGGTATGGGGCCAGGGCATCCCAGAGGCAGGCACAGCTGAGGACGGAGCTGGAGCTCCACCTGTACCCTGAAGGACACCTTGGGCTTTGGCTATCATGGAGGAACAGGGGGAGCTTCCGGGGAGGCAGAATGGTGTGGGCAAAGGCATGGAGATAGGAAAAGAGCACATCTCGAGCCAGAGTCAATATGAAAATCATTGCAGCTTGGGCATCTAGGTAGAGACCTATCATTGAGAAATGGCCCAGGGGGCCACATCTTGTGTGTGACCTTCCCAGTCGTTTGCTCTCTAGTGAGTCTCTGAAGCCTGTTATTCCCATCACCTTTATGGGATGTGTCTTTCCAAGTGCCCCGGGATGGCCTTTGCTCTGTGTCCTCCAGCCCATTCACTTGGGCGACTGGGGAGATTATCTGCTCCTTCCAGCGCAGAGCCTGGATTTTCAGGGCTCAGACTTGATGAAGGTGGAGGTTGACTGCTGGGGCAGTGGACCAGGGCCTTGAGCATCTCCTTGACCTGGCAGCTGATTTTGGTTCACCGCTCTTCTGAGGTGGGTGTGGGGGATCCCGATAGAGCACCCCACCTTCCAAGTGTGGAGGGGCTGCCCTCGCCCTCTGACCGGCATCTAGGAGAAGCCGCCAGCCAGGCGATCGTATTTGCTGAGCATCTCATAACCCCCACAGATGAAGAAAGACTGGTCTTTGGCCTGATGGCTTGGTGGTTTTGATTCCTGAGACAGCTCTGGAGCTGAGGGTACTTTGGTAGGTGGTGACTGTTCAGCTTCACTGGTGGTCTGGGGATTTCCTTAGCCAGGCTCTTGAGGCATTAGGGGCTGTAAGGAAAGAGCCCGGGGACAGAAGCATCATCCCTTGAGACAGCTTCCCCAGGCCCAGCAAGCTCCTTCCCGGCACCTGCCTTCCTGCACAGCATCCTCTTCTTTCACTGTTCCTCTCCCAGCCTCCCGCCTTCCCCTGGCTCTCTAGCCTGTGCTGCCAGTTGGCCAATGAGGTCCACACCTTGAGTCCTTGTTGCACGAAGTTGGATTTCCTCTTGAGTGTCCTCAGAGGCCCTGGCTTGGGTGCCGTCGTGGTATTTTGGGATTTGATAAAGGAGGAGAGATGGAGTGGCCTGGTGGCCCATTTGTGGTTAACTTCCCTCCTCCTTGATTGATGACTGCAGTGAAGTGTGTGGACAGCAAGCAGGTCCCCAGTGCAGCCCCGTGGGATTGAGTTTCCTGAGTTATTCCATATCGGCCGTTAGGAAGCCAGACCGCTGGCTGCTGAGTGTGGCAGCTTGTACCTGCACGGTGTTTGGGTTTCAGCCCCTCCCTCGCTCCCTCCACTAAATGCTCAGTTCTACCGTAGGAAATGTTGCATAGCTAAAATAACTGCTCTACAAGTGTAGTGATAGAAGTGTCTGAAGGTAAAGTTAATTAGAAATTTTCATTGAAGGATCTTGTTGAAATTGGTTAACAAAAACATTGATTTTGTTTTTCTGATCTACAAATGAACTGTAGGGATCTTGATATATTTAAAATTTTCCATATGTACTTGCATCGTGTGTGAGTGTGTGTGTGTGTGTGTGTGTGTGTGTGAGAGAGAGAGAGAGAGAGAGAGAGAGAGAGAGAATTTTTCTATGGAAGATCCCGAATGGGTGTTTCCCCTTAAACTCCCAGCACAGCTCAGCTCACCCATAGGGCCTGCATCAGCTCAGCACACAAGATATTCTTGGAGCTTGCCTTGATAGAACTCTGAGATATTCGCCACATTTTTTTTTTTTCCTGTGGTTTTGTTCTGAACCTCAGCAAAGCTTGTTTTCTGTGTCTAAATACTGCTGGGTGGTTTTTGCTTTTAGGATTCTGCATTCTGGGCCTGTTTAAGGCAAGCCTTGGGCATCTCATAGGTGCTCCTGCAGCTGCAGTTGTGTTGCTATAGAAACCCAATCTCATGACTTGGCATGGAGCCTTTTTAGTCCTCCATGTGCTGCCCCTGACCTGGGAATAACGGTGATGGTGACCTCTTTGCTCCTGGCCTGAGTTGGGAATTCCCTGAGCCAACCAGCAAGGCTTTTCAAGGCGCCGAGCTTGGTGACCCCTGTGGGTAGTCAGGAACTCTTGGGGGATGTTCTTCCCCTCGCTCAGAGGCAGTCTTCACCTTCGGACAAGGCGCCCAGCTGCTCCGTCAGGCCCAGCAGCGCTCACGGGGGCAGGGAGCCCTTGTGCCTTTGGGGCTTCCTGGGAAGCCTGCAGGATAACCTCTGGGGTGGTTGGGAACACGGGCTGATAACCACCCTAAGGGACAGCCTCCCCCTCGTAGCATGGAGACGACCAAGGCATATCACGTGTCATTTTATATCTCACGAACCAGCTGATAGGGTAGTGAATATAACTGCCGGGTGTCAAATTAAGGTGCCTCCAAGTTAGCTAACAGGGGCCGTTTCATTAGTAATTCCAATCAGAGGCCTTAGTTACTCTCTAAGTGTAGAGCGGCTTGACCACTTCATCTGGCTGCCTGAAGCTTTTGAAGAAGAGAAGGGAAAGGTCTCTCTCTGCCCTGCAGCTCATCCTTGGAGAATTTACTTCAGTGAAACATTGGGTGATTCTCAGGACTGAGTCTTTGCCCAGAGCAGGAGGAGACACCACAGCAAGTCACCACAGCGGTTCCTCAGGTGGGAAAGTCTCAGCCCTGTTAAGCAAGCTGCTACTAGGTGCTTGTCGTCTTTCTAAAGTATATACTTGTATTCTCAAAACAGCCAACTGTGCTGGTCCCATTTCTCAGCTGAGGAAATTGAGGCTCAGAGAGGTTAAATGGATCACCAGCGTGCACCCAGCCAGGAAGTGGCACAGCTAAGATGTGACTCTGGTCTCTCGTTCCAAACCCCGATCCCTTCAGTTCCACCTTGGAGCCAGTGGAGGGCCAGGCAGACCTGATTCCTTGTGAGCTGAGGTCTCTGTATTTCCTGAGGGCTGTCATGCTCTCTGATGGGCAGGTCTCTTACCCTGTCCTTTGGCTCCCAGGAAGCCCCGCCTAGATGAACTCCCCTACAAAGAATTTTCCAAGCCACAGCCACCGCTCATAAGTGGCTCTGAAAATGCCCACCAGGGGTTTGTTTAGTGATAGGTCTGAAGGAAGTAAGTGTCTTTGGTGGATTCTGTGGATGCAGGGGCTTCAAGACCAAGAGGAACAGAGCCCCTGCCAGCAGGAGCATCCCAGGAGCCTGCTGGGACCACTGAGAAGACCTTTCCCTTGGGGAAATATGCGTTATGGAGGCAGTCTGGACCCTCAGTGGGGGACTGGTGGCCCCCAGGGCTTTTTCTCTTGCCTGGTTGCCCTTCTCTCTGTGTGTATTCATCCACTCCTGGATCCTGGGTGACCCTGGGCTGTCACCATGGCATCCGTGTCGCTGGGCAAACACATCTGCTGAAAACCAAACAGGTTAGGAAGGAGTGTCCTCCCTACACCTTGGCCACCTGTGCAGAGTGAGCCCCCCTGCCCAGCCAGGATGGGAGGAGGGGACAATGACGGGGTAAAATGCAGGTGTCAGACACTTAGGGAAATGGGTTCAGATTCACACTGGACAGGATCTGGAGCGTCAGGTACAGAGGTCGAATGTGCTGCTTCCCGTTGCCACCTGCCCTGCCTCTGGCTTGGGGAGAGGGAGGGGACGGGGGAGGGAACCAGCCACTCAGCGCTGAGTCAGTGCATGTGTGGGCAGGGGTGGGTGGTGGTGGTGGTGGTGGATGAAGATAAAAACTTCCAGTGACACTCCTTAGGGAGCATTGCCATGTGCCAGGCTCCAGGAGAAACCCTTTACGTGCTCTCTCTTGCTGGTCCTCATGAGTAGCCCTGGGAGGCCAGTGCCCATTGTACAGTTGAGGAAACGGACGCGCTGAGCCATTAAGCCACTTACCCAGGGTCTTATGACTAGTAAAGTGGCAGATCCAGAAGGCCAGGCCAGGCTCATCTGACTTTAACCCTGGGTCCCCCTGGGTGGTCGGGGCTGGAAGGACCACTTAGGAGCTGGGGCAAGAGAGGGCTAACGTGTGGAGTGCAGACAGCCCGGCGGGGAGGGTGAAGGGACCAGTGGGGCAGCAGTGACAGCCAGCGATGGAGGTGGGGAGGGGGCACAGGTCCAGGTGGTGAGGGGAACAGGGGTGCCCTGGGACCGGGAACCCAGGCCAGGTGTTCCTGCCCTTGAATGTTCGCTTGGCTTTCCTCCTGGTTCTGGGTCTGGGGAATTCAGTCCTTGGGGCGGCTGCTGTAGCGTGGGAGTGGGTGGGGCCCAGAGTGCAGGTTGAATGTGGGCACAGCAGGTGGCAAAGAGGAATGGCCTTGGGTGGCTGGAGCCACGTCTTGACCCCATGGGCAAGGAGGCAGCTCAGAGCACATGGACCTTTCCAGTCTCCCGGGGAATCTCTTTCCTGACACGACAGCCCCCTTTAAGAGCTGTGAGTGGCCAAGCCATCTCCACTGCTGGCTCCTGGAGGAGAGGGGGCTCCCCAGCAGAACCCCCAGCTGTTCTGAAGCTGTCTTACGCTGTTGTGGCCTTGATGGAGTGACTGGGCCCCCGCGATCCTCACTCTGCCAACTGGGGACCCTATCTTTGTATGCGAGACAGAAAAAGTCTCAACCTATTGTCCAACCCTTCCATTTATAGCCACCAAATAATTAAGCGGATCAACCTGTCCTTCATCATCAGGAGGGGCCACCTGGCTGGTGGGCTGTGTGGTGAGTCTGCAGGGCCGCCACGTGGCTAATAGGTGGAGAGAGGAGAGTTTGGAAAGCCTCTTGTTGATGTTCATGCTTCATTTCTTCCCATTGTGTTTTTGGTCAACAGAAGGATTAAAAATAGCACTTAGAAAAAAATTCTCTTCACTGGATGTGACCCTGGGGGGCTCTTTGTATCATATTTGCTTGCTTCCCAGCTGACACAGTGTGCTCAGTTCTAAACGGCCCTAGGAAGAAGCCCAACAGAAGACTTAGGTGTCCCCCTCCCTGGATGGGTCTTACTTTCCTTTGTCAGGACCCAGGGGCTCCTTGGCCAAAGCCTGTGATCATTCATTGGGTTCCCCCCTTGGTACCCCCAGTGTATCATCACCTGAAGGCATTCTGGTTATGATACTTCTCTACCCTCATTCCAACTCCTCCATGGTCCCCTATTACCTACAGGGTAAAATTCAGACTCTTGGCTTGGCGTCCGAGACCTGGCCTCAGCCCACTTTTCCAGCTTCATAACCCTGCTCTCCTAAGCCACCTTCAGACATTCAGGGCTCCCCACGTCTCTAGTTAGGGGGGCTGCCTCTCTGAGTTTTGACTTCTGCTGGAATTCTCTCTCACGTCCTCTTTGCCTGTTCCGATTCTGCTCACCCTGCAAAAGCCGGTTCACATTCAGTCTCCTGGGATTCCTCCAGTCTTGGAATGATCTCACTCTTTTTTTTCTGGACCTTTAGAGCAATTCTGTCTGAACACTTTCATTTGGCAATGCATCCTGTTCTGCCTGGCAGCGTCTTCCCCACTATTGTCTCAGAGTTATTTAAATATTTCATCAGCATTTAAATCTTCATATTTGTCCTGCCACGTCAACTGGACTGAGTGTTGTTGGAGGGTGAAGACAGGGTTGTAGGCTTCTCCAGCAGGCAGCCGGCTGTGGCAGTCACCCCGCACAGATTCCACAGCCTCCTGTGTTTCATCCTCGCTCTGCCTCTTACTAACCATAGGACCTTAGGAAAGTTTTAACTTCTCTGTGCCTCAGTTTCCCCACCTATAGAATGTGGATAAAAATCACACCTACCTCAAAGAGTTTGTAAGGATTCAAAAAGGCAAGAAAGAGCTTAGAACAGGGCATGGTAGTGTCTGCTGAGATCTTTTGTGTGCCTACTTCTCCTCCACGCAGCCCCAGCCCACTGCCATGGACATAGTGGACAGGCCAGATTTGCTTATTTATTTATTTTATTCGGTGTCTTGCCATTTATACAGATGAGAAAGCTCCAGCCCAGAGAGGGTAGGAGGGTTTCTTAAGGTCACACAGCAGGAAGGTGGTGGAGAGCCTAAGGTGGCAGGACTGAGACTCCAGTGCTTCCAGGGCCCCAAGGCCTTTCTCTGCATATGCTGCCCCATTGAGGGCCTTTACTTTACAAGGGGCACTGAGAAAAAGCTGTTATTTTATGCTTGAACACCCTTCCCCTGGAGCAGATGGACTGGGGTTGGCAGGGATACCAATGCCCTGCAGGACTCCAGGGGGAATCCTTCACATCATACTCTATGGGAATGGCCTCCCCTTGAGGTGTACAAAGAGGCCCTGGGATGGGAAATTTCCGACAACCCTGTCATCATACTCCTGGGCGTGGTGATGGAGCCTGAGGCCTCCTGCAGCTGGAAGACGCAAAAGCATCAGAGCCTAGGGGTGCCATTCATCCCACTTGAACAGGTTAAATCCTCTGAAGGTAGGCATGGCTGCCCTTTCCTATATACTGCCCATCCTTCTGTCCCCTGGCCGCTTTCTGAAAGACCCCTCAGGGCTTGGGGAGGCATTTCAAGGTGGTGAGCTATTCCCAAACACCTTCCCTCCCTGCTTTGTGCCAGGGGAGAGATCAGAGGCTGGCTGGGACGACATGTGGTGTGATGAGGTGCACAAGCGTTCCAAGATCGATATTCCCCTTCCTGTTCCCCCAGCCCCACCCCTGGCCCGGGAGGGAATGAGGTGAGGGGGTTCAGAAATGGCAACATCTGAGCTAAGCCTTGAAAGTGTTTTCCAGGCTGCTTTTCAAATGGAGCCAAAGGTGCTAACTTTCAGATAGATTTGTGATAAAGCAATACAGTAAAATATAATGAGATTCATGATAGAATCTAGGTGGTGAGTATTCAGGTGTTCTCTGTAAAATTCTTTCAACCTTGTGTGTTTGAAATTTTTTTTGTAATAACACATTGTGGGGAGAAGGAGTGAGGACTTTGTAGCTGACTGTTCCAAGTAGCCGGTCCCTGCTCTGCGGCCTTGGGCAAGTTACTTAACCTCTCTGAGCCTGTTTCCTCATTTGTAAAAATGAGGCTAGTCAAAGAACATATTTTAGCGTGGTAAGATAGCGCATTTGAAGTACTTTTTAGGCAAAGACTTAGGACAGTGACTGCTGCACTTAATATCCAACCAATAAATGTCAGGCGTTATTATTATTATCAATTAGACAGCTTGGTTTGGATGGGCTCTTAGAAGAGGACTTTGGATTAGGCAATTAGAGGGTTATTAGTAACCTGAAAGAATAATTCTAGGAACTTGGTGGGGTGGGGAGGAGAAGCCAGAGAAGGGGTTTCAACAGAGAGGAAGGCGGTGGAGAAGTTAAGGCAATAAGTAGTGACCTCTCTTGCAGAAGGCTTGTTAGAAATGGGAGAGGGAGCTGGGGTGAGCGCTTGAGAGGAACAGGCATTTGGGGGACAGAGGAGACTTGCTTGTGGGCCACAGGCAGAGAGAAAAAGGACAGGAGGGGAAGGAAAGTTATAGATGTGCTGCCGCGCTCCTGAAAGAGTGGTTCCGAGGACCAGAAGTAGCCGCATCACCTATGAGGCTGTTAGAAAAGCAGAACGCTTGTGCTCGTTACAGAAGCTCTGAGCTGGACCACACTGTCGCACTGCAGGACGGGAAGGGCGTGGCCAGGCTCCGGCAGGATGCTCAGATGCTCCGTCTTCCAGCCTGAGTCAGGAGGCACAGTCAGATGGTCCAGCCAGGCATTTTGTCACCTTCCCCTGGGGTCCAGGAACCTCAGATGGGGCCACCCGGCAGTGTTCTGTTGCTCTTTCTCTTGTCAGTCTGCTCTGACAGAAGTGGTTTCTTGGAGGAGCCGCGGGGCCAGTGGTCCTTGCACTGTGCAGTAATAGAGCAGGGGACGTCTAGCCGGCGGACTTGACACTCTACACTTATAGGGAGTTTTGGAACATCTAATCCAGGGAACACTTCCAGGGTTTGTGCCATCTTCAGGGTGTCTGCATTTTAAAAATTAGATGCCAACAGGAAAATTGAAGGTCCATATGAAGGTATAGATTTCTAGCTTCTCTTGAAAAAAATCAACTCATCTGGCCACATGGGACCTGACAGTGATCTGGATCTGAGTGGCAGCTGCCTCCTTGGCCTGGGCATGTGCTCTCTAGGTCACCATCATCCCTGCTGACCCTTTCAGTCCTGTGTCTCCAGCCTAACCCTTTAAAGTATTTGAGTTTGTCACCCCTGGTGTCACGCAACCTCTTACTTTTAGGAAGTGGCCAGTGGCCAGCCAGGTTAAGGGACATGCCCAAGGTCACCCGTTTTGTCCACAGAGCACGGTCCTGGATCCCAGGGCAGGTCTCTTGCCTCTGTATCTTGTAGCCCCTCCCTCAGTGGGTTTCTAGGGTCTGCCATCAGAAGCCCCATTCAATCTTTTTTTTAAAATTTATTTTTATTAATTTATTTTTGGCTGCATTGGGTCTTTGTTGCTGCGTGCAGGCTTTTCTAGTTGTGGCGAGCAGGGGCTACTCTTTGTTGCAGTGCGTGGGCTTCTTATTGCATTGGCTTCTCTTGTTGTGGAGCACGGGCTCTAGGCGCGGGGGCTTCAGTAGTTGTGGCTCACGGGCTCTAGAGCGCAGGCTCAGTAGTTGTGGCGCATGGGCTTAGTTGCATGTGGGATCTTCCCGGACCAGAGCTCGAACCTGTGTCCCCTGCATTGGCAGGTGGATTCCTAACCACTGCGCCACCAGGGATGCCTCCCCGCCACCTGCCTCCATTCAATCTTTATGAAATCCTACAAGCCTGCTCCAGTGGCCGTTGGTTTGGCTCTCAGGGGCCCAAACAGTTGCATTAGGTACTGTATGTACAACTGTTTTGTGAAATTATCACGAACCAAGTTCCCCTTGGTGAGTTGCTCTGAATTTTCTATCCACAAATGTTCCTAGACCTTTTCACTCCAAAATTTTACCTGTTGAAAAACCTATTTAATAGGAACTTTAAAAGACAGTTAAAAAACCAACCATAACCCCACCAGCATAGCGTATCAGCTGTCCCTGTCTTTCATTTAAAAAAATGCTTTCAGTCACTGAAAAAACTATTCTTATTTTTATCCTGTGCCTCTGACAATATATATTTTAAGTTAACTTCCTGCCTTTCACCCTCCTTCCCTCCCCTCCCTCTCTTTCATTCCCTTTCCTTCCATCCTTCCCCACCTGATAACCTCTGGGTAACACAATGCTTCCATCCTACATTCAGAGTTTATCTCCTGAAGGAGGATACAGTCGCCCGATCCTGCTCAGAAAGCATCCCAGGCCCACCCTTGGTAATGGAGCTCTCTGTTCTGCCGTCTGGCTGACCAGATAACTTCCATATCCTCCGAGGCAGAGGAGGAGAAGCTAGGCCTCGGGTGAGCTGGAAACACCTCTCTAGCCCTTGCTTTTCCATCTCAAGCGTAACATTTTGGCTGAGGGATTTTGTGTGTGTGTGTGTGTGTGTGTGTGTGTTGTATAGGACTGGAATGGTAGAGTTTCAGGCACCAGGAACCCCCTCCCTTTCTAGCCTGGTATATTGAGGTAATTTTCTTTTGATGCTTCTGACCCATAATAAGTTGTACACTTGATACAGTCATCTTTACTATGGCATTCTTAGCATGTATGTATGTTCATTTCAAAGAGTCATTGAATTGTATGCCTGAAGGCATATTTCAGTACACGGTCATAATAAAATGCAAATGGCACTTCCCTGGGAAGGCCATGCTGTGTGCTGCTAGAAACAGCCCATGGTTTTGGTGCTGTAGTAGCTGTGTGACCTTGTGTGAGTTACTTTACTTCTCTGTGCTCAGTTTTCTTTTCCATAAAATGGAGCTGATCATTCCTAATCCTGCTGGGCGGGTTACTTAAAGAAGATACAGTATGTAAAGCACTAAGCAGAAAGCCAGGCGAACAAACAGAGCAGGGATTCCAGCTCCCTCCCTCTTCCTTTCCCTGCAAGTTTTCTCTAGAGCTTGAGAACCTGCCAAGGAGTTAATAATCTGTTAACAAACACTTAAGTGTTCCAGGGAAGCTCAGACTACAAAGGACTGCTTTTGGAGAGGGAAGAATCTTCTTGAAATGTAAATAGTCAACTCCAATTTAGGTTTTTAACTTCGGTAAGCCTCTAGTTTAATCTGTTACTTTTTTTTTTTTTTTTTTTCCCCCCCAGTTCTACCTGAGGCTCTGGGAACTCTTCCCCAGTTGGGTCTTGATTGAGAAGTATGCGGCTTGTGAAGGTCAGCTTTGCTGGGGTCTTCCTGATTTTCTTAGGAATGGACTTTGGACTGGGCGGTTGTACAAGCCTCCATCAGCAACATTTAGGGGCTTCTGGGGATCCAGTTCTGGCTTCCCTTCCCGGTTCAGACACGCTCTTCACCTGCCAAGACTGATTCACTGCCTCCGTTTCTTGGGGGTCCTTTGGTGGAATTCCAATCATGGTCTAAGATTGGGAATAAAATCATTTAAAAAGCCCTCTCCTTCTTCAGGATTCTGGGTCCCGAACAATCGAAGACTGAGGATTCTTCACTCTGTCACTGCTTGCTGGCTGAGCTGGGCTCTTTCTCTCCCCTCTCTGGTCTTTTTTGTCCTGGTTTGTTTGTAACCTGAAGCCTGTAGGATATATTTAACCTTGGGGAGCTGGAAAATTTGGAAACCTAAATCAGCTAGCAACCCAGTGTTGTTTGAGCATTGTCTGACATCCTTGTGCCTGATATCTTTGACATTGAGTCTTAAACTTGTGGTGTTAACAGATTCTGGACATTGATGGAAACGTTAGTTCAGGCTTCAGGGTTTCTCCAAGTGTGGGAAGCACGTGGTGGGTGGTGTGAGTAACTTCCAGTAATATGTGGACAAGACCTTGGATCACCAGGCAGAAGAGAGTCCCTTTTCACTTTTCTTCTCAGGGAGAGTGGCTCATTTTGGTATTTTGAATGCCTCTCAACGCGCTGCCATACTGCTTTTTTTTTTTTTTTTTTTTTTTTTTTTGCCATGTCCCCTTTGAACAAAGGCACGGCCAGCCTCAGGCCGTGAGCCTTTGCCGGCAATGGCATCTAGCTGGAATTTCCTGACCTGGTTTTGTTTTGCATTGTGGTTATTTTGAAAGTTATCTTCTCTTTTTTTCATAAGTAGCATCAGTTTTTCACATATGGCAGTGTTATAAGGTTTTAGTAAAATATATCTAATTAAAAAATAGGAGTCCGCTTAAAGAAAATGTTTAAGAAGTTAATGGTGCAGGTGGCATGTAGGTAGGGCAGAGGTTGTGATGGGTAGGTGCGAATAGTTTAGGAGGCACTGAGTCCTTCTCCTGGATTAGCCCCCAAACTGCTGACCTTGACTCCATTTCTGACCTCACCATTGAGGTAGAGGGTCATGGCACCCTCCTTGAAGGTTCCTCGAAGGTGGAGTCACCATCTTTTTCATCCTTGTCATCCCGTGCTCCTCACAGGTACCATGACCTATTGTTATTCAGCTATTTAACACACATATTGAGGGGCTTGTGCTGGTCCTGGGGGTCCAGGAGTGAGAGCCAGCATGCCTCTGGCTCGCAGGGCTTGAGAACACTTGAGATGATGCTGTGTTGAATGTGGACCGTCTTCCTATGAAAGAGTTCCTGCTCCATTCGTAATGACCCAAAACACGCCTCACACAAACAGGTTGGCCTGTCCGCAAGGAGAGGGTTGACCTGGCATCTCGATGTTGGCTGAGAGATGTGTGTGGGGACGGGGTTCTCAGTAATGGCTGCTTCTCCAGAACATGATATCACTTGGTTCTGGTTGCCTCCAACTCTGTTCCACACTGTCCGGGACCAGGATCCTGGCCCAGGAGCTGGTCAAAGCGGCAGGAGGGTTACGTGTTCTGGGGAGGCTGATTTCTTAGCAGTCGCTTCTTCCGTGGGGGAAGTGGTCCAGAAGGTGAGAGACGGGTGTGCTGCAGATGTCAGAGGATGTGCTTGAGCCCCCGCCCTCCTCAGTGCTCCACACGGCTCCAAGGCTCGCCCTGCTGTATTACTTCGACGAGGCAAGTACTGTGGTTGTGTGGTTGGGAAGCAGAAGGAAGCTCACACTAGCTGGTGATGTGGGCATACAAGTCCTGTGTTGGGTGAGGGAGGGGTTCCTTTGAGGCGATGGCACATTGGTGCCAGAAGACGTTTAGTGGCGCTTCCCAAGGGGGAGGCATTCTCTGGCTGGCTGTGCCTCTGACTGCATGGCAGTTAACCTTTGTGGCCTGGGATCCAGGCTTGGGACAAGTAGAACATTGTGCTATCCTCAGGCTTGATGTCACTGTGTAGGTTGGTGATGCCAGAGTGATCTGTCAAAAAATAAAATCACTTTCTTTGAAAGATTAAAGCAGGCATTATGATCGTTGCCTGATTCTCGAGTCCCTGACCTTCCTCAGTTTTGAAATATGAAGTCGTTGTTTCTTATTATGAAGAGACTTTGCTGATCTTTCCTGACCCTACTCTATCCGTGACCTTGACCCCTCCATGACCCTCACCCAGTCTCTTGCCTCACACCATTCTTCACACTATCCCTCTTCCCCATCCCACCCCTGGCCCCTCTATAAATAGTCTCTCTCACCCACGCATAGGAAAACAAAGTCTGTTTTGCCTCTTGCTTAATAATAAAAAGAACGTTGAGAATTTAACACTTAATTTTTTAAGTTGTACTAGAATGTCCCAGCTTTGAGATGGCAGTGTGGGGAAGAGGCTGAATTGAAAGTGGGGGCCTTTGAGTTCCCTGTCTTCTGGGCCTGGCAGGGCCACCGCCTTGCCATACTTAGTACCTGGGGTCTTTCATGTTCATGGGGCTCCGTTTTCTCATTGGCCATCAAAGGGATTTGGGCCAGATGAATGAGTCTCTTTATTTCCGGAAGCGGCAAGGGATGCCAAAGCTGATCTCCAGGGCCTCTTCCCATTTTAAAGTTCTGTGAGTCTGACCCTGGATGGTTGGGCTTGAGTTCCACAGGTGTGAAATGAGGAAGTAAAATCAGGACGACCGCTGGTTGTGGATGAATTTCATGAGGAAGGTATCATAATATAGCTCAACAAGTGAGCAGGGCCATCTTTGTCTTGTTCACCACCATAGGCCCAGCGCTGGGCCTATAACAGTGCCAATAAAAATAGGCTGATGGAGTGAAAGAACGCGAGGTGATAGTGTGAGTTTTGTGCAAAAAAGGTAAACGAGCCCAAAGGAGGCAAAGTCCTTTTGGCTTCTCCTTAAGCATGACCTCACCCTAGTGACTCGAAGGTGCCGTGGGAAAAGGAAAGAGAAAGCAGTAGTGAAGATGTGGCTCTGAGTATGGAATCCTACAAGTGGGAGGTGCTGGCTGTGTGCTCTTCCACTCCAGGGTCCCGGCCTCCCAGTCCTTCTCTGTCTGTCGCCTAACAGTACAGACTCTGGGGGGAAGCTGCAGATAGCCAGCAGTTGCCGCTGCATTCATGTTGCAGCTGTTGAGACACCCGTTGGCTGCAGCTGCCCTGGGGCTGAGCCCTCAGCCTCCGCTTAGTGGTCTACGGTCACCGCTGGAGTCTTCAGACTAGCTGGAGCCGGGGTAAACCAGCAGAGGGGTCCCAGGCCTGCCCTCCAACTTGGAACCCTCCCCATTCGCTGTCCTTACAGCCCCTCTGCTTGGGAAGTCACAAAGGGCCGGGAGCAATCCGTGAGGTCCTCTTCTGCTTCCCAGGGCTGAAAGAGTATTCCTGGGACGCCGGAGGCCTAGAGAGAGAATTGTATTTCAGTCCTCGTGCAAAATTGTAGAATGTCACAACGCCAGCCGTTTCCCTCTCCATACTATTTTGATTGTCTTGCAAGTCTGAGAATGAGAGCCATCTATGGTCCCTCCAATGCTCCGTCTGGGCAGCTGAGACCACCAGGAGAGTGAATATCAGCCGCATTTGGTTGGGCCCAGAGGGGCAGGAAGCTGGCGCCTTGATACACTGCCTCTAGGAGGGCCACCGGGACAGCTGATCTGAGCTGGAAATTGATCTCTTACCTCCTGGAACTGGTGCAAGTGGGCAGATGGACAGTGGACAGTTCAGAGGAGGGGGCAGCTGCTACCCCTAAAAAGAGTAGTTCTCTGCAGCCTGGAAGGCCAGGGTGGAATGTGACCCAAGAAAAAGCGTGAAGAGGGCGGAGAGGAGTGGGGAGGCTTTATCGTGAGTCTTGGTGATCTGTGAGTGGTAATCAAGGCATGTTGACGGTCAAGGCCTTGACCTTTGTCGGTTAACATACCCTCTTCACCACACTTAATTGAAGCCCACTTTGTGCCAGCCCTGATACGAAGGTGCATTGTACTGAGACAAAGATGCGTTAGGTTGAGTGACTCTGGTGGGAATTGCGCTTAGATAGGCTGGTGAGGCACGCGTGGATGTGATGTTGAGTGGATGGCTCCTGCCTGCATCCTCCATGGTCAAGGTGATCCCCGTTGTGAGGTCCTCCTTGACTCTGCCTCCAGCAAGCGCCTGTTTTTTGTTCTCCTGGCGAGTATTGTGCTGACGCTTCACTAGCTTGAGCGTTCCAGGTGGATGTTCTCAGTGGTGTTGGTAGAACCCAATTGTGCCATGGTTGAGAGAAGATGGACTGTTACCTTATTGTGGGTAACATCCAAGTCATTGACGCTGGAGGAGGTAGACTGGGAGTCAGCCTCCAGGCTTCTAGACGCGGCTCTGCCACGCATCCGTTAATGGGACTTAGGAAGGGGACTGGCTTATTGCTTCACCTCATCTAGTCAATGGGAGGAAGTTTGCCTGTTGTATTGTGCCTGTACACACACATATGTAAAAATCTCACAGTATATTCTTTAGGCTCTGAAAGATGTAAATACATAATAAAAGCATTTTGTTTGAGAAGGTTTGCAAAATACTAGGTTAAAGTTATTAAACAGTTTTCTTCTTACTGTGGAACTTTTCAGAGCCCTTAATATACTAATAGGGGAATCACTGCAGCGGGGTACGGTATGCAGCGATTCCTAAACTCAGTTGACCATGGCATACTTGGGTTATAGAGGAGCTTACTGAACTAATATTACTTGGAATCTACTTTGGGAACTGCTAGTCTAGATAAGTGCTTCTCAGTCCATGGTGATTTTGTCTCCTAGGCGACTTCTGGCAATGTTTGGAAACATTTTAATTGTCACAACTAGGGAGGGAGGAAGAGGTGCTACTAGCATCCAGTAGATGGAGGCCGGAGATGCTACCAAACATTCTAAAACACACAGGACAGATGCCCACAACAAGGGTTTATCCCGCCAAAATGTCATTAGTGTCGAGGTTGAGAAACCCTGGACAAGGTGGTCCCTAAAGCAGCCATCCCCTTCCTAGCTCTAACGCTTGGGGGAGTGCGTCATTTGGTGACACTCCCTGACTTGGTACACCTGTTTACCCAGAGGAATGTCTGGCCCTTGAATGCCATTGCTCCCTGGAAGGCAGGAGAGATGAGGTGGTTCTGCTCCATCCGTGTCGATACTTGCACACCTCGCTCATGAGCCATATATCCATGTATTTCAGTAACCGTGGTCCGCATTTCTGGCAGCTCAAGGGCTGGTGACCAGGTGAGCAGAACACAAAGTCTCCCTTTCCTGGGTTTTGTTTCCACTCTCAGTGGCCAAGCTGGAGGAGCTCACTTTGCCCTGTTGCCTGAGAGACTTGGATTTCAAAGCCCACACTGCCTCAGGAGCCATTCCCACAGACAGAGCTGAGATTCCAAGAAGAATCTTCAGCTCACAGAGATTCATTGTGTTTATGAAGTTTTAAAGTCACAGATGGGTTTTACAGATACTCAAGATATTCCCGCTTTTCATGCTTCTCCTTGACCACACCCCCTTCTCTAAACACACATTTTCCTCCAGTAACCAAAACACAATAGGTAAAGGGAATTCCGTCACAGGCTGACCCACAGAGACCCAAATGGGGCCAGTGCAGTTTTATCTGAAGCACGGCGATGTTATGACCAGTTAGCCTCTCGCAGAAATGAATTTTCCTACGTACAGCTTCAGGGAAATCGCCCTGCCATGGCTCAAGGTAGACTCTTTGTGTAGCATCCCTTCCTTTTCTGGGCTTCAGAGGTACATGTTCTTTAAGGATTCTCTGCCCCCGTTGGGCCACACGAACAGTCCAACCCAAGGTGGAAATACACTTCCTTCCTGCTTCCCAGCCCCTCAGTCCTGTGCTTATTCTCAGCACAGGGGGCCTCATTATCTTTAGGGGTAAGACCCATTTACGAAGAAGCTTGTTTTTCCTTGGGAAGGCAGTGTAGGCAAGGATCAGGCTTAGCGAAGCTAGGTCTGTCACCAACAGCAGCTTAGGAAGGCCTTGGGGAAACCATGTTGGAATCTGTCATCTCTGTCTTTTCCATCCTAGAGGGGGAAGCGTTCTCCTGTGTCCAGAGATGTCAAATGAGATCAAATGAGTGGAATTTATGCAACAAGCTTCACTGGCCACTGGCCCTGGAGTGGGTTGTATGAAACACCTTTTCCAAAAAAAACAGTGACGGGTGACTTGTTGGGCGAGTCAGTCCCAGGCTCTTGCGTAATTGATTCAGACATTTATTGAGTGTTAACCATGTGCTAGGGAAGTACCGCTCTTTCTTCTGAAGGTTGCAGAGTGTGTAGCTATGGAGACACAGAGAGGGGGACTGAAGGCCTTTGTAGGGTTTTGGGTCAGGCGTCAGACGGGGCAGCAAAGGTCTCCCACCGCTGCAGTCAGCACGATTCAGCGTTACGGGTCCTGGCACTTCGCTGAGTGCTTTCTGTGTCTCAGCTAACCCACCCAGATCCCTTCCCAGTCACTCAGTCAGCCACCCTCCCAGTCACCTACCCTCCCATCCACCCACCCATCTACCCTCCCAGTCACCCTGTCAGCCACCCTCTGCAGTAGACATTAACAACCTCCACTTCTGGGTGAGGAAACTGATGCTCATGGGAGGTTAAGAACCCACCAAGTTGTAACTAGACTTTGAACCCATTTCCAGCAGACTCTAAAGCCATGTTCTTAATTCTATGCCTCCCATGAGTGCTGATTTGAATCCGGTCCTTATCTCTCAGGTTGTACCCGGTCTCTGCGGCCTCAGTGCTCCAGGCTCGGGGCTCTGGGGAGGGTCTGACTGCCTGCCTAGGCTGTGACAGCACCGTGGTGCTCACACGAAGTAGACAGGGCTTTCCAGTTTGGGGAAGGATTGCTGTGTGCTCAGAAATTGTATGTGCACATGTTAGAACTGAACTACCCTAAGAAGAATTTTTCAGGCCATGGCCACAACCTGTAAGTGGATTATAAAATCAATTTATTGGGTCACAATCAATGCAAAAAAAAAAGATATTGAAAGTATGTCCTATGTAATAGGTTAGATGTTTTTTCATGAGTCCTTTGTTGCTGTTACTTATGTACTAGATGTGTATGGGTCACAGTGTAAAACAAATTTCTTACTTTGGGTGAAGGTTACAAATTTGAAAGCACCGCCCTGGAGGGGAGTTGGGCATGCAGCGAACACTCCACAGACAGGCATGCTGTGTTTGCTCTTTGAATCTCTGCTGGGGGTGGGGGTGGGATGGGTTGAAGGGGAAAAAAGGTACAGCAGGTCTTGGCAGGTTGGTCAGCAAGGGTTAGCTGAGGGCCCACTCTGAGCTGGGCTCTACTGGTGCTTTGGGGGCTTCAGAGATGTCAGAGAGGAGGCCCCTGCTAGCCCTTGAGTTCTTCCCTTCCAGTCAGAGGGAGCAGCCCTACCCAAGAAGACGAGAGGATGTAACAGGCAACATCTACAAGAATAATAATGGAGCAGTGCAACGTAGCTGTGGTTAAGAGCATGAACCCCAGGACAGCCTGCCTGGGTTTAAATCCCAGCTCGTTACAACTCCATGGCCTTGGGTAGATCACCTAACCTCTCTGTGCCTCAGTTTTCTCATCTGTAAAGTGGGCATAAGAATGGTACACACTGCATAAAGTTGTTATGAAGATTGAGTTAGTACTCACAGAATGCTCAGAGGATGCCTGGCGCATATATATATATAGGTATATGTGTGTATATATATGTGTGTGTATATGTGTGTGTGTATATATATATATATATGTTATATAAAAATGAGCATACGAGCTTTATTTGAGTGCCTAGCAGAAAGCTTTACAAAGGCAAGACTTTGAGAAGGCCTTGACGGTTACTTTTTAATATTCTTCTTCCCATTATGATCATCCATAACCACTGTTTCTTGTCATTAATATATTCTAGACACTGTGCAGAGTCTTCCATGTATGTCCTACAATCCAGGGAAGTGGGACTCGTTATGCCTATTTTACAGATGGGAATGTGGAGTGTTTAACGAGGGGCCAAGCCAGGGCCCAGACCCAGGTTGGTCTGGCTCTGAAGCCTGTGCTCTTGACCCAGAGGACACATTCTGTCCTTGGCCTGCCACCACTGCTTCCTTCGAAGATGTGGCTGCTTTGGTCCTTTCCTGGCCCTGAGAAAGGGTACTGTTCTCCCCAGCGGGCAGAGGGAGGGTTTTGAAGCACACTGGCTCTGTGGAGCGCCCAGGCCCACCCTGAGGGGTGACGCACACAGCCACTGGGAGACCTGGTTTCCTGACAGCTGTCGGAGCTGCTGCGCCTCCCACACGGCTTTGTCGGGCTGTGCTGTGGTCTGAGATGTGTCAGCAGCCTGCTCTGCCCCGTGCCTGGCTCATCCTCTGTGTCTCAGAAGCAAGGCCCCGCCTGGGCTGGGAGCCCATGACAGACTCAGGCCCCTCTTTGAAGTGCTGTAGTGAAGAGACTTCCAGACAGGAAGTGTGGCCCAGCAGAGACCCATGCATTTGTAAACGCTCTCTTGCCTTTGGAGGAAGGTCCTCGAGGACAGCTGGAATCATTAGGGTGCTGAGTCATCTGACTCAGCTCCAGGGAACCCAGGATCTCGGCTCTGTTCTCAGCAGAAGTCCTGCCACCTGGACAAAGCCAGGGGGCAG
Source organism: Phocoena phocoena (assembly GCF_963924675.1). Taxonomy (NCBI): domain Eukaryota; kingdom Metazoa; phylum Chordata; class Mammalia; order Artiodactyla; family Phocoenidae; genus Phocoena; species Phocoena phocoena. The sequence continues at coordinate 55,766,756 of NC_089234.1, forward strand.
CCTCCCTGACCCACCCGCGTGCTAGGCCTGCATCCTCTTGGTCCCTGACTTGTTAATGAGCTTTGATTGCTTGTTGCGCACCTACTGCATATTTGTTAGGTACAGTGCTAGATGCAGATACGTATTTATATCTATATCTATAGAATATATATTCTAGATGAATATTTATATCTACATAATGTAAAATATATACACATATAAGAATATATATTCTTATTGATACGTATTCTTATTAATAAATACATGTTAATATATTCTTATTAATATATATTCTTATTAATTCTTACACCCTGGAAGGAGAGGCTATATTTTATTGCCTGAGAACCTCCTGTGAACGTTCCTTCTGTGAGCAGTGCAAAGGTAAATCGTTGAATGAATAACTAAATCTAGGCCTTCATTTCTAACCCCAGAGACCCCCCATGGGGATATGGCAGATGTAGAGGGGGAACAGCATTCTGAAAATCTCATGATCTGCTGCAGCAGAAAACACGGCCGTGACCCACCTGTGAAATATCTGAAGGTTTCCAATTTCACACCAACTCTGTGTGAGCAGCCAGCCCTGGGTTGGCATAGATTGGAGAGGCAAAGAAGGTGTTTGGTTGTTTCTCTCTCTCTTTTTTTTTTTTAATTGCTGTTGCCTCTAAGCTTCAGAATACAGAGTCCCCACCCCCTGGTGTCCCCTTTCTCTCCATCAACAGTGACAATCTGTGTCCACATTCCCTTCCTGGTACCTTCCTAAGGTATTGGGCACATAACTGTGTCTGCCTCTTCTGAGAATAAAGATTATACCCCTTATTTTTCCAAAAGGAGAGGGGTGTAATTTGTGACTAAAACCAAGGTGCTGTGAAAATATCTACTGCTTGGACCTTTCCATGTCGATTAGAGAAGGCATTTCTAGCTCAGACCCAGAGGAGAAAAAACTCTTCATTTGTCAGTGAGAAGCCCTTTATGAGTGTCTCCTGGTGAGAAATGGGACCAGTGGAGCCAGGATGGGGTAAAGCCAAGTCTCCTTGATTTATTCATTGACTCTTTTTTTAGACTAGAAAATAATCACATGCTTTTGGCCAAAACCAGCCCCGGGGCAGGAATCCAGCAAAACATCATACTAATGAGATAATCTAATTTCCAAAGAGAGACCCTGAGTCAAACTCCCCCCAGCTAGCAGTGATGCAGAGATGACAAAAGGATCAGAGAACAGAGGCCCATTGTTCCCTTGAAGTTCACATGGACAGCGACCACGGTTAGGGCTCGGCCAGAGCTTCATCTGGGTGCTGTGCATGTGTGTGTGTGTCTCGTATCTGTGATAGTGAGAAACACTGTATTTAGGGGAAAGGGTGCTACAAACTGGGTGGCTGGAATAAACAGAAATTCATTCTTTCATAGTTTTAGAGACCAGAAGTTCAGAATCAGGGATTCGCAGGACTGTGCTCCCTCGGAAACCTGTAGGGGAGAATCCCTCCTTGCCTCCGTCTAGGTCCCGGCGTGGCCGTGCATCCTCGGTGCTCCTTGGATTGCTGCTGCATCACACCAGTCTCTGTCTCTGTCATCACATGGCCTTCTTCCTGGGTCTCTGTCTTCACATGGTGTGCTCCTTCCTGTTTTCCTCTCCTTGTTTCATGAGGACACAAGTGATACTGAATTAAGGGCTTGCTTGATTGCATCTCCGAAGACGTTATTTCCAAATAAAGTCATGTTCACAGCAATGGGGTTTAGGGCTTAGACAAATCTTGCGGGGACACAGTGCAACCCACTGCACGTGCTTTGCCTGACTGCTGGAGAGATGGGTCAGGGTTTCTTCTGCCAGTGTGAGGAGATGAAGAAGTTGGGGTTCTTCTGACGATCAGGAGTCCCTGGAAGGAGTAGGAAACCCCAGGTGGAGGACTTACGCCTTGAAGGTCCTTTTTCTCAGATCTGTGTTTCCCTAAGTGGGGTCCCGAGACTAGTAGCATCAGTTGAGAACTTGTGAGAAATGCCACATTCTTAGGCCCCACCCCAGACCTATTAAATTGGAAACTCTGGGGTGAAGCCCAGTCACCTCTGTTGTAACAAGTCTTCTAGGTGGTTCTGATGCTACAGTTCAAGAACTATTCTTCTAAATTCTTACCTTTTGTCCTCACTGCAGTGCTTTCTAATGGGGTTGCCTGTGGATGCTGGTAGATGTTTTGGTTAAAGTAGACAGTTCTTTGGTCAAATGAGTTTGTATTGGTCGAAGTTAAACAAGCTCCTTGACTGGTTCTGAGCTGTTGATATGCTTTATGGTCCAAACATTGAAAATTTCCAGGAAGGGAAACAGTAGCATTTCCAAATTTCATTGATAAAAGAGCTGTCCTTTTTGTGCAGAGCATCCCATTGAACTGGTGTTCTGTAGAGTACACACTGGGAAACACTGCTCTCATCTGCATATGAAGGCATTCAACAGACTTTTTAAGAATCACCTTCTAAGAACCAGGCCCTGTGGTGGGGGAATATACCAGTGAAGACATGGTTTCCCTCTCCCTGGAACTGAGAACTTGTGCCAGGGCTGGCAAACTGGAGGCTGCAGGCCAAGTCTGCCTGGCCATCTGTTTTTCTTATGGCCTGCTAGCTAAGAAGGGTTTTCGCATTTTTTGAAGATATGAAAAAAAATTTTTAATGAAGGATATTTTATGAAATGTGAGAATTATATGAAATTCAAATTTCAGTGTCCATAAATGTTATTGGAACACAACCACTCTCATTTGTTTACATTTTATCTCTGACCACTTTTGTTCTATGGTGACAGAGTTGGACGTTTGCCAAAGAGATTTTAGGCTCTGCTAGAGTCCAAAATATTCACTCTCTGACCCTTTACAGAAACAGTTTGCTGACTCCTGGTCTCCTGAAGCAAAGAGGCTGTGGACAAGTATTTGCGGGTGCCTTGAGTGTTCTGGAGGAGAGGAGTACGGGGATCACATGACCCAAGATCTTTCCTCATTGATGGTGGAGCTGGAGGGGCCCTTAGGGAAGGCTTTCTGGAGCGAGATCTTAAGGATGAGTGGGAAGTCTGGAACATGACTGGGTGGAGGAGGTTGTTAAAGGAAAGAGTACATGCAAATCCATGAGTCATAAAAGAGAACCACTCATGGAAGGAACGGAAGAAAGTCCAGTATGGCTGGAGAGTAAGGAAGGTGAGGCCGAGAGTGGTTTCATACGTGATCAGATACCAGGCAGGAGCCGAACATCCAAGAGCGCCCTTGAAGGCCTTGAAGGCCATGCTGAGGATTTTGAACTTTACCCTGAGAGCAGTGGGGCGTCGTAGAAGAGTTTAAGCACAGGAATGACATGAGTGATGGAAACTTTGTGAGGTCTCTCTGGCTTAGTGTGGAGGATGAATGGGGCCCTGGAGCAAGAGTGGACACCTTATAAATAGTTATGAAGCTTAGCAGTCGATCAGGAGAGAGAAGGTGAAGGTGGAGAGAAGTGTGTGGTTTTGAGATGCAGACGCTTTCTGTGAGGCTCACTCCCCCCCGCTGGGCCCTGTGTGCTCCATGATGGCCTGAAGAACCTGCTTTCCTACGTGCTGGCCCGCATCCTCTTGGACCTGATTTATTAATAAGCATTGATTACTTGCTGCACACCTACTGTATGTCCATGAGTCAACAGTGCTAGTTGTAGAGATATATTTATGTAGAATATAAATTTATATTCTATAGGTGTAAGAGTTAGAATACATATATTCTTGTTATATGTATTGCTATTATGTAGATGTAGATATTCATCTAGAATATATATTTATATTCTATAGATATAAGAATTAATAATATATGTAGTCCATTGAGTGCATTCTATAGAATATATATATATTCTGTAGATGTGAAAATTGATATGACCAGGTATCTGACCTCACGATTCTTAGTTGGGAGGAAGGATGGATACTTGAACATAATGAGGGCTGATAACCAAAGGAACAAGTCGTACTCTGAGGGGACGGAGAGTAAGGGTCGACCGAGCATCACTGGGAGGTGTTAATTCTGAAGAGATCTGGAGAGGCTTCGTGGTGGAAGTGGCTTTAAAAGAGTCTTGAAGAATGTGCAGGATTTGGAAGGGTGGGGAGATGTAATTAATCCAACTGGAGCAAAACAGTGGACTTGTGACAGTGTGAGGTGTGTACGGGGAAGGGCTCGGGAAGCAATGTGGCTGGAATGAGTGATGAGTGGAGGCTTATGGAGGGTGAAGAGGAGGTGGTCCTGAGGCTCCTGATCTGGCTTGGAACTTGACCCAGACTCCTGATTACTTTAATGTTCTTGCCACCTTAATCGAGGCTGTGCTGAGACCGTGAGCAACTCTCAGGAGTGAATTGGCAGGGCAAGGGAAGGCTCTGTCTTTCTCTGATGACCAGGGGCCTTGTGTACCTCATTTCATGACCTCCCAAGGCAGGTATAAAGGATAAAAACACACCCCCTCCCCACGACCTTGTTTACAGGCTCAGCCCCTTGCCTCGAGCCAACAGAGCAAACTCTTGTATCAATAAGTCCTCTAGGGGGTGGGGGTTCCTAGCCCATTCATCCTATGGCTGGTCTGACTGTGCTTCATCTCTGCTTCGACTTTCTTCTTCTGGGGGGTGCCTGCCCCGGCTGTGCCTCAAGACCAAGGACTTTCTCGTCCGTCCTTCCTTCCTCCCTCCCTCCCTCCCTCCCTCCCTCCTTCCTTCCTCTCTCTTTCTCTCTCTGTCTCTCTCTTTCTCCCTCCCTCCCTCCCTTCCTCCCTTCCTTCTTTCTTTTTTCAAAACAAACAACTTTTTATTGAAGTATAGTTGATTTACAATGTTACATTAATTTCAGGTATACAGCAAAGTGATTTAGTTTTATATATATATATTATTTTTCAGATTCTTTTCATTATAGTTTATTACAAGAGATTGAACGTAGTTCCCTGTGTCATACAGGTCTTTTTTGCTTATCTATTTTATATATAGTGTGTGTCTATTAATCTCAAAGTCCTAGTTTAACCCCCCTTCTTTCCCCTTTGGTAACCATAAGTTTTTCTATGTCTGTGAGTCTATTTCTTATTTCTGTTTTGTAAGTATGTTCATTTGTATCTTTTTTTAGATTCCACATATAAGTGATATCATATGATATTTCTCTTTTCTCTGTCCAACTTACTTCACTTAGTATGATAATCTCTAGGTCCACCCATGTTGCTGCAAACGGCATTATTTCATTCTTTTTTATGGCTGAGTCATATTCCATTGTATATATGTACCACATCTTCTTTATCCATTCCTCTGTCAATGGACATTCAGGTGGCTTCCATGTCTTAGCTATTGTAAATAGTGCTGCAGTGAACATTGGGGTGCATGTATATTTTTGAATTAGCGTTTTCATCTTTTCCAGATATATGCCCAGGATTGGAATTGCTGGATCATATGGTAACTCTCTTCTTAGTTTTTAAAGGAACCTCCACACTGTTCTCCATAGTGGCTGCACCAACTTACGGTCCCACTAACAGTGTAGGAGGGTTCCCTTTTCTCCACACCGTCTCTAGCATTTGTTACTTGCAGACTTTTTGATGATTCTGGCCATTCTGACTGGTGTGCGGTGGTACCTCACTGTGGTTTTGCTTTGCCTTTTTCTAGTTACTAGTGATGGTAGGCGTCTTTTCATGTGCCTCTTGGCCATCTGTATGTCGTCTTTGGAGAAATGTCTGTTTAGGTTTCTGCTTGGGTTTTTTGCTTGTTTTGATTTTGAGATGTATGAGCTGTTTGTATATTTTGGAAATTGATCACTTATCAGTCACATCGTTGGCAGGTATTTTCTCAAGTGGTGCAGCTGACAAGGACTTTCAGTGAATTGTTTCTGGTTCTTGGTCCTGTTGTTCAGGGCTGTGACACAGGGTTATTTGCAGTCTGAGTCTTCTGTCCTGTGCCAGAAGATACTTAATAAATGTGGGTGATGATGACAGGTCCTTTAAGAACAGTTTGGCTGATTTATTTTTAAAAGACTTCTCAAAAATTGTGAAATACAACAGATACTCAGAAAGGTGTATAAAACATGAAAGTAATAAAAGTGAATAATCATGAGAAAATTCATGTAACCAGCTGGGTCAAGAAATAGAATATGCCGGTATCCCCAGAATTTTCTCCATGGGTCCCTTCTCCTTGTCTGGCTTCTCACCTTTGATGCATCAGTGCTAAGAAATCCTAGTAACAGCTCTCTGTCTAGCTTCTGGTCAGAAAATCAGCTGCAGAAGAAGAAAAACAGAGCCTTGGGATTCAGGCAACCATCTGACCTTTCTTCCAGAGCTGCCCACACAAAGGAGGTCCCGTCTCCATGAGTTCTAGGGGCCCGGCTGACAGTTGTTATGGAAACGTGGGCTCGCAGGATGCTGGCTCAGGTGATGGCCACAGCACTCAGGCGGGAGCTCCCATCCTGTAGGGCTCTTCTCTCCTTGCAGTTGTTATATCCTTATAGTAAGAGACTTCTGAGATTTAAAAGACGCTTCCTCTCTCATGTTACCTTTCTCCCGGTGCCCACCTGGTGCAGCCACACCTCAGCATGGTAGCTGGAGCATTAATGGAGGGAGAGAATGTTGCTTTTGGTCCAGGGGAGATTGTGGGTCCTCAGGTGAGAATATAGCAGAACTAAGAGTTCAGTAATAATTCACTAACAGACTTGACTTGCAGCCTTCAGACATTGTTTGCCAACTGCTTTTTCTAACAGTGGCCTTGGGCGCCTCTCTGATTAGAATTTGGATCTGTGGAAGGAGGCCCATCTGAATAGGCACGAGGGGAAAAACAATTTCCATCGGAAGAGAAGGCTGAAAGGCTTTGCCCTGTCTTCCAGGAGAAAGGTGTGTGCCTTTTGAGATTTCAGTTCTTGAATCACTTTCCCCAGTAGCTCTTCAATATTTATACTGAGTGCATCGCAATTAGATTTGCAAATTCAGAAAACTGGGGGCATAGGGAGGGCTGCTGTGGGGAGGGAGGCCCCTGTGTCCGCAAGTATGTGGGTTGCACACACTTTTCCTTTGGCTTTTTCCTGTTGACTGTTTCTGACTTCATCTTCGGGCTGGACCTGCTACTTTGTCAAGTGTGCCCTCCTGACAGAGGTCCGGAGACAGGGAAAGGGTGTGGGTGCTCCGGGGGGTCGCAAGCCGCCACGTCCAGACACTTGGTGTCCTCTGTCTGGGTGGAAAACCTCATCTGAAGCCAGACTGAATCACACCAGTTTCTAAGACATTCTTCAACCATGTTAGGCAAAAGAGTCCCCCGCTGACAAGCTGGGGTAGAAGGAAGCCTGATATAATTTTGGAAAAACCTTCTTCGAGAAAGAAGTTTCTCAGAGCTGCGGAGCCTCTCCCCGGTGTTCAGGGTTGGAGGGGGTCCCAGGCCACAGGGAGGAGATTGATGGGTCCAGGGGTGCCAAGGGGAAAGCTGAGGCTTTGCAGTGCTGGGGTGCTCGCCATTCCTAACTCCCAGTTGAAGGAGAAGGAGAAGCAATTGTCGGAACCCGATAGAAAGAGAAGTCCCCTCCCCTCTCCCCCGGCTGTTGAATTATTGTCATTATTTCACATTAACAGCCAGGCCAGACTCTATTGTATTTGGCTGCTGTGTTGGAAACCCAGATCCAGGCTAGGGTTGTGGGAACCCAGAAGCAGGGGAGCCTGGGGTTTCAGAGCCCAGCCAGGCCTCTGAGGCCGGGTACAAGCTCAGAGCACAGGGAGACAGGCCCCTCTGCAGACCCGGTGGTCTGAGCCTGGGCCTCACGCTGGGCGGCTGGTAGCATTGCCAGGTCCTGAGTAAATCTGTATGCCTGGTCACCTGGCCATCTTCCTGCCTCCCCAGGTCTGTCTGACCTGCTAGGCCTTGGTTTCCCGAATGAGGGTCATGTTGCCCATTGGGGAAGGGCGTGGGGGCCGACCTCATTGCAACAGCTCTTTTGGCCTGAAGCCGAAACCACATCCAAGTTCAGCAAATGGGAAGAGGTAGAAAAATATTCAGTTGGTGAGGTCTATAGGCACGTATTGGATTAGGTCCTGAATCGTGGTAGAAATCTTCCTGGAACGGGACAAACCCTTTTGTAAACAAGAACATTCATCTGTTTTTGACTGACGTGCCTGGTGAGGCATGTGCTTCTCAGAAGCCCAGTGACATCTATTCTTGTTCGGGATTTAGTGTTTGTATTTGAAAATGTAGCTGCTCTGGGGGGCAGCAGTGTGGGAGCCAGCACTCCTGTTCAAGCTTCAAGTCACGGAAACTGGCCTGGTGGAGCCAGGACATCCGTGGTGCCCGGGAAAGGGCTTGCTTTTCCAGTGCCTCCCGGGCAGACTTTTAATTGACTCCATAGTCACTTGCTGTATGCCACGCACTCTGGATAATTAAAACAATGGGCCTTGACTTCGAGGAGCTTTCAGGCTCCTTGGGGCAATCTGACACGCATGGATGAAAAGACAGCTAAGGCTGCCAGCCGGGGCCTGTGCAGTGTTGCGAGAGAGGAGGGTATTGTGGGCACTGGAGTCGGGACAGGGGGAGCAGCGGGGGTCATACCAGGAAGACGGCTTCACTGGGCCCCTGGGATTTGATGTAGCAGGATGAGGATGGCTGGAGAGAAATGATGCAGAGGGCATCCCCGGGGTGGGAACCGCTGGCCCAAAGCTGTGGAGGGCCAAGTCCTCTGAGAGAAGCCTGGTGGGTGGGGGGGCTTGGGGAGGAGCAGGCAGGCCTGAAGGCCAGGCCGTGAGAGTCTGAGTTGTATGCCGTGGGCAGTGGGGACTGGGGAGAATTTTGAGATTCCAGAAAATGTGAACAGAGTGAAAACAAAGCACTTTTTTAACATGCCCTTAAATCTCCACTATGTGCTGGCCACTGTTCCAGGCTCTGAGAATATGGAATGAGCAAACCCAGCCAAGGCCCTGCCCTCCTGGAGCTTACCCTCTAGTGGAGACTGGTGGGGAATAAGCACCCCCGGGTATAATGTTTAGGCAGTGGTAATGGTTATGAGGAAGAGTGCAGCAAGCTGAGGGGATGGTTTGGGGCCGTGGTAACAGTGGCACTGTTTCTGGGGAGATTGTTTAGGTGCTGTGCATTTCCTGCTACAGATGCAGTGAGGGCTTCAGAACTCTCAGTGAGGCTGGGAACTCAGGACCCTGTGGTATGACCCTGAGCTGTGAAAACTGATGCATTCCCTTCTCCCCTGCTCTCTGGGCCTGCGCTAGCTGAGCTGTTGGAGCCCGAGGGACTTCGTCTCCGTCCCCTACCTTTCCTGGCCCCAAGGCTGTCCCTGTTTGACCTGACAGACACCCTGAGCTCCATGTAGGGAGGCCTGGCTACTATGAGCATGGCCTCTCTGGGCATTAATTTCCCCTCTGTAGCATGAGGACTAGGTGAGTGGTCCCTAGACGTTCCATGGGCACTCACTTAAACTTTAAAACTCATAGAGAATATCACAGGGTTGCCAGTTGTTTATTTTGACAGGCAAGAAAGAAACTGTCAAATGCCAGCTCTACCATCGTTGTCATTTCATTCAAAGGGCATGTTAATATCCAGCCAAGCAGTGATGACATAATGTCAAGGAAAAGGACAGTTCTTCCCTGGGGAGGAGTGTTGGCTGTCTTTCGCTGACACACACACATTACACTGTGCTGCTGTTTTCCATTTCCACACTCTGTCCTGCACTGCTGTGGGGACCACGGGACCAGAGGGCCTGAGAGCCAGCCTCCCAGGATGCTTTGCTGTGGGGAGCCAGATCCTCTTCTTGGTCCTCAGGTGGCGATGGGCTCCCTTCCTTCTTCTGCTTCTCCCCTCTTGACCCTTCCACTGTCTCTCGCTCAGTAACTCCTCCCCAGAAGTGGGGACTCTCCAAACTGTCCTGGGCTGCTTTCCAGGAGGTGGGAGAGAGGAGGAGCCCGTGACCTCCCTGACCAGATGAACTGGTCCCTCAGACATTGAAACTCTGCGTCTTTGGGTAGGATTCAGTTGTTCCCCAGTCATGTTCACATCCTTGTTTTGATTCCATCGGCCTTTTCCCCGCTATCTTGAGTCATACAAGTTAACTTGGCTGTGATTTGGAGATTTCTGCCTTTTTTTTTTTTTTAAATGAAAATGAGGGTCTTGGATTTCCTATGGGTCTTAGTTATGCATATCCAGTCTGTCTTGATTAGAAACAAAGCTGGCCACCACTTTGGTGAAGAGGAGAGAGATGAGGTTTGCTGTCTGGCAAATCTGAATTCCCATCCTGACGAGCTCTTTACTAGCTGTGGGATCTTGGGCAGGTCATTGTCCAAGGTCACATAAGTGCAGACTCCGGCACTTAGTGGATAACACTGTTTACTGAGCTCTCACCACCTGCTTTGCCTTCATCATCATGGTTGCTCCTCACAGAGACTCTCTGAGGAAGGTATTTGCAAGCCCGTCGTTTGGTTGAGGACCCTGAGACTGGATGGGGTGGAGTGACTTGTGCCGGGTTGCATAGCGGGGGTACGAGGGGAAGCTAGGAGGCGGACTCCGGGGACAACACCTGTGCCTCCCACCATTCTTGCACCATCTCTCAGCCATGTGTGGGCCTACCCAGTCTCTTAAATGAACAAGCTGTGTTTCCTTGAAGAGGCCCCCAACCCTTCTGTGACCCTACGCTTCTTATTGAAGGAAGGGAATCAGCCTGCATAAGTTCTCAGGTCCCTCACAGCTCTGACCTCTACAGATCTATGACTCTGAGATGCATCTCATTAAAAAACAAACCAAACAACAACAACAACACATTTTTTGAAGGGGTTTGAGTGCTTTCCTTGAAACAAGAACTCACACTGGATTGCTTTCCCATACAATGCCAGATTCTTCCTACAAGGAAAAGGGATTTGTATTGAGCGTATGGGCCTGAGTGGGATTTATAAGGCTGCTCTGCTAACCGTAGACCTTCAGAGAGCCTTAGTGCCTCAGTTGCTCATCTTTAAAATGGGCATAATAGTGCCTAACTTGCAACCTTGTTAACAGGATTAACCAAGAGAACACGAGGCATTCAGAAGGTTACATCCATTATCACTCTTTCTGAATCTATGGTCCTGCCTCAGACTCGCCTGCCGTGGTTACAAGTGCTTCCTCACCTGGAAAACAAATGTGATTTTCGTCTTCTGACTGGGGCCCCTGTAATGGTTTTCTTGCGTCTGTGGTTCTTGAGCCATTCTCCCAGGGCAGGCTGCCCTGCAGAATGGCAGCTCAACCGCCATGTCTTTGCAGGTGAGCAGGCCTGCTTGGAACCGGCCCGGTCACTCTGGCTGAGGGATCAGAGCTGAGGTCTCGGCTGATCCAGTTCCGAGCCTCTGAGGTCCAGATAGTGAATTCTGGACTGTCATTTATATGGTCCTAATTGATTGAGAAGGAGATGTTTATTTTGCAGACGTGGTGTACTGGCTGAGATGGATGCATCAGTCCTGAAGTTTGAACTGAGGGGTTGACTTACTAATTTCAAGCAGCAGATGTGGCCATTTGAGAACACGTCTCACCACGGGATACGGTGTCTGATGGGTCAGTTTATTCCCAAATTGGCACCCCTTCCCCTAGGCCATTTCTCCAACTCCCTCTCCATACAGGGTTGATTATAACCTGATGTCTGTGCTACAAAATTTTGTCATTTAGAAGCCAAAGGGTAGAAGATGATTGTTTCAGTGCCAGTAATAAACAGCATCTTATAAGGAGATTCTATCTCTTCTTTGTGCGTTTCGCCTATCCTGAGGCAGCAAGGAACAGAAAAAAAGACATGGCCTTCGGCCTTAGAAGAGACTGGATTTAAATTTCAGCTCTGCCGCTTACAAGATGAGTGATCTTGGAAGTTCCCCAACCTCTCTGAGCCTCGTAACATTCCTACCTTGCAGGCTTGTTCTGAGGATTAAATAAGATGGTGTAAAACTGCCAAGGAGAGAACATGGCTTGTAGAGACAAGGAGTCAAGGATTTCCTGAGAGCCAGCTGCCTCCCCTTGGTCCCCAGGGCACTGGGAAGCAGCTTAGAATGGCCCTGAGAAGGGCCAGAAAGGACCCCCATCCTCTCCCAGCATCTTACACTGCTGGGGTGGGGCAAGTGCAGGACTCACAGTCCAGGTGTCGAGGTCAGGCGGTTTCGGAGCTAGACAGAACCTTGGGGAGCGTTTACACAGCCCTTTTGAGTTTGAAGCAAGGAAGCCTGAGGCACAAGGTGGTCATCGACTCATTAGAGGGCACCTGGCCTTCTTCTGCTGTCACCTTTTTCCTTCCGCGGTGACCTGTGTCTTCACGCACAGCACAGGGGACCCCTAGAAGTGAGAATCTGGACACTGCCCCTGGAAAGCCATAGCTAAAAGCACGCGTGATGATGAGGTGTCTTACCAGGCAACATGATGGTTTTCTGACATCCCAGAGCAATTGGCTTTGCCTGAGCTTCTTTTTCAGCTCCTGCAGCCGGAATCTGTAGTCGCCCTGCCCCTTCCCTGGGTGTGTAGCCTGTAGTTAGCAGATGCAGTAGCTGCTGGATGGGTTCCTCTGGCACAAACACGGTGCCCCAGGTGTACGTGGGGTCCCGGCGGCTGGATGAGGAAGCCTCAGGGTGCAGGGGAGGCTCCGTCCTGACAGACAGAGGTCGGATCATCGGAACTTCCCAGGGGCAGAACCGATTCCACCACCCACTGACGGCAGTTCCTGTTGGGGGCCCGAGGCTTCTGGTGCCTCGTTTCCCTGTCCCTGAGTGCCAGAGTACCTATCTCTTCCCTTCTCTCCCCTTGCAGAACTCTCACTGTGAAAATCCCAGCTGGTGGTGCCCACATGCTGCTTTATTTGCTTGAGCTGCTTGAGGTAATCGGCCTAATCCCTCATATGCAGGATTATCATTACCTGGGAGAATCCCAGGGCTGGGCCACCCTTCCAGGATATGAAAGAAGCCGTTGGGGGCAGGGGAGGACGTTTTCCTCTTGGCCGATTTGGAAGGAGTCGGGGCGGCTGGAGGACCGTTTCCCAGCCTTTAGGCCTGGTGAAGACCTGAGGCTGAGGGACAGGATGGTGGCCTGCACGGAGGTCCTGGAAGCCCCGTGGGTTTATAGGTGTTGATGCTTAGGCATTTCTGGGTCTTAGGGCACAGGATGCCATCATCATTGCCATGAAATAGAGCCTCTTCTAAAAGCTAAAAGAGGCCTATGGGTTTTTACTCAGTGGATTTCAAACATTTCTTCCTCAGAAGACCCCTTTACTCAGGTACGGTCTAGTACAGAACCTTAATAGGTGAAAACGGCTCAACGTAGCGGTGCTTTGATTTTCATGGGGGCCAGGGGCCTCGCCGCCTCTGCCGTCCCTTGCTAACCCCCTAAGGCACCTGACAGAACACAGTGCTGGCCTCTAAGGGACAGAAAACGATGGGTTTAACCCCCTGTTTCCCCTCATTTTCCAGATGGGGACTCTGCTCACTCAGAGAGGTTAAGCGACTGGCCAGGGCCACAAAGCGTGTGCCTGGCAAAGCCGGGGCTAGAACGCAGGCCTCCTAACTTGCAGCCCAGAGCTCCTGGCCCTGCTACTATCCCTCTAACAGGAGACGAGGACTTACGGACTCCTGCTTTGTGGTCAGCTGAGGGCAGCTGCGCGCCAGGCTGCTGGGTTGTTTTTGCGGGGTGAGAGGGGGCAGGGAGAGGCGGGGAGCTGCTGCTGGGGATGGGGTGAGGTTGGGGGTCTCAGGCAGACTGAAGCAGGATCCGTCAATGCAGGCTCAGGAGAAATGGCTTTTTGATGTCGACCAGGGAGATTTGAGGACCAAGTGGGACTGTGAGACACAAGGGGAAGACAGGTGGAGGTTTCCGGGTCCTTCCTTTCCCCACAGCCCTCTGGAAGTTGAGCACCCAGGAAATCCCCATAGCACCAAGGCCCTGGGCAGAGAGAGGTGCAGGCCTGGGGCTTCCAAGGACGGGAGATGCTCTGGTCGCCGTGAGTGCCCCACCCCTCGGGTGCCCCGGGCCCTGCAGTCTTGGGCTAGGATTCCCTGTTAAGGATGCAGATGGCATGAGGGAAGCCGGGAAGCCATCTCGTCCTTCAGCAGCATCTGTGTAGAGAACCTCAGTGCTGAGCAAGAGACCACGTTCATTTCCCATCTGCTGCTCTGCTCCACGAAGGGTGATTTTTGGTTCCAAGCCGGTTCTTGATAGAGAAAAAGAACCGCGTTCCTCTGTCCTTGTTTTAACCACCCTCTTAAGGCACAGGGACCTTGAAGAAGGGTCTCTGCAGTACACGCAGCAGAATTAAGAGTTCCTGATGGTAATAAGCCTCTCCCGGGCACTTTGTGACAGCCCGGAATCCTTCTGCGCGCGTTATCCCTGGGAGGAAGTCAGCTCAGGTGCTTGTCTCTTTTTGGTGTCAGACAGCGGGGTTTAAATTCTGACTGTGTCCTCCTGGGCCAGCTGCTTAACCCCGCATCTGCAAGTGACGCATTCAGACCCACCTTGTAGAGTTACTGTGATGATGCTCGGAAACGGTGGCTGGTTATCGTTACCATCATTACTTACTAGTAATGTTACCTATTCTAGTTATCATGCTTGCCAACGGTTGACTCCCCATCTGCTACAGCTCTCCTTCCCTCCCTCCCTTCTTTTTATACTTCTACCATCCCTCCCTCCCTCCCTCCCTCCCTCCCTCCCTCCCTCCCTCCTCTCTCCTTCCCTCCTTCCCCCTTTCCCCCTTCTTTCCTACCTTTCACCAAGATGTATGAAGTGCTTACTTAGTCTGAGCTCGTAATGTTTCATTGTTGAGGATACAGCGGTGAACAAAAGAGACGAAAATGCTTGCCCTCGTGGAGCTTACAGTCAGTGATGATTAAAGTCTTCAGGCTGCCAGATGGTGGGATAAATGCTCTGGAGAAGCGTGGAGCATAGATGAGGAGTGATGGGATTGGGGAGGGCTGGAGGGCTGGGGGTGTCATGTTCAAGGGGGGTGGGCAGGGAAGTGCTCACCCATACGGTGAGGCTTTGAACAGAGTGTGAGGTGAGGGGGCAGCCGTGGCTGTCTGGGGCAGGGGGAGCAGCCAGTGCAGTCAGCCCCAGCTTGGAGAGGACCTGGAACATTCTGGCAGCACAAGGAGGCCAGTGCAGCTGGAGGGAGCAAGGGAGTGAGTGGGAGGCTTGTAGGATGACGGCAGGAGCGGGCAGATTAGTGGGTTGCACTGTGTGAGGTCTACGGCTTGTCCTTCGACTGGGATGAGAAACCCCAGGAGGGGGTCGGCATGGCAGCGACACGATCTGACTTACATTTTGAAGTGTGGTTCTCCTCCCAGGCAATCACTGCTTAAACAACTTCCCTTTCTAACTGACATGTAACTAAACCCGAGGCAGACTTGGAGCTTTGCAGGGAGTGGGTGGCCTCAGCAGGAATGATCAAGGTGACTCTGGAATCCTCCTCCATCCCTACAGGTGTGGTGCCCAGGGTGGCCTTGGCACCTGGCACCTGGGGCTGAGTGAGCCCAGCTGGGCAGGAGTGGCAGAGGCTCATAGGGAGGGTGTGGCCAGCACAGCGGGCCACCTGGAAGGACTTGGCAATGCCAACATTCTGTTCGTGCCCAGGGAGATAACCAGGCCCTGCCCAGCAAGGTGCAGGCAGGTGGGGATCTGAGAGTTGAGCCATGATGCCATCTTTGCCCAACCTTCATAAAGAAGTTGGTACTTTCAGAAAGTGCTGTGTTCCTCCTTACCCCAGATTATATGGCGGGATGTATCCCTATTTACAGAAGAGGCTTTGAGAAATGAAATGACTTGACCAAGGCCATCCAGAGAAGCTGGACTTGGGTATCTTTTGATCCTCAGAGCTCTTCCTACCACACCACAGACTTGAGGCTCCCAGTATACTGGGTCCAGTGAAGGAAGGGTGAGAGACAGAGAGACAGCCTGGATCTGAGGACCAGAAGCGGTGGGGTCCTGGGGTTAGCACAGGCCTGCTCTCCCACGCTGGGCCAGGGCAGCTCCCACTGCTGCGGAAAGCTGGGACGTTTGAAGATGAGACGTGTTGCCCTGTGGGGCTCCCACACCCAACCCCCCATATCAGGCCAGGTGGAGGCTTCCGCTGGCCCTGGGAACACTTGGGATCCAGATTGCAGGCTGGCGAGGCAGGGATCTGCTTGGGAGTGATGGGTCCCCTTGGGCTAGATTTGGTGGACTCATCCTCTTGGGGAGGCTACAAGAGGGAAGAGAAGTAGAGCCAACTGGGGGTTTGTGTCTCGGCTTGGTGGTTCCCAGGTAGGCAGGGTGGCACTGGGCATTGTGACTTCCCTCCAGGCCCTCCGTATTCGGGGTTGGCATCTGAAGGCATGGCTGAAGTTCCTTCTCAGGCTTTGGTCTTTGACCTGGTGCTTCGAGGGAAATGCCCAAACATCCAACAGGTACGTGCTGTGGACAGTGATCGCCTGGCAGGTGACTGTGGTCCAGTCAGGCCTTTGGCCGCAGGGGACATAGTAGGGGCGAGGCCCTCCGTGGCCATGTCAGAAGTCACTGAGGGGGACGGCGAGAAGGCAAGAAGGGGTGAGGCCGCGTGCCCAAGCCTGGCCCGTGAGAGGCTGCCCGTGTGGGCCTGCGATGGCAGGGGGCTGCCGGCCAGCCTGCTCCCGTGTCCACGCAGCCTCCTGTGCTTGCACCCGCGCCCTACAGCCCTCCCCATCCTCCAGTCCAGCACTGAGATTAGAGACTGTCAAGTGTGTCCTCAGGAGGCAGCTGTGGCTTCTTTTGCACAAGACTCTGGTGGGAGACAGGGCAAGACGGAGCCTCAGGAGGGTGGCTGCGACTGGACCTCCGCTTTCCAGGACATCCCCAGGCTCCGCCCAGTCTCATCTGTTCCCTACTCCTCCCTCCTCCTTATTCCTCTCTTCCCTCAAAGCCTCCTTTTCTCCGTTTCAGAAAATCTCTGATGGTCTGTCTGAGGCTAGGGTAGCTGGAGCCTGTAACTGGTGGGGTTCTCTCTTACACACACACGCTCTCTTTTTCTCTCTGTCTCTCTCTCTTCCCGGAGGATGAGCAGGAATCAGGGCCAGTTCACTCCTGACACCAGGGGGAGCCTGTCTGGCCTAACTCAGGAGTCCTCCCGGCAGGGTGGCGGGGTCGTTCTCTACAGTGGGAAGTGGAAGCTGTGGGGATGGATGGACGCCCACTTGGCGGGGCACAGGAGAGAAAGCAGTGTACTGGGACCCGGGGGGCAGCCTCCCTCTGGTCCTCGGTCGCCTCATCACGATGGGAAGTTGGTCTAACGGAGCTTAGAGTCAGAGGGATCTAAGAGGTCACTTGGTCCAGGGATGACTCTCCGCAGGAATCCCTGCCCCCACTGTCCTGGGGGAGTGCCACACAGCTCCTGCTGGAACCTGTCCAGAAGTTGGGCATCTTACCTCCTGGTGGCCTGTTACCTAGTTGAAGCCTCATAGCTGTTAGAATCGACGCTCATTTATCCTCTGTTCTGTAATTATTTATTACGGTGTCCCTCACAGAGCCCCCAGTTGACGGCGCGGTTTTGACTGAATGTCCTTGGAGCCAACCCGTCCCACAGCAGCTGTAACTACCACGCCCCAAGCCCTGTTCTGAGCACCAGTGCATTGCTGATCTCACACCAGCTTCACCACCACCTTCCTGGGGTCTGCATGCCTGTCCCCATTTTACATGCAGGAGGCTGAGCTTGTGAGCTAACAGGTCGCAGGTGGCCAGCTTGTAAGTGGCAGAGCAGACCTAAGGCCAGATGGGCTTGCTGCTTCCAGCCCGAGTTCTCAGGCTCTGTGTGCCTTCCCCTGAGAAATACCTGCTCTCAGTTGGCCTGTCTGTAAAATGGGGATAATTCCACCTGCCTGTCGTATTTATTACAAGGTCTAAGCAAGATAATGCAGAGAAGGCACTTAATTTTTACCTGCTGGCCCCCAGTTCTGGCTTGGTAAATCGTGGTCAATTGCTATTGTAATGGGCTCTGTTCCTTACCACTCCTCCCCCCAAACCCACCCCGTGTGTCCCCAGCAAGACCACTTAACCTCTCTGGGCCTCCGCCCCCTTTCTCTGGAGCAGGAGTTACACCTGCTCCCGATGAGGGATGCTTGGCCAGAGTGAGGTCAGTGGTGCAGAGGGGCTTTCCCTCCAGGCCGAGGAGCGCTGACGTGGTGGCCTGGCATCAGGCTCTGCGATGTGCTCGCCTCCCTGCTCCCCCAGCTCCCCACCTCGAGTCCTGCCTCCACAAGTAATTAATTATGCTCACAACATCTTGTGTAAGCAAATAATAACGAGAGCATTATCTCCCTTTAGTCCGTGTTTTTCCTTGCCTGTTGTAAAGTAATTAAAATAATGAATGACTTGTAAAACAGTAGGTAAGAGGGCTGGCAAGAGAGCTTATCTGCCACATACCTCTTGTGCTCTGAATTACTGACACATGGAAACCACTGTGACTGGAGAGGACTCCCTGACTCCCGGCCCTTTGCATGCCATTCCCTCCTCCAGGGTCAGCCAGGTGGCTGGGGAGCCTGCACCCCCAGGATTGAGGAGCAGAGAGCTAGCTGGTCCTTCAGGCCCCCAGGCTGTGGCCCTGGACCGGCTCAGAAATGTCTCTGGGAGGCATTGCTCAAAAGGAGCCATAAGAGCCTCTGATTTGAGGGTCTTCTCTTTGCCCTGATCTCTTCCCTGTCTGGGCGAAGGGAGAGGCCAGGATCGAGCTGAGGGTTACGATTCACGTTCCATTTCACATCGGGGCAGTGATGATCAAGCCAGGTCAGAACGATAACAGGCAGTGGTGCTCGAACTGGGCTTCCCAGAGCAGCAGCAGCGGCAGCGTTACCTGGGAACTTGATAGAAACGGGGGTTTGCAAGTGGGGCCCAGCCCTCTGTGTTTTCACAAGTCCTCCAGCCGGTTCTGACGCTGCTGAAGTTTGAGAACCACCGCTCGAGTGTCTCTGCTTCCAGGAGAAAGAGGGAGGTGGTGAGACTGATTCATGAAACGTGTACTGTGTGCCGTTGGACACTATCTAATCCTGCCAACACCTGTGGGGCAGGCAATATGGTCCCCATCTTACCAGGAAGGGGCAGGAGACCTGCATCTACGCCTTTAGTTACTAAAGGGTGCCACGCATCAGCGTCTCTGTCTCTTCCAGGACACCCACCCTTGCAGTCTCCACGTGGCTGAGGCTCGGGGCCCTAACAGGTCATTGGGACTGGCCTTAGGTGGCTTGGGCAGCTGGCTCCACAGATGTCAGCAGGCGGCCCCCAAATATGCCCACCCTGTGCCCCTGCCCCAGGCCTCCTTTTGGACTCTTCCTGCGCTGGGGGGGCCCAATACACTTGGAAATTAAACATGAGTGCCTGGTGTTACCGATGTTCCGTTTGCCCAGTGTCCCTGAGTCGGGGTGGCTGGCGGGGGAGAACCAGGCATCAGGAGCAGCTTCCTGCCTGCCTACAAGTCCCCAGGAGGATGACTCACGCAGTGCCTCCCAGCTCTCCTTTCCTCATTCTGGCCCACCCCCACTCACTGCAGATCTAGATTTTCACCTCTGCCTTTGGATTTTCCTCCTCACTCCAATTCACAGTGATCCCCAGGGTCAGTTTGTTTTGTTAATTCTAGCATTTTAAATGATGAACATAATTTTGCTGGCATCTTTTTAAACATCTGCGTCTGCAAAAATAATCTCAGTGGTTATTTGAGTAGGGAGCCCAGTTACATTTAAATTTTAGACAGTGAATGGGTTTTTTTTTTTTTTTTTTTTTTTTTTTTTTTTTGTGGTACGCGGGCCTCTCACTGTCGTGGCCTCTCCCATTGCGGAGCACAGGCTCCGGACGCGCAGGCCCAGCGGCCATGGATCACGGGCCCAGCCGCTCCGCGGCATGTGGGATCCTCCCGGACCGGGGCACGAACCTGCGTCCCCTGCATCGGCAGGCGGACTCTCAACCACTGCGCCACCAGGGAAGCCCTGAATGGGTTTTTAATATAAGTATGTCCCATGCAATATTTGGGACATACTTATACTTAAAAATTATTTGTTGCTTAGTTGAGATTCAAATTTTGCTGTGTTTCCTGTATTTTATTTGGCAACCCCTAAGCCCAGGCTCTATAGTGAGTGAGGGGCTGACATTCATAACCCTTTTTATTCCTTCTTTCATATTTATTGAGCCAACCATATACTAGGCTCTCTTTTAGGCACTCAGGATTCAGCAGTTGGGGGAGGCAGACTGTAAATGAAATAAGTAAGAGAATTATGGAGTGTGTTAGAAATTTTAAGTGCTTTGGAGAAAAAGCAGAGAGGCAGTGCTGTCAGAAGACAGTTGGAATTTTAAAAGGGTAGCCAGAGAAGAAGTATTGAAAAGGTGATACTTGAGCAAAGATTTGAGAGAGGTGAGGGGGTAAGCCATGACCCTCCGTGGGAGAAGAGTATTCTAGGCAGAGGGCACAGTGCACGCAGAAGTGTACAGGTTAGGACCCCATGTGGGGCTCAGTTATCTGATGAAGTCAGCCTCGATCCTCAAGCACATTTTTAGCTACAAAGGGGAATTTATTTTCTCCTGTAACGAAAAAGGTCTGGTGTGGATTTCAGGCACAGCTGGATCCAGGTGTTCAAATGATGACATCAGTATTCTGCCATTTCTAGTTTCCTCTGTGGTGGCTTCATTCTCAGGGAAGGATTACCTTTCTTATTCTTTCCAGCAAATGTCCCAGGCTTGAGTCATACTGGGTTGGCATGGGATCGCATAACCATCCTTGGCCCAATTGCTGTTGCCAGAGGGGTGGACTGATCTGACTGACCAGTCTCCATTCCTGGAGACAGGGTGGACCTTCAGTCCCTTTTGAACCACACAGACTGAGATGAGGAGGAGGTGGGGTTTTTTTTTTTTAGGAAAGTAGGGTATGTCTGTGAGAAGGGTATGAAGGCTGGGCAGGTAGAGATTACAGAATGCTGACCTCACTTCCTGTCTAGCCACTCTGTGACCCTAGACAGGATGGTTTCCCTCCTGAGTTTTATGACTTTTTTTTCTTTAAAATCAGAAGAGAATAATTTTATTCTTCTTTCTTTCACAAAGATATTTTAAGAGGAAACAAAGGAAAGATCCTTTTTAAAAAGATTAGAAAAAACAATCAAAGCCGTAATCCGTTCCTTCTTCCCAACCCCTGTACCTTCAAGCCAGTGCCCACCTCAGCGGGGGCCCGTCTAGCTTTGATTCTTTTGGGTAGGTTGTGTTTTTTAAATCCACTTGGTGGCTATGTCTCAACCCTTGTTCTCTCTGTTGCCAGGAGGCCCAGAAGATTAACAATGGCTCAAGCCAGGCAGATGGCACTCTCAAGCCAGTGGATGAAAAAGAGGAGGCGGTGGCAGCCGAGGTCGGCTGGATGACCTCCGTGAAAGACTGGGCGGGGGTGATGATATCTGCCCAGACGCTGACCGGCAGAGTCCTGGTGAGTCCCCAGCTCCCTCCTCACATGAGGAAGTCTGCTATCTGGTCCGTGATCTCTCTGTTTATGGGGATGTGATGTTTCGCCACGTCTTCTCCAGGCCATTGGCTATTGGGAGGTGGGGGTGAAGGGCGAGTGCTTACTTGTGGTCATATGGTCATGGGGGGGGGGTCTTTGTGCACAGCTGAGCCAGCGATGTGTGGGGCATTTGCAGAGTGGGCCACTGTTTGGGACAGAGAGGTCTGTTGGAGAGGATGTAGAGCATTTCCTCTGCTAGCAGAAGAGGTGTGCACGTGCAGACACACAGTGCACACACAGACACACACGTGCACGCTTGACAGTCTTGGAGAGGAGAAGGGGTCAAAGAAACGTGTGCTCAGAATTCTGCAGAGGCTCCATAAATGCCGGAATCCAGGGAGTTCTCTCTCTCTCTCTCTCTCTCTCTCTCTCTCTCTCTCTCTCTCTCTCTCTCTCTCTCTCTGTGTGTGTGTGTGTGTGTTTGGTGGCCTTCTGAGAATGTTACTGTTGTCCTCTGGCCTCCAGAGTTTTCTAGTCTCCTGCCCTGTGTGATCAGGGTCCTGCTCCTGGTAGAAATCCTCAGTCATGCTGGTGGTGAAACTCGTGGGCAGCCCACCTGAGACTACTGGCCCCGTGCTTGGAGCGTTGCTCGCGTGACCTTACTTCTGAGGAGGCTGTCTCCTAGCCCCACCTGCAGTCCAGGCTCATCCTGCCTCTCCTCTGTGTATTTCCCACATTCTCTCTGACCTGCTTGTGTGGAGCTTGACTTCACTGACGGGCCTCCTGAGCTCCTGCTTCTTGGCAAGGATTGTGGGTGGTACAAGCCTGTAGTGACCAACCATCCCTGTTTACCTGGGGGGCCTGGGACATGGTTCTTTTGGTGCAAAGACTGGGAAAGTTGGGGGCGAACAGGCACGAGTCGGTCACCCTGGTCAGGCCAGGCTCCTGCCGTAGGGGGGCTCCTTCCCTGGGTAGCCCTGCCCTCCAGCTTTCTTGGGTCTGATCAGAGTCAAGAGTTTCCCTGAGAAAAGGGTGTTGCATTCCAAATAACTTGTCGTGATTCGGGAAGCTGTTTTGTATGGGCTGCCCTTCCTGGACCTGATGCTGGGGTGCGGTCATGAGTCATGTGGCTCAGAGGTAGAATGAATGGGGGTTTCCAGATGGTTGGGGGGATCAGAGATCAGGCAGGGAAGCTGGAAGATAGATGCCATCGCTCTTGATGTTTCGTGGCAAAAACTCAGTGGAAGGTGATCATAGATGTTGGGAGAGTGAAATTTCACTGATCAGAAGCCTCCTTGGGGGGAACTCCACATTATGTTTGGGATAAATATCTCACAAACCGCTTGAGGGAAGGAGTAAGTCACTGAATGTCATGCTTGAGTCACAAAGGTGGTGGCCAAAGAGCCTTCAAGGAGAACAGGGCTCTGTTAACTGAGGGACCAGTGGGAGCTGAGCCTTCTGAAGAATCTGGGTGTGAAGCCCTAGCTGATGTTAATTGGTGGCAAAATAGAAAGTGGAGCAACTTAAAGCTGGGATTTTGGAAAGGAGGAGAGAGAAAGTGGTGAGGCCAGTTGCTGTGTGGAGGAAGACGGCGGGGGACAGTCTGGGTCAGTGGGACCCACGAGAGACTGGGCAGCCCTGAGTGTCTCATGAGGAATTGAACGTGGCTAGTTGTGGGCTGTGCTGTGTGACCACCACCCTCATCTCCCCTCCAGAGCCTTCTGTAAAGTCCCTGTTGCTTTTTCACACTTGTGTGTGAGTGGATTCTGTGTGGAAAACTTAAGGAGGTTGAATTCTGGGTCTGGGCATTCACGTGGGATGAAAGAGAGGCAGTGCGTTCTCTATGTACGGCGGTGATGGATGGGAAACAGCAGACAGTTTGGTTGTACACATGTGCTTCCTTGGTGCTTCCCTGTGGCCGCTGAGGACCATTCTGATTATCTTCATCAGCGTCATCTAAGAGATACATCTAGGAGATACTGAACACCAACTCTGGGCCAGGTGCTTTTTCACCCCCGTGAAAAACAAGGCATGATCCTGATTCCGTTGCACTGTGGATGGAAGCTATTGAAGGAATGTCTGGAGGAGAAATGCTATGAGTACGCACATTGCGTGTGAGTGTGTGGTGGGGAGGCTGAGTGTGGGGGAGAAGGGGGTCAAGAAAGCCTTCACGGGGCTTCATGGGGGGAAAGCCTTTGAGCTGAAACTTCCATTTCAAGATGAAGTGAGCACATTTGATGATAGAGACGATACCAAAAATAAAAACATAGCCGAGCTTGAAAGCAAGGGACTACTTAGTGGGCCAGAAGCTGAGAAGAACACCTAATAAAACAGAAGGCATTTGAGTTGAGCTTGGCAATGTGGGTTAGGATCCTGGAAGTCAAAGGAGAGGAAATGATTCCACGGTGGGGGAGCAGCAGGCAAAGTGCATGGTGTGCTGTGGGAATGAGGCCTGGGCTGCCAACACAGAGGCACCTGAGGGGCAGTGAGACTGGGAAAGTGGGCTGGAGACAGCTAGTCAGGTCTTTAAATGCCGAGCTAAAGACTTTGGACTGAATTTTGCAGGAAAAGGAGATTTTGAGGGAGGGGCATCATGATCGGTGATGGTGCCGGGAGAAGCACAGACGGGCAAGTTAGAGACTAAATTGCCGAGGCAGGAGCTCAGGGATGCTAGGACGGTTGGGACAGTGAGCTCCTGGGTCAGGACACAACAGGAGAGGATTGCTGCAGTGGACCCAGTGAGGCAAGGCCTGAACTAGCACCACGCATTGGAGGCACGTAGGTGATGTGTGTGATATTTGGAAGTAGAAGCCACAGGCCATGTGCACCCAGCAGCCACCTGGATACTACTGCTGATGACATTATTAAGGGCATCTTGGGAGCCAGGCACTGCGCTAAGCCCTATACATTATAATCAGGTTGTAGGGCAAGGACCGTGTTGTATTTGTTGCATATCTCCCACTTTGCTGTTGTGTTGTTAGGGGTTCATGACGAGGAAGCCAGAAAGCCAGTCTTATCAGTGAATTCATGTCCATTTTACAGTTGAGAAAAACCGAGGCCTAGGAAGGGCAGTGAAGTGACAGAACCAGGCTCGTACCTGCAGGCCTCCGGACTCCCCGTCCAGTGCTCTTCCCGTGTCGTTACTTCCTGTTTGAAGATAATACCTTCTTTTTGAAGCCACTGTCAGCTCTTGCTATGGCTATGACATTTTGACATTACTGTCTCTGAGCCAATTAGGTCCTGAGGCTGCTTGACCTGATCCTTTTAACATTTGTGTGGACAAGCGTGGTGCACCCAGGCCTCCTTGCCTGGGACTGCCCGTGAGGCTAGCTGCTCTCCGAAGGTCTCCTTGGAGGAGATGCTGCCTGGGCTGCTCTGGTGCACTCAGGATGGAGCAGTCCCCCTGCCCAGCGAGCAGGCAGCCCAGAGTTCAGGCGGTACCTTCAGAACAGACCTCTCCTTTAGAGAAGGCAGGTCCTGCTCTGAGCAAGGAACACATTTCATATTGCAGGCTCCATGCTCAAGGGAAGGTAGCTCTGCCTGTTCAGAACTCAAAGCTGTGTTTGTCCTGAACTGCCCCAGTGTTTATCCTTGCAACAGTGGGACTCAGGCGAAGAGTAGACACCAGCTGTGCAGTCTCCCTTTTCCGTGTTTAATGTGTTTTCCTTGACGCACAGCTCAGGAGCTTGGGCCCTCCACATCTGGGCCCCTTTCTCACCTGTCTCATTGTGACAGGTGAGAGTTTCAGAACCAGGGCATGGTGGGTAAGGCCCAGCTGGGGAAGGATTCGCCAAGACAACCTCCGCGTACCAGTAGATTCACTGGTTGTCCAGGATCTCTCAGATGAGCACATCATTCATTCAGGAAGCACTTATTTCTCACCTGCACCGGGCGCTATTCCAGGCGCTGGGCACAGGGCGGTGAGCACCTGAGATCCAGGGTGTGAATTATTTATGTTGATAAACTAGATAAAAAGTTGTAGAGCTCAGTGTAAACAGTGACAAATGCGAGTCACCATTTGCAGGTGCTTTTAATAGTTAACACCTGGAGCTTCATCATCAAAGTGAGAAACATTCCTTGACCAGTTCGCAGAATAGCCTGTCTTTGTCTTGTCTCTCTCCTCGGCACTCAGGCTTAGCTTTACAGAAACAGCAGTACTGCACAGGGCCTTCTCTTGGAGCGATGGCTGAGGGATTCTGTGTCAAAGTGTACCCCCAAACTGTCAAGGATTACTGCTTCCCTTATCTTTTTGTAAAAGTAAAAATATTTATTATTTTCTGATTCTAAAGTTGGTGTGTGCTGAATTCAAAATTGGGGATACCAGATTTTGATCAGTTTGATCATTTGATATACCAAAGGATGGTCACTTCCACTTTGGGATTTGGAGTTGGTCCACAGTGTTGCAGTAAATGCCATTCAGATGCCTCCCAGCTGTTTGGGTGTTGCTGGGGACTTTGTTCACTACATCTCACGTTATCTGCTTCTGCACAGACGTGGGTAAGTTCTTTGTGCCAGGATTGCTGTGGTCGTCCTGGTGAACCTCCAGTGAACAATCTAAATTGGGAAAAGGATCATGGCCCTCTTTCTGTAGTGGCTGCTGGGAGCCAAGTTTGTGGCCCATTGAAACTACACAGCATCTCAGGGTTTGGCTTCTGTGTATTCATAGCCTCCCGGCTTCGTCCTCAAGTGTATTCTCTCATTTCCCTTTTGCCTCCTATTTGAACTTTACACGTGTGTGGTTATATGCTCCATAGAGCTTTGTGAGCTGAATGAAATCTTTCTGAGAGTAAGGCAGTACAGGCAGACCTCGGAGATACTGCAGGCTGAGTTCCAGACCATTGCAATAAAGCGAGTATCGCAATAGAGCAAGTCATACGAATTTCTTGGTTTCCTGGTGCGTATAAAAATTATGTTTATACTATACTGGAGTCTGTTAACTGTGCAGTAGCATTATGTTTTAAAAAGAACACTGTACGTACCTTAATTAAAAAATACTTTATTACTAAAAAATGCTAATCATCATCTGAGCCTTGAGCGAGTCATTTACTGACATCAAAAGATCATCGATCACAGGTCATCATAAGAAATGATGACAAAGTTTGAAATACTGCGAGAATTACCAAAATGTGACACAAAGGCATGAAGTGAGCAAATGCTGTTGGAAAAATGGCGCCTACAGGCTTGCTTGAGGCGAGGTTGCCACAAACCTTCAATTTATAAAAATAAACAAACAAACGAAAACAAAAAACACAGTATCTGCGAAGTGCAGTAAAGCGAGTTATGCCTGGATATATAAATAAAAAGGGCAAGAAGCACACAGTGGGCTTTTGTATTGTTTGGTTGTACTTTATAGGCCAAAATTAATATTAGAGATAGTCTAGTTCAGGGTTAAGTTTTTCTGTAATGGGCCAGATAGTAAGTATTTTAGGCTTTGCAGGCCATAGAGACTCTGTCACAACTATTTCACTCTGCCATTGTAGTTTGAAAGCAGTGCAGACAATACATGGGTGTGAGTGTGTTCCAATAAAACTTTATTTATAAAAACAGGTGGTGGGCCAGATTTGTTTCATGGGCCATAGTTTACTGATTCTTGGTCTAGTTCAACTACTCCTTATTTTATAAACTAAGAAAGTGAGAGGCAGAAATTGAAAGAAAATTTTTAGGAAGTGATTTCCTAAGACAATATAGTATAAGAGTGACACTACCAGTGAACCCATTTATCATTTTTTTTTTTTTACGGTACGCGGGCCTCTCACTGCTGTGGCCTCTCCCGTTGCGGAGCACAGGCTCCAGACGCGCAGGCTCAGCGGCCATGGCTCACGGGCCCAGCCACTCCGCGGCATGTGGGATCTTCCCGGACCGGGGCACGAACCTGTGTCCCCTGCATCGGCAAGCGGACTCTCAACCACTGCGCCACCAAGGAAGCCCACTAGTGAACCCATTTATAATGGGGAAATTTATGGACATACAGATACATACAGATAAATATAGGCACACACACACTCATACCATCTCCATTAGCCCCTCGTTTCTGAATATTCTTATTAATTTCCACATTAATCTCAGAGTGACTGTCTCCTTAAAAAAACTATGTATTGTGGACAAGCATGACCTCACCTCCAGGTGTGAGCAAAGTCTGTAAATGGCTGGGCTGTGCAGCTTCTCAGCCCCTGTACAGATTCAGTCTTTTGTGCTCACTTCAAAGACTGGTCTTGCCAACATAGCTGTCAGCTCCTTGAGCAAAGATAGAGCCTTTAGAATGACTCCTTTTTGCTTATTTTCCTCATATTCCCGTGCTACTACATTTAAATATTGCTCCAGGAAACATACACATCTAATCCATGAACTGAAAAAATATGCTACTTGCTTTACTGTCTGGGGGATGATTTGTTGAAATAAGGAGGAAGAAAAATGCCAGTCTTTCCCTTTATCTTCCTAAATACACTGCATGTGTGGCATTTTATATTAACATAGTATGCATAGCCTGGAGCCGTTCTATCCTTATCTCCTAGGGCCCCAAAGAAAATATGTAACAAGTACACCTTTCAAAGAGAAATAATCCTATTCGTTTAATAGAGTTAAACAGATATGTTCACTCCTGTGCTGTTTGCACCTGAAATTGGACAAGTTGAACGAAATGGAGGGCACATGGGCACAGCTTAATCACATAGGTGACATCATTGACTTTGTTTCTCTCTTTAGGTGCCTCTTGGTGCTGGTGACAGTTCTCATTAGCATTCTCTACTTTTTATTTTCAGTGGTGCCTGGTTGCAAATTCACACATACCTCACATTTCAGTGTCACTCTCTCTTCCTCACCTCTGCTCCCTTCCCTTTTCCCCTCCCTTTTTTTTTTTTCATTTTAGGCAAATCTACATAAAATGTCTATATCCCCTGCAGGTGATGATGCCCTATGTAGCAGGAAGATCACAGGTTGCATGGGCCTGTAGTTTTACTAAGAATGCCCCCATAGTGAACAGGTAGACCCTGCTTTATCTGCAGTTGAGAGTAAATTGAGATCTTGTTTGAGTTTCTTTTAACTCTCCTAAGCGAGGCTTCTTTTAAAGGAACCGAGTGGTAATCCACCCCCTCCCAGGACTTAATAATGGCTCTTTATTTTATCCTGTGCATAAATAGAGTTTATATTTGGGGTGTGAATCAGTAAATCAAAGAAAGTGTGCTTTATTTATATTATTAAACATGAAAGTTTGTCTTTGATGAAAGGTGCACTAGATTGCACTAGATTTGTTACCTGGGACCCAGCATCATGGAGTGAGAAAACGAGTCAGAGAAGTCACTTGAATTCAGCCGGAGCCCATGGTAGGTAGTGAGCTGCCTGTCACTGGAGATGGTCAAAGAGAGGCAGGATCTCATTTGGTGGCGCCGTTGCTGACGGTTGGTCAGACTTCATCCTCATGGCTTTAGTTGGGTTATACAGAAAACTAAGATGTCAGAGATGGTCCAGAATAAAAATGCTTACCTGGAAGTTGAACAGACTTCGTTTCTCATCCCTGTTTTGAGATTGTCCAGTGTGTATCAGCGTGTGAGTCTCGAAAAAGTCCTGCAGTAAGAAAGCAGAAAGACTTTGGCCCAGCATTTCCCACTCCCGTTTTACCACGGAACCCTTTCCCCATGAAACATCTGTGGGCATCACAAAGGATGCACTCTGGGAAACATTTAACCAGCCCAGGGATTGTCAAACTGTAACCCATGGGCCAAGTCTGGCTCACTGCCTGTATTATACAGCTCACAAGCTCAGGATGGTTTTTACATTTCTAAATGTTTTTTTAAAAATAATCTAAAGCATGTTCTCTGACATGTGAAAATTATGTGAAGTCAAATTTCAGTGTTCACAAACACAGTTTTATTGGGCCGCAGCCATGCTCTCATTTACATATTGTCTGTGGCTGCTTTTGCAATGCACTACAGCAGCAGAATTGAGTAGTATCCACAGAGTCCAAAATATGCCACCCCAAAATAGTCACTGTTTGGTCCTGAAACAGAAAGCATTTGCCAACTCCCAATCCGGATCTTCGCGTTCTCCTTCCGCTCTGTGACTGGCCAATGTAAGTGGCCAACAGGACTTGTTCCCATGATTCAAGGCAGTGGATAAAATGTACCATCTAGCCTCTTCTTACGGAGACCCTCTACATTTACTTCCACAAGCTCAACTAAATGATACGGTTGAGATGGGGACACAGAGGCCAGAGCCAGGTGGCCCCCCAAATTCCACAGCTGGCTCAGCATAGGAATTTCCCCTTCCCAAGGTCAGTGGAATGTGTCTGGGAATTCTCTAGCAGGGTCACTTTCTGTCTCCCCCTCTACCTGCCTGCGTCCCCTGCAGTCAGTGTCCCCCAGGCCCCGCCCGGTAGTCTAGCGTCTAGTGCCTACCATGGAAGACACCCCTGATCCAGACCTGCAGGCCAGGTGCCTCAGCCATGCCAGCTGCCGGACTGTGCTTCCGGTCTGCAGGCCATATGTCCTGTTTGCCAGCTTCTCCAGCATATTCTGTAAAGAGCAGCTGTTAATTTTACTAGCTGGTGGGTTGGCTTCTCTGGCCTCCCGCCGTGAGAATGAAGGAGAGTTTCAGAAGTCAATCCTCGCAGAGTTCTGGAGAGAGGAAGAACCTCCTGGCACAGGAACAGCTTGCTTCGTCCCGGCTGTTCATCCCTGGCTCCCACGGCCTCTGGTGGCAAGTATTGGGTTGGCCAGGTCAACCCCCTACTTAGGCTGCTGCTGCTTCTCTCCTCTGGGGATTTTGCTGGGAGTGGGTGTCTGTTTTGTTCTTCTGTCTCATCCGTTTGTTTCCTTATCCATCTATGGCCACTCATCCATCCAATCCACATAACTTCATTGGTGTTCCCTGGCACACAGAACTGAATGTAGCACCCAGTCAGTGGATGCCCGATAAATAAGGCAGGACCCCTCAGGGCTTTCCCTTGTCTCTGTTCACTCCGTTTCAGCTTCTCTGTCTGGGCTGGGAGATAAGAGTCCTGCCCATGGCTGATCCAGCGTCATCTGAATTGGGGCTTTTAGTCTTTTGCTCTCCATCTGGCCTGGTGTCTCATTTGATTGGAACTAACAAGAAGGATAGATGGAACACTTAGCATCCCCAGATCGCCAGCTCCTGCTTTCCTCTCTCCATGGGACGTGCATCCTTGGGAAGGGATGCCTTGGCCCGTGGAGGGCTGCTGTGTGTGGTACGGCAGGGCAGTTAGGAACCCAGCTTCTACAGTCATTCTGCTGAATCTCACCTCTACCACTCTGTAGGGCTTTTCCTCTGGGCTAGTTGCTTCATTTTGGTGCCTCAGTTTCGTCATGTGTTCAATGAGCATAATAATAGTCCCTGCCTCTTAATGTCGTTAGGAGGATTTGATTCATCAACATATATGAAATCTTCAGAATAGTGCCTGTTACGTGGTTAGTGCTTAATAAACATTTGCTATTATTATTTTTGTTATTATTGAGTGAGCCTAGTCACCATGTCATGGAGGAAACGTGCTGGTATGGAGACACCCAGGGGTAGGGAGTGGAGGATAAACCCTTTCCTGTGGTAGGGATGGAGCAGCCCTTAGACCTCACCAAACCTCAGATGTCGTCTCAGAGTGCTGAGCTACTGCTGGGCGTGGCCATCTGAAAGGGGTCTGAGTATCCCAGGATCCAGGTTTGGGTCCAGCCAGCTGATGATGTTTGGGCCATGCACACAATTCAGGCTCTGCCGTTTCTGAAGCTGGCTCTTACCATTGTCCAGTCAGCCGGGAAATTCTCACTTCATATAGCTGTCCTGAGCTGGCGGGGCCGGAGGGCTGGCAGGCTTTCCCTGGGAGCTGTACATTGTAGGCACGTGTGTCACAGGAAACACCCTGGCAGTATGACAGATGAATCTTGTGGAAAGAGGGTCAAGTGTACTCACTCTGGTTCCCGTATCCAGTCATCCCTGGATGTGGGGTGAGACTGACAAACACAGGGCTGGTTTCAGAGGGCACGTCAGCACCCTCTGATGTGGGAAGATGTCTTTAATGTCCATTCTGGCAGGCAGCAACCACAAATCCGTTGGAAGGATGCAAGGAAGTGCGTTAAGTCACCAGAAGATAAGGACACAGGTTCTACTGTACGTGCCAGGCATCTCCTCTGAGCCATTCATCCGCTTCTTCAGACATTCCTGGAGCACCTGCGAGGTGTCAGACGCTATTCAGGTCACTGGACACATATTGGTTCTTCTAGCGAAATCTGTAAAGTGAAATCATCCCAGGTGTTGAAAGTGAAAATGTTACGTTGCATTTTGCTACACTGCTTCTGGGTGGCAAGGTTTTTGAAGTAGTTTGGTGATAAATCAGAGTCTGTGATCTCTCCATCCATCCTTGGACAGGCCTGGGGGCCCAGGTCTTCTATTCCTGATCATGTATTCTGTGTCTTCCTGCTACTGGACACAAGGGACCTGAGTTTAACATAATATGACTAATGTTAAACTAACTCTCTCCCTCCCTCCCTTGCCCTCCCTCGCCCTCCCTCGCCCTCCCTCGCCCAGCCAGTAAAAGCTGGTGCCCCCTGGAGGCTTTGTAGGAAACGGAGCACCTGTATTTGGAGCCCACCATCTTGGGCTGGGACACTTTTCTCACCTAGCTTTTCCCCCGGGGCCTTCGGGGAACGCTGATGGTTTAACAGCCCCTATTTGTCAGAAAAACATCCTTGTGGACTGAGACTCTC
Source organism: Phocoena phocoena (assembly GCF_963924675.1). Classification (NCBI taxonomy): domain Eukaryota; kingdom Metazoa; phylum Chordata; class Mammalia; order Artiodactyla; family Phocoenidae; genus Phocoena; species Phocoena phocoena. The sequence goes on from NC_089234.1 coordinate 55,798,821, forward strand.
CTTGGAGCCTCCACTTCAGCTGTGAAGAAGTTTGTTTAACAGGGAGACTCAAAAACAGATGACGGTGATGACGACAAAGTTACCAGCCATTGTCGTTGCTGGGAAGCATGTGCTTGGAAAGTCACACTTGGGACCACAGGCGAGCTGATGCTTCCAAGTTTATTTACTAGGCCATGTTTAGGAGGAGGCAGACTGACTCGTGCCTCCAGGCCCCAAACACCCCAAATTCGTACACTAAAAGCCTCATTTTTAGGTACAGAATGAGGCTTTTTCCAGAAAAGCAACTACTTGAGAAGAATGACAACAGAAATCCACCATTTGCCCTAAAAATTTTATTGCAGAAAATGTTCCCGTGTGTTTGAGTAGTGAGGGAACTAGGACAGGACATTTGCTTCTCTGTCTTTCTTTAGGAAATTAGGGCACTTGAAAACTCAATTAAATGCACCCAGGCCTCTTAAGCACCAGGGCTATCTTTCTGCTCGTCTAATTAATTGTAGTTCATAAAATTGGCCCCGTGCTGACATGGAAGGCACAACAAAGCTGAGGATCCAGGGGCCTGAGTGGAAGCTTGGTTCCTGCTTCACAAGCCTCTGGGGACACAGATCTTTCCTGAGGACATCCGGGTTACCTGTAAACTGTACGTGCCCTCCTTCCGGGGCAAGCAGACCTCTGGGCCTTCCTTGTTTGTTGGAGGTGGGTTAATCGGGACAGTAAATGGACTGGGCATATACTGCTTTCTTGTACCTGTAGAGAAGCCAGGATCCAGAGAATTAATCTGAAGTGTTGAGAAACCATCACCTTCCCAGACTGCTTTAGTGAAGAGGCTTTTCCCCATTTTTCTCTTTTCAGCATTTTTTTCTCCCTTCATTCCTTGGTGGCTGTTGAGGAAGTAGCTGTCCTAAGGAAAACAGGGAGCCGCTCATTGAAAAGGAGAGAGGAAGACAAGGCCCTGTTCCCACATCAGCCTCCCTCAAATTTTGGCTTTGCTCACACTAAAAATAGCTTGAAACGGAGGCCAAATGACAAAAAAGGGGCATTTCACAGGGCAGAGGCTGCCGGCTCCCTGGCGGCCACATGAGGCTGCCGGGCGTGTTAGCCTCTGGGCCCCAACTTGCACAGGAAGGCGAGGGGTGTGGAATCCCATTGGGAGGGGGCCAGACCATTCTTCTTCTGTGTCACGCGAGAGCTATCTGGAGTTAATTCTACTAGTCGGGCACTCAACCTTCTGCCTGGGCTTATGGCCCAGGGGTGACAAATAACTTCCTGTGAAGGGGGAGCGGCTGATTGCAGGGGCTGCTTAATCCCACAGACCCCTGCGTGGGCTCCCGGGGAAGCCGCCATGAGGCGGGCGGTTTGGTTTCTTGGTCATCTTCGATCTCTGCAGGAAGAAAGCTTAGATCATCAGAAAGAAGGAAAGGAGTTTACTCACCTAGCTTCACACAGTGTGTCAATCTGGGCCTTGGGGATTGGTGATGGTGTTCGAGATCAATTTGGGATACGAGAGCAGAGGTGACCATCGCTTCCTTTCATCTGAGAAACTGTGATCTGCAGAAAACTGTGGGTTTTTTTCTTTAATAATGTTTTTTTAATTAATTAAAAAATTTTTTTTTTGGCTGCATTGGGCCTTCGTTGCTGCGTGCGGGCTTTCTCTAGTTGCGGCAAGTGGGGGCTACTCTTCGTTGTGGTGCTCAGGCTTCTCGTTGCGGTGGCTTCTCCTGTTGTGGAGCATGGGCTCTAGGTGCACTGGCTTCAGTAGTTGTGGCACGCAGGCTCAGTAGTTGTGACTCGTGGCCTCTAGAGCATAGTCTCAGTAGTTGGGGCACACGGGCTTAGTTGCTCCATAGCATATGGGATCTTCCCGGATCAGGGATCGAACCCATGCCCCCTGCATTGGCAGGCGGATTCTTAACCACTGCTCCACCAGGGAAGTTCCAGAAAACTGCATTCTTAATCCGGGCTCTGTCGTGACATTTCTGGTGACCTTGGACAAGTCCATTCCCTTTTAAGGTTTTGATGTGTCTGTGGATAAAACAAGGGAGTAGCAATAGTCTGTTCCCTTGAGTCCAAAATGTTTCTGTGTTTTCTCATTCCCTTTAGTGTCCTTCAGTCAGCAAAGGCAGTAAGGGTCTATCTCAGACCTGTGGTGCCCTTGGCAATGTGCTAGGCACTGGGAGAGCTGCAAAAGGAGAAAGAATAGTTCTTTCTCAGCTGCCAGAGCACCTGGAGAGATGCAGGAAATAGTCAAGGACCGATCCTGCCTGGCCCTCCCCTGGCTTTGCGTTTCATTTAAAATAAAAGCATAAACTCTCCTTGTGGCATTAGGCCTCTGCCTGTCATTTGTCTCCTGTGATTCTTTTCCTCCTGGACTCCTTTCCAGGTGCATCTCCATATGCAGAGAAGGGAAGCACCTGGCAGCAGGAGCAGGGCTGTAACCATGGAGTTGGGCAGGAGGAAGGATGCCTTAGGAGGAGGGGTCACATCCTAAAGGGCCAGTTCCTCCCTGGAGAAGTTGGCTTCTTTTAAATCATTTCAGTCTTGGATGCCCCTCCTTGAGCCATCGTCAGATAGTCAGAAACCTCTGAGGGGATCACATTTTGACTTGGTAACCCCACTGGCATGAGAATCGACTTGAAGAGCCTTCTTTCCGATTGAGCAGCCTCTGCTTGGGGCAACCCTGGTTGAGATATGGCCTCTGTCCTTTGCTGTTTGCATCACTTTGATGGAAGTGCTGTTGGAGAAAGCCTCAGAGTTCCTGCAAAGTCTGTTCCTCTTCTGGTCAGAAGCAGCTCCATCTCTTCGTACCTGTAAACGTTTCATAAGAGGCACGTTTATTTAAAATAGGGACTGGCAGAGGCCCCCCAGGAGGGGTTGTGGAGCAAGGAAACGTTACCATGGTAAGAGTCATTTTTTACTTTGGGAGCAAGGTAACTGATGTACCCAGGGGGCCGGTGGGAGCTTCCAGACTAACCTCCAAATGTACAGCAAAGGTGTGAATACTGTGCGTATTAGTGGGTTTGATGTTGCAGTTTCCCCCAAATGAAGCTTTATTTCAGGTGGACTTCTTAGATGAACTTGAAAAACAACCACAACAAGCCCTCAATTTGCGGCCTATTTCAAGTGTTTCCAGTTTGATGAACGTGATTTAAGCAAAGACTGTCCATATCCTTGGGAGTTAGGACTGAGCCCTTCCTTGAATGCTAAATGACTAAACATCATTGTTTCTTTTATCTGTGCCTGATATGCAAACAAGTAGATTTTTCTGGTGGTTTTCCCTAGAAAGTTTCAATGCTGAAGCAGATTTTCATAGCTCCCTGGACCAGAGGGAGTTACTGTGCTGGGGGCTCAGGGTTCTCTCCAACAGACCAGCCTCGTAGAGGCAGTTCAGCAAACCACCCTTCCAGCCTCGAAAGATCCAATTCTTCTTCCCCGGGTTACGATGGAGAGATCCAGATACAGAGAACAGAAATAAATAAGTAACCCCATTCTCTTTCATTTAACTCTCTTTTAGACACAGCCTCTGGTGTTGATTATTTCTGCTGTAGATTTTGTCAGCCCTTGAATCCCGGTCCTTTTGCCAGAGGTGGTATATTTTAGAGATGAAAAATGACATGAAAAACAATCTGCTTTCCTGAAAGGTAATTTTGTGTACGTGAAACAGACACATTAAGCCACTTACAAGTGAGATGTTTGTTCTCGGGGATTTGGAGGAAATCTGAATTTCTAACTCTGGGCTCTTTAATAATTTTCAAAAGAACTGAGGGTAATAAATGTCTTTGAACTTCCCCAGGCTGTCTTTTCTTCAGTCATCTTGAAGCATTTGAAAAGGAACAGAATTCTCTACCTTGATGAAATCCGTAAGAGGATAGAGGGGACATTGGCCCCAGGAGGAACTTTTTAGCAGAATGAGGGAACCTAAGGTAAAGAGGTCTAAGAAGAATGCACAGGGTCACTTTCGGAGCTTCAGACATGGGTTTAACGGAAGGGCCTTCCAGCCAGTTTTTTCCTTCTTAGTCTTGGTTGCTAGGGCTTGGAAAAAAGACCAAGGAGAAAAGGAAAGAGGCAGACCTTAGTTAAAGGTATCCATAATGAGAAGTATTGTGTGACATGCAGCATTTTATAGCTGTGGTGTTCAAGGATTAGAAGAGGTCTAGTCCAGGGATGGTGAATAGGTTCCATCTCCAGGGCCCATTGCAATTAATCAGTAGTGGTTACTGAGGATGCTTTACTGAAGATTCAAGGCTCAGCAACAGAGTAATTGGGGCTACTGCTCTACAGAATGCTGTGATTGATTAGTGATGTCTGCCATGAGCAGTGGCTTGGAGGGTGGCAGTACCAGTGTTATTTCTGCCTTATTCTGCCCTAGTTATCTCTGTTCTCGATCATTTTCCCTAAAGTTTACTTTATGGGTGATTTAAGTGAGGCTTGTCCACAGTCAGTCAGTCCCAAGCAGCAAATGGTCAAGAACCCATGTTTCCTGACTCTGTGTAGTATTTGGTACCCTAGCTCCATAGATTAGATCTCAGAGGAGCAGCAAGTCGTCAGCTTCCTGGATGAGACTTCTTTTTCTTTTTCTTCATATTGCAGCCTGACTTCAGATTTTTCCATCTGGAGACTTTCTTGAGTGTCTGGAGAAGTGGGAGGGGGTAGATTTCAGATCCACAGTGATCCTACAGACAAACAGAAATGCAAGCACAATTTTCCCATTTATTAGGTCTCCTCTCAAAACGCTTAGCACAGAGCACAGGTCGCTCACAGCCCTCCCTCTGCAAAGCTTTCCCCTCGGCCCACCCCCGGGGTTCCGTTCTCCCCATCTCTGAAGATGCCTTTCTCCACATCCCACTCCCCCTGCACCGTAAAAAGCTTTTGGTGGGGGGTTGTTCTGCCATCATTTCCTCTCTTGCTTCAGAAGCCTCGCCTTCTTTTTCTTCCTGTTTTCTCCCTTTATGTTTTATCTCCTCAGGTGTTCATGCTCACATCTTAATGGCTATGCTTGCAAAGATAAACTACATTTTGCCTCTGACCAGAAGCAATTTCTGCCCTGACTTGAACTGAGAAGTCTGTAAGCGTTGCTGGGTGGGAACAGCGGTAGAGTCCTCAGCTTCGTCCTGGGGGCCATAAAAGTTTGCTGAGCTTTCATTGCCTCCATCAAGATGAAAATGGGATTCCAAGCCTTCAAATATGATAGATAAATAATAAGGAAGACTCTAGCTTTTGTCAGAGCAAAGTTCTCTGTACCAGTTTTATGAGCCTACCTATTATGGCATTCTCTGGCATCTTTTCGTTCTGATGTAAAAGAGAACCTTCTCTGTGAATTCCTGCAACGCTGTGGCTGGATAGAGGATTTCACACAGTTTGTAGATCTTGGGGAAGGCTGACACATCATGTTCTTGAGCCATAAGTCACCCCCGCACCCCTCGCCCATTCCTCAATGCTTGCTCCTTCCCTTCTGGTGTGATGGGAATTGGAATAGAAAGCTCCATTCGCGGTAAGGCCCAGGCTGGGTTGAGATTCTGGGGAGGTGATTGACAGGGCACTGTAACAGACAGGACTGCAGTTTGAGGTACCAGGCTGTCTTTCACCTTTGAGGTGGCTAGGGTTCTTTGTCACGATTGAATTTGCCATCTTGGCTTCAGTAACCAGCTGCATACAAATGGGAAGAGCTCAGCCTACATTTCCAGGCACTGCTTAGGAGAGCCCCATGTTTCACCTTCACAAGTTGTCCCTGTGCCACTCTGGGTGGCTGGGGACGTGTCCAGTGAGTGCTCCCTAGAACTTGTTTCTAATTTGAATGATTGGGTGGGAAACTGATACAGACATCTTACATCATAGCAGTAGCCACATCCTGTGGATTTGCCCTCCATGCTTCTGCCTCCATTGTCCTGGTTTACACCCTGTGACCTCTTGCTTGACCCATTATAACAGCTGCTGTGTCACACTCCCCATTTGCCCCATCTCCTCCCTTTAGTCCCGCTTGCATGCCATTGTCAGATGAACTCTCCCTGAAGCCAGCTTTGCTTAGGTTCCCCCATGGCTCAGAGACTTTCAGTGGCATCTCATGACCTGAAGCCCAAACTCCTTATGCAGATGGTCAGAGCTGACCATCATCTGGCCCCCAGTCTCTTTCCATACAGCCTTCCCTCTCTTCTCCAGTGTTCTTGTGTGTTCAAATCCTACTACTCTTTAAGATGCAGTGCGGGGTCTTCCCCTCCTCTGTAACTCACCACTCATACACTATTCACACACACTTGTGCAGGTGACCTGTGTGCCCTATTAAAGGCATCACCCAAGTGGTTAAGAACACTGGCTGTAGAGCCAAGCTGGTTGAAGTTGACTTTTGGTCTGCCATGTACTAATGTAACCTTGGGCCAGTGGCAGTCCTACAGACAGTGCCTATTTTGTAGGATTATTATGAGGATTCAGTGAGCTAATATCTATAAGGTGGTTAGAACAGTAGCTGGCACGCACTAAATATTATATAAATTGTTTGTTAAACAATTACAGTAAACGGTAAATACCTTGAGAATAGGAAGCATGTGTTTTTATTTTATTTTTTTGCGGTACGTGGGCCTTTCACTGCTGTGGCCTCTCCCGCTGCGGAGCACAGGCTCTGGACGCGCAGGCCCAGCGGCCAAGGCTCACTGGCCCAGCCTCTCCGCGGCACGTGGGATCCTCCCGGACCAGGGCACGAACCCGTGTGCCCTGCATCGGCAGGCGGACTCTCAACCACTGCGCCACCAGGGAAGCCCGGAAGCATGTATTTTAATATTATAATCCCCTTTGTCTTGCAGTGGGCTAAAATAATCCTGAACCAGATTGCTGTGAGAATGAAATTAAGAGAGGGAAGACACTTCGTCACTTCTTCGTTCAAGTGATATTATTGAGTATCTGGAAGTACCAGGCACTCTGCTAGGTAGTTGTTAATGATCAAAATGGAATGAGATATTGTTTGAATATTCAGGGAGCTCACAGTCTAGGGGAAAAGAGTTGTAAGTCAGTATCTAAAGACGTTGATTATGACCATATGGAAGACAAGTGACAAACATTATTCTGTTCTCATTGCCATGTTACAGATGAGAAAACCAAGGCACAAAGATTTTTTTAAAACTAATTCTTAATTGAAGTATCGTTGATTTACAAGGAGTTTTAAAAATAACTTAGGAAAGACCACACATCCAGTAAGCATCAGAACTGGAATTTAAACCTGGGTTCCTGTGACCTGAGGGCCTAGACTCCTGCCACCGTACCATGGTGCTTCTCATTCATGAATGAGTGGAGGAATGAATGACTGTGTGAAAGAGTACATTGGACCATCCCAAAGACACATGGCTCTGGGAAGAGATCATTCCAGGGATTCGCCTTATAGGATGAGTTCTCAGTCAGGTTGGAAAGATGGTAAACCCCTGAAGCCGTGACCATTTGTCTAACCAAGCACTTCCTATGGTGGACAGTTGGAGTGGTTTATTGCTTCCGTTTTGGGGGCCACCTCACCCCTATTGTCTTACCTCGATGCCCTCCAGGCATTTATCTCTGAGGCAAGGATGGTTTTAGTTTCTGTTCCTTTGGGTAATACCCAGGACAAAAGGTGGATGTGACGATGGAGAGAACAGGTATGTAGCCATTCCCTCTTTAATGTTTCATCACAATGGGACCATTTGGAAGGTTTCCATAGGTACAGGGACAACGCCTCTCCACTGGGCTTCATCAGCCACCGAATAATCAAGACGTCAAGGTAGAGTCTGGAGTGAGGCTGCCTGGTTTCCATGGCAACCACTGCTTGCCTCAGTCCTGCTCACACACTTCCCAATTTCCACGCAGGCATGTGTTTAGTATTGGCTTAACCTGGGAGTGCTCAGGTGGCTATGTAGGTGCCGTCTCCACCCTCACTGCTGAGGTCACCCTCTGAGTTTGGAGATGGACCCACGGGTAGATTGGCCAGAGGCACAAGATTTGCCGCACCAGGAAACGCTCTCCTTTACGGCCTCGATCTTGTGCTGACGTCATCATGATGATGGCGATCGGGGGTGGGGAAACTTGGAGATGCCCATCTGGAACCATTAGAGTCAGATGCCATGTAGAGTCTTGCAGTGAATCACAGACTGCCCTGGAGAGCTGATGGTGATGTGTGTACCTTTCATAAACGGATGGCTTGTTGTTCTTCCCTGGGGATGCCCGTGGGCTGGCTGAGCCTGCATGGGCTGGAGAAGCTCTGGACATGGCTGTCCAGCGTGGGAGCCACTAACCCCAGGTGGGTATTGATCATTTGAAATATGGCCAGTCCAAATTGAGATATGCTGTAAGTGTAAAATTTAGTACAAAAATTTAGTATGAAGACTGCAAAATAATACTGATACTAATAATTTTTATATTGATTATATCTGGAAAGGATAATATTTAGGATGATCTAACCAGAACCTAATCTAGGTTAAATAAACTTTTATTAAAATTCACCTGTTTTGGGCTTCCCTGGTGGCACAGTGGTTGAGAGTCCGCCTGCCGATGCAGGGGAGACGGGTTTGTGCCCCAGTCCGGGAAGATCCCACATGCCGTGGAGCGGCTGGGCCCGTGAGCCATGGCCTCTGAGCCTGCGCGTCCAGAGCCTGTGCTCCGCAACGGGAGAGGCCACAACAGTGAGAGGCCTGCGTACCGCAAAAAAAAAAAAAAAAAAAAAAATCACCGGTTTCTTTTTACTTTTAAAAAATGTGCTCCTAAGTAGGTAGGGGTGATGATTTTACAACAGTGTAAATGTACTTAATGCCACTTCACTGTTACTTAAAAATGGTTAACATGATAAATCTTACATTATATGTTTTACCACAATTAAAAGAAAGCAAAAAGGGGATTTCTCTGGTGGTGCAGTGGTTAAGAATCCGCCTGCCAATGCAGGGGACACAGGCTTGAGCCCTGGTCCGGGAAGACCCCACGTGCCGCGGAGCAACTAAGCCCGTGAGCTACAACTACTGAGCCTCTGCCCTGGAGCCCGTGAGCCACAGCTACTGAGCCCATGTGCCACAACTACTGAAACCTGCAGGCTTAGAGCCCTGCTCCGCAATAAGAGAAGCCACAGCAACGAGAAGCCCACGCATGACGACAAAGAGTAGCCCCTGCTCACCGCAACTAAAGAAAGCCTGTGTACAGCAATGAAGACCCAACACAGCCAAAAATAAATAAATAAATTTATATATATATATTAAAAAAAAAAAAGAAAAAAATGCCCAATGGGAAAGGAACCATCTCTTCCAGGCCTCTTTCTTAGAAGTCTGGACTTTTTTTCCCCAAAAGCCCGCAGGACACCTCCCCATTTTATCTCATGAGCCAGAATGGAGTCATATGCTTGGTCCTCAACCAACTTCTGGCAAAAGAATGAGACCACCTGGCTGGCTCAGACTGACTAGGGCTACCAAAGAATGAGGGCCAGGGTCTCTGTGATGCGTCACCCGCATCCCTGAAGCAGGGTGCTCTAAAGGAAGGTGTGTAGCCAACACTGCAGCCTTAAAGCACAATGTACAAGAAAATCAATGTATGTGAGCTTCGGGTAAAAGCGATTTAAAAACTTCCTTCTCCTACTTGGAATATTATTTGTCTTTAAATCTGGCTATAGTTGGAAATAAATCAGTTTAGTGTCCAAAAAATGGGCATCCTAGAAAACTTAAAATTTACGTACGTGGCTTGTATGATATTTATTTTGACAGGGCTGCTCTGTAGCATTCGTGGTTAAACACGGGGTCTGGGATAGTCTCTCCTGTTTGTAAAGTTTGTGACCTTGGACAGGCTGCTTTACTGGGTCTCATTTGCTTCGTCTGTAAGATGGGAATAACAGTAACATCTACATCCTAGGGTTGTGAGCTGAGCTGATACATGTAGAGCGCTCAGAACCGAGTCTGGCCCATAGGAGGAACCTGAGAAAGCTCAGCTCTCATCAGAAGCAGGGGAGGGTCAGTGGCTGTTCCAGAGTCTGCTCATCACAGCTCCTGCAGCAGGCAGAGTGCTGACTCTGAGAAGCAAAGGAATCGCCCCACAGGGAGCTTTTAATCAGAGGTGGCTGATGAGTACCTGATGGACGGCTTTCCTTCTCTGGATGGTCCCCAAATGACTTTGCCTGGATGAAGGGTCTCCTCCTGAGCCTTGTATCAGCTTTGAGGAAAACAGAGAGGAAAATAAAAGATCCCAAAGAGGAAGCCCCTCGTTGGGTGCCGTCTCATCAGGACAGGTCTGAATTAATTGAACTCAAGCCTACTGTGCTCCCTCACTTGGCTCCCGGATGAGCTGCTGCGTGAAGCTGGGTTGCTCAGCGTCCCTGCTCTCAGAGTCCACTTTCTGACCCTTCTTAGGAGCCCTCCCTATCAGGAAGGTGTCTGAGGGGAGGCAGGACCTGCCTTTAAAGTTGTTTCTGAGTCAACAATTGAAGAAAATAAAATCACCGTTAATTTGTGTTTGCCCTCGCAGTGGTTTGGGACCAAGAGCATACGTGGCGGATTTGAAGGGACCTCCGGGGAACGTGGGGGTGTTCTTTATGTCATTGAACCCTAGATCACAGTCATTAGGTCTCGACGAACTCTAGTCTCATTTCAAATTGCTACCTATTGCTTAGAGAAATAGAAATTCAGTGCTAGGAGGTACCATACTGAGTATTGCAGGGAAGGAAGCTGAGGCTTGGAGGGAGCAGGCTATCTGCCCATGTTTACGCGGCAAATTAGTGTCATTTTTCTGAAGGCGTTTTCCTTATATTTTCTGTAACTTTCAATCATTTTGAAATAAATTTCCTCTATTTTAAATTGTTCCCATTTCCTATTCTCTGCATCTTTCATTTTTCTTTACAAACTTACAATTCTCTAATATAGTATATACTTTGCTTATTTATCATCTGTCTTCTCCCATTGCCACTAGAATTCCTACTGGCTCCATAAAAGCAAGGATTTTTGTCTGTTTGGGTCATTGCAGTATCATTAGCATCTAGTTCCTGGAATATAGTAGGTGCTGAATGAATGAATCTGTTGAAGGAAGGGATGAGAGCTAATGGGTCTCAAAGATCTAGCTAGTCCAGAGTCCCTGGAGAGAAATAGGAAAATCACTTCCACCCCAAATGGCACTCTAAGGTCAGAAAGGCATAGAGTTGCCCAGGACTAAGTTATAATAAATAATCACTTTTGAAGAGATCCTTAAGTTTTGGAATTTTGTGCTCTTTTGAAGTAGAGAAGTCATTTCCCATCATGTTCACTATACTACTTGATGTACAGAGTACACAGGGTGGATGCTTGGGGTATCATTCCTTCAAAACAGAAGGCATCTTTCCTATGAACTTCCAGTAGGGTTTCACTAGGTCGGGGGAAGAGGCACAGGTGTTCCAGATGAAGGATGCTGGAATCAAAGCTGTGAACACAGAAGCCTGCTATGTGCTAGGCTCTGAGCTGACCTATGGCTTGTGTATGAGTGCATTTGAGGGAATAAGGGCTCGTGAGTAGGAGAGGGAGAGAAGGATTAATGTTTTTTGGTGGGTTCCTAAAATGTGCTTTCATTCTTTGGAAAGGTAGGCGGAGCAAGAAAGTAATGCAAGAAGAGTCTTTCCAGAGGGCTCTAGATGAGAGGATTCCCTTGTGAGGGAAATGAAGGAAGGAAACAGGTGATTCTGTGGCTGAACCATGGGCTGAATGAAGACCTGAAATAAGAGAAGTGCTTGTCAAAATCCGAGTCCAGGCTGGGGTTCCTAAGAAGGCTGGTGGGGAAGGGGCTGGCCAAGCCGGAGGGCTGGGTGCGGAAGCCCAGAAGGAGATGCAGGGTAGAAAATGTGGAGTGTTTTGTTCTTCATGTGGGCTATGAGAGGAGGACGGCTCTGAGTATGCTGCCTTCAACCTAATGCAGAATTTTCAGGTGAGGCTATAAAATTCCTGAAATACTTTGAAAAACCTACACATACACACTTCCTTCTTTTTCTCCATCTGAGATGAACTGTGACCCCACCTTATAACAGATGCTAAAAAGATTTACTAAGTGCCACATAAGATGCCAGGTGTCCTCCCTATGTTACCTCTTTAATCCTCAGATCTCTACCATGAAGTGAGTACCATGTTCATCCCCATTCTGTGGACCCTATAGGTGAGGACACTGTGGCATGGGGAAGCTGTCACTTGCCTTAGTAAGTGGCGGCCCTGATAAAAATGCTCACCCATGTAGACCTGAAATGTTTACATGAGAAACGGTAGAGCGTGGTGTTATGGGACAGGAACGAGGAGCTGCTAGCCCTTGAGCTGGATGGAGTCTTGATATGATTTTATCTCATTAAGGAAGTAGTTACCAAGAAGTTACATACCCTTTAACTCCTGTAATTCTAAATCTGTAAGATAGCTTTAAAAGCTTTTAGTGTTAATCTTCCAAAATTAGAGGTTGCTTTATGAAAATTTCTCTTTATTTCTCATTTTACTGTTGTTCATTGGGTTGATTATTTTCTGCTTACTTTTGTCTGATTTTCTCCTGTCTGCATCCTAGAGGCCTTTCTCAATCATTTCCATCTTTTGTATCGCTCTTGTTTTCTTCTCTTAGGTATTTATCCAGCTGTTTTCTTTACTTTTCCCTTTTCTCTCTGTACCTATTTGTATCCCTTAAATGCCCATGCAAAAGAATTCAAGTGTGTTCTTATTGCTTATTGAGTAGAGAAGAGTTTTATGCTGTAATTTTAAAATTGTTGATGATTTACTACGTCTCTCTTTTAAATACAATAATATTAAATTGCTTTTTAACTTAATTAGTATCAGAAGAATATTAAACAGAATTTGGTCCATTATCTTTCTTGACTATTACTCAATTTAACATAGAAATGGTTACACAATTTTTTTTTTTTTTTTTTTTTTTTTTTTTACAGTGTCAGGGGAAGGCCTTGTTATTCCCCAAACATCAAATAAGACAATGTTCGTGAACTAAGAAATTCTGAATAGAAACAAGACAATCACCAAGGGTTTCATCAGCATCTCACCTTGGTGACTGTAATTGAACAATGAAAACGAATGTATGCGTGAGGGCCATGGAATGAAGCTTTTACTTTGAATCAGAGGATGGGGTGAAGAGCTGTCATTTACAACATTACACAAATAATCCTACAATGAATAATAATGCTGTCTTGAAATTACTTCCTTACATCCTTCCTGCCAAGTGATCACCATAGATTCGTTGGTTTATAATGAAGATAAGAGTGATTTATATTTGCATACAGTGGCAGTTCACTCGTCAAGTTGCTCTCTCATACGCTATCTTGTTTGGTACTTGAACGTTTCAAATGTCCTGGAAGTAATGAGATTGAAACCAAGATCTCTCTTTACAATGTGGAAGCTGAGGATCAGAGAGGTTATGTCACTTGCCTTTTGATGTACAGCAGATCAACAGTGACAGTTGACCTAATCCAGGTCTCCAGACTCCAGAGCCAGGGCCTTTTCCTGAATGCATATGGCGGAGGTAGACCTCATCCTATCCATTGTGCTGAAAGTAGAAAACAGAGAACTGGGTGAGGTTATTAGCTCATCAGCTTTGCGCCCCTCACCTTAGCAAGAGACAGATACTCCTTCCTTTCCCTGAAGAGTCAAGACAAAAGCAAATGTCTTAAACTCTTCCTAGCTGAGCCTTTGGCCCACCCAAGGCACTTGTGAGATGGGGATGGGGCAATGAGGCGGCGCAAACAGAGGAATCACAGGAAAGCGACATCTTCACCACCTTGGCCGGGTCCCGACGAAGCCCTTCCTCCTGGAGGGCAGAGTCAGTGCATTAATTTTCATGCCTTGACTCCAGGGCACCCTGGGGCTGTGGTGACCAGCACTGCTTCTGGTGGATGAGGACAGAGTGCTCTCAGAGCTATGCCATATTTTCTCAGATTTTAAGCAATTTAAATGCTGGGGACTTACTTGAACTCCCTCTCCTCCTCACCTCATTGCCAGAAAAGAACTTGCTGGCATTTTAGATCTCAGTGTTCCAGTGCTTCATTTAAAAAATGAAGCATTTCATTTTTTAACAAGTTAACTTAAGAAAAAGAAAACAAACGTATATAGCAGTCAATAAAATAATTATTTTGAAATTAGACATTTATTTTCTAGGGCAAAAATAGGTTTCTGGCTCTTCTGGTATTGGTAGACGCTTCCTCCTCCCTCAGGGTGGCTTTCCAAATAATGCCCTGAGGTGACCATCCTTCATCATTTACATTTATCTGAGCCATTCAGGGTCCTCAGTGTTGCCTGGGTTTAAGAAGTGGGTGCCGTCCCATTGCAGGGCTCCCCCTTGTGTGTTCCAATTCTTCATTTATCTCTCCACCCAGTACTGACTCTCCCAGCTACGTGGGGAAATTGAACCTGGTGGCTTTTGTGGTGGAGAAGGTCTACAGCACCCAACCTCTACCTGAAACTTCCCAGCCCCTGTTAGAATACAACTGGGTACCCCATTTCCCTGGATGGGGGGCTTCGCTTGTGTAGAAGCATGGCCCTCAGGGTGGTCAAAGCATCCCCCGATGTGCCCTTTTGCTTACCCTGCTGTCTTGGCCGTGCCAGCAGCAAGAGTGCCCAGGACCTAGAAGGGCCAGGACAACATCCTGTCTGGGCACGCGGGGTCTGGGTTGCTTTGGATTTAGCAGGCAATGGGTCTTGTTCCTGACATGTATTCAGTCAACAAATTCAGGGTTTGTGGCAGGCTGTGTCCTTGGGAAGCAGACTCTGAGGCAAGGTGAGTGTGCTCATCAGGGATATTTATCAGGGGGTGTCCATAGGACCAGTGCCCACAGGTGGAGGGCAACAAGGCAGGATTGCATGGAGGTTGGGCTGTGATGCAGGCCTGTTGCAGCCTCAGCCAACCCCATGGAGAAAGCTGGAACTAAGATGGTTTGCCGGCATTGCCATGGGATGAGCTGAAATGGGCTTCTGTTTCCTCGCCCCAGTCGGTCATATAGGAGTTGCACAGTCCCTAGAGGGCGTGACCTTGGGCCAGGCAGCTCTTTGCAGCTGAGCAAACTCTGAAGAGGCTGCCCGCAGCCCTCCCAGCAGCTGGGTAGCAAGGTTCCTCATGGTTCGGGTGCTGTGTTGAGCCCCTGTGGGTAGAGTTGAAAGGCTTGTCTCTGTCTCTGAAGTGCTTGACGTCTTGTGGCTCAGACTCCAGAGTGATGGATGCCAGCATGGAGTGATGTACCTAGTGCTGCTGAGTGACCCCACGCGTGTACCTGATCCTCCACAGCCCCAGGACTCCTCAGCATACCTGTGAGCTATATGCTAGCACCCCATGTTGCTGATAAGGAAATTGAGGCTCCGAGATGCTGAGGAACTTGCGAAGGTCATACAGCCATTTGGGGAAGGCATCAGGATTCAAACTCAGGTCCAACTCTGAAGGCTCTGGGCTTCCCTGTATTCAAAATTGCCTCTGAAATTAGAGCCAGCAGGATAGTTGCGGTTGTGAGGGTCCAGTAGCCACCCCTTGGCCCTTGCCCGGTCTCACCGCAGTGCCTTTGCTCCAGCCGTTCCCCCGCCTGGGATGCCATTTCTCCATGCCTCCTCCAGGAAGCCTTCCCCACTTCTCCAGCCCATGTGGCTTCTACCTCTTCTTGTCTTTTGTTAGCTGGCCATAATTATGTTCTCTGTTCGCTGCGCTTGATGTGTCCCACTAGTCCCAGGAGACTGCACACTTCCAAAGGGCAGAGCTGTTGTATGTGTGCTGATTTAGGCTTTGTGCGAGGCTCCCATGCTCATAGCCCAGGACGTTTGGTGTGGGCAGCTTCCTTCCCCCTAATAGAGCTACGTCTCTAACCCTCCCCTCTGGAAATAGGGGTGTTGTGAAATGCTAGTGCCCACTCTGCCCTAGGGGTCATGGGGGAACCCACCGGCTTGCCCCCTAGAAGTCCCACCTGGTAGAATGTCCTCATGTCTTCTTGAGGGGTCTGTATGTCTCCTACCTCATGTACCTGTGAAAGCAGATGTGGGGCAGACCAAGGCATCAGCAAGGCTGAAGGAGACCAGTGATCCCCATGTTTACTGAAGGAGGGAGGCCAGCATTAAAGGCTTTTGAAAGCAGGTCTGGATAAAACCCAAAGGTTCTAAGGCCTTGATGTCCAGCCTCTGTGACCTACCACTTAGTCAAATGACCAAGGACGTGTTAAGAGGGAGAAATGTGTAAATGTTTAGAGAGCAGTGAGTTGTGAGCTATAAATGGCCCTGGCATGTTTATAAGAAATGAGCAGTCCAGAAAAGAAACCCCAATAGCTTTTTTTCCCCCCCTTGGATGGAATTAGGGAGTGTTCTGGTTGTGAAATATTTGGGCCTTGGGAGTCTTTTGATGTATCACCTTGTGATAGCTGCTTGCAGAGTGAGCTCAGGCTAGCTTCAGTTAGCTCGGGACCACGTGTTCTGGAAGGGAGGCTAGAGGTTGGAGTAGATTCCCTTTGTGGCTGTTTGCAACTCTACCATCCAAGGGTTTAGAACTCTGGTCATTGGCGTGCCTGGCTTTGACACTGGAGAAGAGTTTGTCTCTACTGAGTTTCCACTGTGCGTGGTACTCCAGGTCTGGATGATTGTGGAGAAGCATCCAATGAAGGACACTTAGGGTGATGCTCAATAAGACATTGATGTATCAGGACCGATCAGTATCTGTTTCCATCTCTGTCTGCCGCCATCCATCCTTCCTGCAGCCTCCTCAGCAGCCTGCCACTGTGCTCCCTGGTCACTGTGCACGTCCCCCTCCTCCTGCCTCCGGTCCTTTCTGCCATCAGGGGTTCCTTCGGCCAAGGATGCTAGTGTGACCTCTTTCTAAATAGTCCTGCTCGAACCTTCAGGGGCAAACTCGAAATGGCACCTCTTCCACAAAGCCTTCCTGGACCCACCAGCTAGAAGCAATCGCTCGCTGCCTCTTCTAAATGCCATTTCAGTCAGTTAGATTCAGTGTGAAGGTGGGAACCATCTTTGTTTTGTATCAGCTGGCTGGGTGAGTAGACAGGTGAAGAGATGAATAGAAGGAAACATGGACAGAGGGATGAATGTAGTGCCTCCTGATTTAAAAAACACAATGTTTCAGCTTTCTTAGTCTCATGTGTCAGTGGGACTAGTAACAGTAGCACCTACCTCATTGTGTGAGAATTAAATGGGGTAGTGCTTGATAACCTGGGGTTGGATAAGTGTTAGCTATTGCTATTGTTGTTGTTATTTTTGGAAATAACTCCCTAAGATGTGCAACCCGATGAGAAAATAATTCTTTTGAAAATTCGGTACTAAAATATACAATTTCTAGGGCTTGTATTTCCCCATCTAGACTCACTCCCTTATGTTACTGATGAGGAAACAGAGCCCAAAAGAGGGAAGGGAGAGACTTGCCCACACTCTCAGAGTTGGTGGCAGGCTTAGTGTTAAAATATAATTTTCAGAAGTTAAAAATGTGACTCATACAAATATAGAATGTGCACACATCAAAAGTTTCATTTAGCTCCCTAATGAGGGGATCAACAGAATAGCAAAATGGAGTTATAGGTGCTCGGGAAAGAACATTGGAATAGGGTTGCTAGATTAGACATAAAACTAGTTAATGTTTTACAGGGCCATAAAATCATAAACTTTGGGATTATCTTTTCCACTGAACAGAAATAATTTGCATTTCTGCTGGGCAAAACTCCATCCTTGAACATGCAACTTCACAGACTCTGAGCCTTTAATCGAAAGTAAACAACAAATCAAACAAAGGCACTTTCCCCTGTTAAATTAAATATTCCTTGGGTGGCTGTCAAACAGTGCCCCAGATATGACATTGAAAGGATGTGCTGCCTTTCTTGTGCTTTAATCCTGATGATAGAGCCAAGTCTTCTCACCAAACCCACTCCTCCTCCCTCCTCTTTCTGCTTTCTGCTTTCTGCTTTCTGCTTTCTGCATGGAGTCTGGGTCCTCTTTACCATTTCCTCATTGGCAAAATGAGGAAGGTAATACCTCCCTTGTGGGCTGGTTCTGCTCATATATGGCTTGGCATTGGGCAGGTACATGGAAGAAGGTCACGTAGTCCCAGCACTGGAGGAACATGAGACATCCACAGGAGAGGCAGACTTGTGCAGGTGATTGCACCACCATTTGGCAGTGGCTGGGACAGGCAAGAGCAGAGTGCTGCGGGAGCCTAGACAGAGGAGTTAGTTGGCAGAGGAAGGGAAGAGAAAGGACCGAGCCAGGAATGTTAGATAGGGAATTTCCAAGCCCCACAGATCAGGTGGTTGGTGAAAAAAAAAGAAAGGCGTGCTTGACCAGGTGAATGGCATATGCAGAGATGTAGGGAATAAAAAATAAGGTGCTTTTCATTGAATGGATCTGTGTTGAGCTTCTGTCATGTGCCAAGTTCGGTGTTTGACCCTGGGCTATGTGAAGGGAGTGGAGGAGATGGGGACACTTATTGGTGAAGTAGAAGACAAATCCTAGTCCTTTTGGAGTGTTACAGGACACCGGAGTCTTGGGTACATTTGGGAGAAGGGCAGAGAGGTGGGGTGGTGTGGAGACCAGTCAGGCTGGAGAGAGGGGAGAGCCTGGCCTTTAGCTGAATGATGATATGGATGATAACCCTTGACCAAATAATTCATTTTTGGCTAGAACCTTCTCTATGCAGAGCCTACAGCTGCCCTCTAGGGAAGGTGAACACGTGTAAGCAACGGTGAACTCCTCAAGAAGTTTACAATTTAGCTGGGGAAACAGGACACACTCACAGGAAAAGCCAACAGTATGTGATGGTGGATAAAGTGGCTGTTGGCTCAAGGCTCTGGGGGGAGGGCAGCTCTTTGTGGCTTGGGTGGTCAGGAAGAATTTCCAGAGAGGAGACCCTCCTGATTGGCTTGGGTAAACCAAAGAGCAGGGAGGCATTCTGGGCAGGCGAATGGCTCCCAGTAGAGGCCTGGAAGCAGGAAGCCTTTCCAGGATTCCTGGGAGAAGAGTTTGAACAGGTGCGATGGTCCAGGTGGTGAAGCACCATGAGTGTCCAGCAGAGGAACTGGGGTCCATACTGTATCTTGTTAAAAACTCAGATGCTGTTAGGGGCTAGGAAGGTCATGCAGTGAGGGGAGAGGGCCTGGTAGGGGCCTTGATCAGTGGAGCGAGAGTCTTCCCAGCGGGGGAGGGAGCAGCTGCCTCAGAGCTCTAGCCAATGTGGCCATGTGACCAGTTTGTGATTTTTCAAGGGAAGTCAGAAATCTGCATTTTGGTGAAGTCTGTTGGTTTTTCATATGTTGTCAACTAAGTGAAAAAAAATTGAAGTCATTCCATGGGTCAACAAATAGATGTGACCGGCGGGGCTCCATCCTGTCACTTTTCTGCAGGCAGTGTGGTCATCGAAGGTCCTTACAGCCTTGGGTGCCACAGGGCGGATGGTGGAGGGAAGAGGGGGTTGCTGACCTGGAGAACTGAGAAAGGAACAGACAGCTTAGGGGTCGGGACCATGTGCAATTGTGGCCAGGGGTCACAATACCGAGCAGGGCTCAGCCCGACCAGGAACCACAGCCCCAGAACAGAAGAAAGACTGAAGGAAAGGGAGTGAGGTGTCTGGTTCAGGGTTGGGTGAGCAGTGCGAATCCAGTTCCTTTTCTTGTTGTCTTTAAAGAAGCCCGAGTGGTACTGGCCTGTACTTGTGAGGAGGGCAGGGGATCTAGCCCTTAACACATCTGGTCTCATTGGAATGGTTTAGGGTCTTCATATGGTGGGATCGTAAGAAAAGCGGTAGACTGTGAGTTGGGAGGTCAGGGTTGTAGAAGTTCCTGCTGTTTACTGAGTACCCACCATGTGTCAGCCACTTTGTGCACATTCTCTCTACCTCTCCTAATTCTCCAAGCTGCCCGGCAAAGTAGAGAATTCTGTGACTTGTTCAAGGTCAAGGTCACAGGGCTGATCAATGGCAAGGCTGGCACTGGAACCCAGGTCAGTTGATTCCGCAGGCCAGGTCCTTTCCCATGGACACCACTACTGCTCTGGTGTGTGCTGTGTCCCTCCCTGTGCTGCATATCTCACCCATTGACCTCGGATAGGTCATTTCCACCTCCTCACAGAAGAGCAAGAGAGGAAACCTCAGGGTTTCCTGGCGTTGCTCCAACCTCAGGGTGCCATGGTCCTGCAATTGAAGTATTCATGTGTTGGGATTTTATGATTCTAAAGGCCTTTGAACAGTTAGCTTCAAACAAAGAACTAGGAATCAGAGATGTGTCATCTTCAGATAGGCGGTGGCGGCAGTGTTGAGAATGAACTTGGCAGCCCTGCAGGAAAGAATGTGTGCTCATCATTCTTGGAAGTGCTTTTTGTAGGAAATAGGTACAAGGGTATCTAAAAAACAGATATTCCCGCTTGGCTGTCACCGAGGCCCCAGCCTGGGAGCCTAGCATGCAGCTTCTGCTGTTTTCATCAGTCTGCCGTTCTGTCTTCTATGAATGTTCATAAACCCCCCAAAGGACCTGCAACTTCAAAGAGAAATATAATTGATGCATTAAGTCTATTTTTGGCTGGCTGGGGTTGGTGCACATCCAAAATGAAAGCGTTAAGTTTTACATCTATTTTATCTATCTCAGCTCCTCTCTCCCCCAAATCCATTAAAAGATAACAGAAACAGAGCTGTCTTCAGACAACATCCAATTGGTTCATATTTGGGGGACCAGTATGTCATGTCCCACCTTGCTGTAGCTGGGACACTCATTTAACCTTTACAAGGAGCCACAGAAAAAGGCACAGCAAAACTTCCTTTTGCCCTTAGAGATTAGAGGAGGATTTTTCTGTCAAATATGGAACTGTTTTTCTGACTCAGCAGGGGAAGGAGGTGGATATGAAAGCAAAAGATGTTCCCTTGCCGTGAAGCAAGTATTTTGGGTCATGGATCTTATTGATCAGACTTACGCAATTGGACATTTCTCTTGTGCCCACACATGTTCTCTCTCTCCTCTATCTCCTGCTGCCTCAGTAACTTCCAGAGAGATTTGCGAAGATAGGAGGCAGCCAGAAGATGGGCTTCTGGAATCTTGCTGCACTTACTGGGTTGGTGGAGAAAGGCAATCCTCAAGGAAGCATGTTGGACCAACAGAGGGAGTTGGTAAATCCATCAATCAGAATTGTTCCTTGAAAATTCTCAGTGAGATAACTCCTGTCCTCAGGTGATTCTAGCGTGCAATGGGGCTGAGAAGCAATGGACCAGTGGCCTCAATCAGACTGACTTATTGTGCATCGGCCAGAGCCATGGGAGCCCAGATTCTCATAAGCCCTCGCCTGAGTCTAAAGTAGGGGTTCACACCTGTCTGCTGCTTGGAATCAGCTGGAGAACTTTAAAAAAATGCCAGTGTCTAAGCCCACCTTCAGAGATTCTTACTCAGTTGGTCTAGTTGGGACCCAGGAAGCCATGTTTTGTAAATCTTCCCAGAGGACTCTGTTGTGATTTCCACTGTAGAGCAGCAGAGTGCTTCCCAAACTCTGATGTGCAGAGTTTACATGGGGATCTTGTTAAAATGAAGATTCTGAAGACCTAAATAAATGACAAGACATACCATGTTCATGGACTGGAAGACTCATCAGTAAAGATGTCAGTTCTCCCTCTATTTCTCTATAGCTTTAACACAATTCTAATCAAATTCTAAGCAGGACTTTTTGTAGATAAAAATGAGCTCATTTCTAAATCTATATGAAAAAGCAAAGTAGCTGGAATAGATAAAATAATTTTGAGAAGGTATATATTTGGAGGAATCACATTACCTGATTTTAAGGTTCATTACAGACTACAGTAATCAAGACAATGTGGTATTGGCAAAAGAATAGACGTGTAGGTCTGTTCCTGCATGTCTATATAGAGTCCAGAAATGGACCTACAACAAATATGCCAATTGTTTTTTGACAGAGGTGCAAAGGCAGTTTGATGAAGTAAGGATGTTTTCTACAAATGGAGTTGAAACAATTGGACGCCTGAAAGAAAAAATATATATATACCCCGACCTAAACTTCACAGTTGTACAAAAATTTACTCAAAATAGACCACATATATATAAATGTAAAACTCTAAAACTTTTAGAAGAAAACGGGGATATCTTTGTGGCCTGTAGTTAGGCAAAGAGTTCTTAGACATGACACCAAAAAGACAATCCATACAAGAAAAATGGATCAATTGGACTTCATCAGAATTAAAAACTTTTGCTCTGTGAAAGACTATTTTGAGAATGAAAAGACAAGTTACATACTGTGAGAAAATACTTAAAAATCACATATCTCACAGAGGACTTTGTATATAGCCAGAATACATAAAGAACTCTTCAGATTTCTCTTTCTTTCTTCCTTTTTTTTTTTTTTTTTGGTCGTGCTGAAACCCGCACCCCCTGCAGTGGAAGCATGGAGTCTTAACCAGTGGACAGCCAGGGAGAACAAATGTGTGGACACCAGGGCGGGAGAGAGGGTGGGGTGGGATGAATTGGGAGATTGGGATTGACATATATACGCCGCGGGGTATGAAATAGATAACTAGTGAGGACCTGTTGTGTAGCATGGGGAACTCTACGCAGTGCTCTGTGGTGACCTGGATGGGAGGGAAATCCAAAAGGGAGAGGATATGTTTATACATATGGCTGGTTCACTTCACGGGGCAGCAGGAGCTAGCACAACATTGTAAAGCAACTATACCCCAATTAAAAAAAAAAACAACTCTTAAAATTCACTAGCAAGAGGACAATTGAAAAATGGCAAAAGACTTGAACGCACACTTCATCAATTGTTAGTGACTAACAATTTGCAAAGCGCTTCCTTGGAACTAGCTCTAGACTAGGTTAAGAGGGTCTGAGGAAGACAATATTGCATTATGCAACTCAGCACAGCCTGTCAGAGTTTTCTACTTTTCTCAAAGCTCTTATGTATTATTCTCTTTTTTTTTTTTTTTTTTTTTTGCGGTACGCGGGCCTCTCACTGTTGTGGCCTCTCCCATTGCGGAGCACAGACTCCGGACGCGCAGGCTCAGCGGCCATGGCTCACGGGCCCAGCCGCTCCGCGGCACGTGGGATCCTCCCAGACCGGGGCACGAACCCGCGTCCCCTGCATCGGCAGGCGGACTCTCAACCACTGCGCCACCAGGGAAGCCCTATTATTCTCTTTAGATACGCTACATTCGTGTGGAATCCTAGGCAGGGGTTCATCTCCCTATCTTGCAGGTAATAATCATGAGACCCTGGACAGTTAAGGTCATAGAGCTTGTTAAGGTAAGAGTAAGGAGGAAGCTGGTTTCTCACCCACCAGAGTGCCCGGGATCCCTGTGAGAGGCATGTCAAGTGGGCTGAATCTTCACAGAGCACAGGCAGTAGGTTCTCAGGGCTCTTCCGGGGAGTCTGCTGCAAGCTCACACACCAGCTCGAAGATGGCAATATCAAAGGCTGGATGGAGGTAGAGTAAAGAGCAAGGGGAGGGGGAGAGGAGAGAGGAAACCAAATGTGACTCAAGTGTAGGTTCTAGTATATGATGACTCTTTGCCAAGTGGCGAGTCTGTGGGAAGTCATACTATCACCAACTCCTGAATATCTTTCCTCTGCCCCCAATTAGAGGAGGTCCTGCATGAAAGTTCCAGTGTTGAATGAGAGGCTCTTTAGAGTCAGACCATCCAGGCTTCACTCCTCCTGCAGCTGATGGCTATCTTGTTGAGGGGTCTTGAACAAGTCAATGAAAGCCTCATCTCTAGAAGGTCCCTGGAAAGGGTATCTGGGTTGTTCAGTGTTTGGGAGTGGAAGATGTCCATGAATTGCCATGGCCCTGCCCTGGAATGGCAGTGAGAGGAGCCAGGGGCCTCCAGGACAAGGGGGACCTATTTCCTAGGTTCAGGCATTGGGGGGTGACATTTCATGCCTCTGTCATTTGCTCCAAGTGTCATTGCCCTCAGTTGTGCTTTTGGTTGATAACCTTAGTTGATTCTTCTATGCCAGACGACTCTTGCACCTCAATTTTCTTGACAGTGACTCCTCAACAGTAGCTTCCTTGCAGCATACAACCTCAATTAATCTTTAGTTAAAATACCACAGAGATGAAAGCCTTTATTCCCTTGTTCCCTTTTTCCCCCAGAGCAGATTGGACTTTGTGCAGCTCCCTTGGAAGAGGAGTCAGCTTTGAAAGCAGGTTCAGATTCTAGCCCAGTTCCTATTTATTTATAGCCCAAGTTATTTCAGCAACTGCTGTCAAGTAAAAACTCTGGTGAGAGGGAGGTAAACATGCCAATTCCATTTCATTGTCCAAGCAGCCCGCTCTGCTGTGGTGGGGGAACCATGCCGCGCTGGGGCTGATCCTGGCTGCTGGAGGGTTGGAGACCAACACAGTTAAGACCTACTCCCCATTCAGTCCTGGGTATTCAAGTTATCGTCGCTTCTGTTATATGGTGGAAAAAGCAAGAAGTTATGAGCCAGAGCATCCAATTCTGGTTTGGCCACTTGCTGGTTCCATGACTTGTGAAAGCTACTTAGCTTCTTGGAGTCAGGATTTACCCATTTAAAAATGGTAGCGTTACTAACTGCAAACACAGATGAGCTCACATAAGCCTCCAGGACAGTGCTCGGTAGACAGTGGTTTCTCAACTCCTGGTTCACTGAAGCTCTTTGAATGAATGAAGTCAGACTGTGGAGAATGGAATGAATAAATGAACACATGTGTTCATCAGAGATCACTGAGAATCTGCTAGGCGTCAGACATTATGCGAGCCGGTGGAGAAAATTATTGTCCCTGATTTCCTAGAGCTTACGTGGTAGGGAAGAAGAGGACGGTGAACCCAGAAATGTACGGTCATACATATTGATCAGTCTCTTTTTAAAAGACCTGGAAGAGAGAAGAGGGTGGGGGTAGCTTGTCCTGGTGAGTAGTTAAGGGGGTTGAGGCAGCAGCCTTTGAGCTGAGACCAGCAAGGGGGGGTGGGAATTAACTGGCAAAAGAGGAGGGAGAACAAGTGTCCAGTCCTGAGCTGTGCATTTTTCAAGGAAGGAAAAATAAGCCGGGAGACCCAAGTGTGGTGAGCAAGGAGAAGGGCCTGGCTGAAGGGAGGCCGCAGAGAAGGGTAAGAGCACGCAGGCCTTGCGTCTTATCCTGGGCACCACAGAAAGCCGTAGAAGTGTTTTAAACAAGGAAGTAATGTAATTGTATTTATTAAGACCAGTTGAATTGAATAAAAGTTTATAAGAATACAGTGGCTTTTTATGAGAAGAGCTCACGCACTCAGTGCCGAGGGCTGGCATAAGGCAAGGGTGGTGGTCGTTGATGATCGTCTTTGGTTCTCCCTGACGCTGGTCCTTTATGGAGCTAGGGACAGGCTCAGCCTCCGGGGTCCGTGGGGTTCTGCCCATCTGAAGCCATAGACTTTCCCATGTCTCGGGAATCCCCAAGAGTGGGAATCCAGAAGATGTCAGCTGTGTGGCCTGAACTGGAATTCCAGTTTGATCATTTGATTCCACTATTGCTTGGAAGAGGAACCAGTGAAGCTGTGGCTTCAGATGGAATAAGCTGGGTTGAGGAAGCTCACCATGTATTTTTCAGGGGGAAAAGAAACGTCTTTAGAAAGTCGAAAGGCTTTCAGTATTGAGTCACCTGACAGCATAGGGTTAGAATTGTCTGCCTCTTGGCCTAGTGACCTTGGTGCTTTTGTCCCTACTGGGAGATAGTCAAAGTAAGCCAGCTGTGCCTCTTTCCTCCCTCCCACTGACGGGAGGACCCCAAACACTCTGAAAGGGGACGTATGTCCCCTGTGCCCACTTCAGCCTGATCTGTGGAATGGCTTGGCCTAGAGAGAAGCAGGGACTCTTTTCCCCGTGTGCTTCCTCTTTGTTTCAGCAAAGAGTCCAGAGAGAGATTCATCAAAGGCCCATTGGACAGATGCATCTCTTTATAAGCTGACCATCCAGGGGAGAGTCCCCTCTAACTAAGAAGAGGGCGTATGGCAGAGTGAGATAAGGGGAGCTCAGGCAGGCAGGCAGGCAGTGGCTCCGGGGTCCTACAAGGCTGCCGCTGCCCTATGAGCTGGCGGCCAGGTCTGAGGCAGGACATTGGCCACGATCCATGCAAAGAAGTTCTCACATTTATTCAGAGTCTGCTGTCTTCTGGCCTTTCCTCATGCCATCACATTTATCCTTCTCAGTGATGTACCACTTTTAGATGGAACAACTGAGGCTCACATAAAGTGCCCAAATTCACATGCGCAAGAAGGGGTTGATACAGACTAAATGTTTGTGTCCCTCCCACACCCCAAATTCATATGTTGAAAGCTAATTCCCAGCGTGATGGTATTTGCAGGTGGGGCTTTTAGGAAATGATAAGGGCATAAGGACAGAGCCGTCACGGGATTAGTGCCCTTATAAAAGAGACCCCAGAGAGCTCCCTTACCCTTTCCACCATATGAGGACACAAAGAGAAGATGACCATCTATGAACCAGGAGGCAGGCCCTCACCGCATCCTGAATCTGCCGACACCTTGATCTTGCACTTCCCAGCCTCCAGAACTGTGAGAAATAAATGTGTGCTGTTTAAACCACCCAGCCTATGGCATTTTTGTTACAGCTGCCCGACCAGACTAAGACCCAAGGTAGAACTGGATTTGGGTGCAGATCTTTCTGGCTCTTTCCGCGTTGTCTCAGAGACCATTCCAGCTTCCCATTTGTGTGTGCATGTGGAGGAAAGGGTCCACGATGCGGTCCTCCCAAGCACGTCCTGATGCTAAAGCAGTGTCATTGGGTGGGGGCGGGTGCAGTGAAGGGGCATTGCATGGGGAGGGTCTGAGTATTGCCTTTGGCCCGTCAACAGGCCGTCATTTTCTCCCCACTGAAGCAGGGTCAGCATACCCACCTTGCCGGTCTGCCCTTGCCAGCCTGCTGGGAGCCTGTATGAGATAATGGATGTGAAAGATCTTTAGGGAGGAGAGAGCGCAGGAGAGGTGCGAATGGACAGCCAGGACTGCCAGCAGCCGGTGGGGGGTGGGGGGCGCGGGGAGAGCCTGGTCCTGGCTCAGCTCCAGGGGGACTGAGGATTGGGCCATGCTTTGCCTGGGCTGGGTCAGAAACTGCGTTTCGTGAGCCCACGTCACCAGCTTCCATTTGCACGGTGGAGGGAGTGCCGGGGCGTGCTGCTCCCTGCCTGGCTGTACGTGTGGGCCCTCTCATCCCTGCTGCTTCGAGCCCAGAATTAGCCGGGGGCAGCTCTTGGCCCGCAAGATGGACCACACGGGCTGGTTTTGAGCAGTGGTCACCCTGTCCTGTCTGGCCATAGAAAGTCCCTTGAGCCGCTCCCAGCTGGAGCCAGAGTTCCGGTTGATGACCTGGACCTCTGGCCCCTCCAGCTCTCCACCTCGTGCTCTCACCTCCTCCTTGCAGTTTCTCTGCAGCTGCAGTGGGAGGTGGTGGAACAATTAGATGGCAGCACCCTTCCAATTGCCCCTAATCTTCAAGCTCTCAGAATCTCATTAGTTCCTGTGCTTTCCTGCTCTGCCTTCCTGTTCTTTGCTGCAAGCATATCCCGGGGCCAGCCAGTTACCTTGTTGCTGGGGAAAGATGGAACCCCGGGCATGTGGCATGGAGACCTCCCCCGCGGATAGGTCTTGGGATTCGGGAGCACACACTGGGACTCCAGGCCTGTCCCACTTCAGGCCCACCTTTTTTTTTCTTGTCTGCTAGAGCAAAGGGCTCTGGATTCAGAATTAGGCAGCCTGGGGCCTGGTCTGAGATACATCCAGACTTGATGATGATGGTGATGATGGTGATACCAACAGCAGTTAAAATAGCTGTCATTTACCACTTGCCTATTTTGTGCCAATTTAGACCCCATGTCGTTTCATTTTAACAACATTCCTGCAAGACAGGCATGAGAGCCACCTTACAGATGAGAAAGTTAACGCTCAGAGAGGTTGAGTGACTGCCCAGGTCAAATAGCTGGAAGGTTACTGAGCTGTGGTTTGTGCCCACATCTTGGTGACCCCAAGCCCAGCTCTGTCCACCAGGGCGCGCTGACACATGACTTCGTGGAGCCCCAGGGTCACTCACTCAGAAGACCCCCAGGGCTGGCAGGGCTCCAGATCATTCCAGTTCCCTCACCCTGGCAGTGAGGAGGCCCAGCCGCCTGACCGGTGTCCTGGCTCCTTAGTCCCCCCCTCACCCTCCATGTGTCTGCACAGAGCCCCACTCTACGACTGTCTGAGCTGGGCTGTGGGCCTTGGAAAGTGCTGGACCTGAAGGAAACTCAAAGCAGCTTGACCCAGCTTCTCCTGAGTTTCCCTTTGGAGGCCTGAGAAACACATCTGGGAAGTGGATAGGAAGGTGAGAAGAAGCGAGAAAAATGGGAAAAGGAAGGCTAAAGACCCCCAAAGTGCAGAGGGCGCCCATCTCCCCAAGTGCTCAGGGAAGTATCCATCTTAGAGTGGCCTGAGCCGGGGGAGGGGCAGGGGCGAGGGGAAGGAGGGGGTGCCCTCCCTGGTACTGCAGAGGCCAAGGTGGAGTGAGATCCTGCTAGCCTTGACTGCATACTTCCCTGAGGTCATTAGAGACCCGAACCAGGAAGGCTTCCTTAGCCTGGACAAAGCCTCGTGCTCCACCAAGAGCTGGGCCCCCCCATACTGGGGAGGACTGGGAGGCCCAGAAGCTCTCCATCCCCTGGGCCCACAGAGGGGACAGTTCTTGGAAGCTGTTCTCTCAGTCTGCAGTGGCTATCCTGCTTCTCCCCCAGGCCCCCATCCTTCCTCCAAGGCCCACTTGCTGTCACCTCCTCTGGGAAGTCTTCTCTGCTTGCCCCAGAATCATGGCTCCAGACCTTATTCTAGAACATCTGTTGCATTGCAGTCTACCTACCACTTTATATATGTTTTTTCCTTTTCTCTAAGATAAGACTGTGAACTCTTAAGCCTGAGACAGTCTCTCTGTGCTTAGTCAGTCCCATGAAATATTTTTTTAAAAACCACTGGCATAATTCAGCATACACAGTGAGTTTCTACTCTTGTGTACTTAGATTATTTTCTCTTTCTTTGTAGTGGGTATTACTAATTATTCTTATTATCGTTTTGCTCTTAGTTGTTTCTTTTTTACGGCTTTGCTTCCCACCGCTTTTCCCTCCTTGGCATTTATTTATTTATTCAATAGACAGCCATTGAGCAACTACTACGTGTCAGGCACTGTTCTAGGTGCTGGACGTGCAGAAACGAACACTTTTTAAGTTGTCTTATGCAGCTGGAAAGCACAGAATTAGGGCTGACTTAGGGTGAGGCTTAATTCATCAGCTTAATGATGTCACTGCTGGAGCTGAGATCCCTGTGGGAGCTCACCTGGGTGTTGAGTATTTGAGGGGCCTTTTCCTGGATACACCTCAGGTCTTTCTTGAATGAGTGGTACATCTGGTAATGAATGAGGCTGTCCAGGCTCACACACACTTGTTCCTGCAGTTGACGCCTCCTCCTAAGGTTTCGTGAGAACATGTTTTTTTTAGGGGAGCAGGTGTGTGGTGGCTTCTGGATTCCCTACACACTGTCTTCCGACGATTCTCCCAGAATCGCACCTCTCCAGTCTGGTTTGGCTGAGGCTGTTTTTGTCACCCCCACAGGGCTGTGTTGTTTGTTCCTGGAGCAGAGAGACATCTGTCATCCTCACTGAGCCTCGACAGATGCCACATTCAAATAAGCAGCACCCGTGTAAACACTTGCACAGCAGCGACAGCTTTGTCACTGCCACCCTGGCTCAGACACTGCACCCTCATTTACCTGCCCTTCCTCCTGCTGGAGACAGCTGGCTGCACCTCCCTGCCAGCCCATGTTCCCACACTGCAGGTACAGGACCAACGGTACCTGTGTGTGCTGTGAAGCCCAGCAGACTTGAGCAAGAGTCTTTGAGCCTAGGAGATGCGAAGAAGGGTCTCTCCGCAGAATTGCAGGTTGTAAGCACCTGCTGGGCAGTGAGCACATCTCCACCTCTCTGGCTTGGAACGGGGCTTAGATGGTTGATCCTGAGCATAATGGGAAAAGCACACAGAACAGCATCACCTCCTCTGGGATATGAACGAGTCTTCCTAGAAGAAGCGTCTCACTTGGCCCTTGTTATCTTCAGGAACAAGAGCTTAGGGAAATGGTGCGGGCACTGAAAATGGGGCTTACGTTCAGTATTAACGAGGAATTGAGGATGCTCTGCCCATATTATAAAAGAGGGAAGGCTTGACTGAGGATGGCTTCTAAAGCAAGACTTACATGAGGCAACTCTTAGATGAAGAGAAGGATGAGGGTGGTGGGATGAGAAGAGAAGAAGAGGCAGGCATACCTTCTTGGACAGTTGTATGAAGGTCTTGCAAATATTTTGTAATGATGTAGAACATTTCCTCTTTCTTTAGAAAATCATCCTAGTGTTTGCTACTTTATCACTCCCTCCCTGTGGGTGTAGCAGTAATAATCCTGAAAAGGTGTCTGTGGACTTGTTTTGGAGAAGGCTAGGTTGAATGTAGGGGTAGTAGGGAGTATCCTCCTCCTAGGCCGGCTCCTGGAGGGAGAGGGCAGCCTGACAAAAGATGCTGGAGGGCCAGGTCCCTGGGGCCTTTGAGAGGAAAAAGAAGAGGTGAGTCCAGGAACGGGGTGGGGGTGGGGCAATCATTGGCTAGGTCCTAGGCAGTATCCCGGTGCAGTGCCCTAGATGGGACGACGGTGGGGGAGATAACAGTTCATAGATAACATCCTGCTCTGGTGGTTGGGCGTGGGAAAGTGCGGAAGGAGACTGTTAACTGGATTTAACCAGATCTACTCAGTAAGTGCTGCTCTTTTTTTTTTCCTTCTGTGGCCTCTCCCATCGTGGAGCACAGGCTCCGGACACGCAGGCCCAGCGGCCATGGCTCATGGACCCAGCCGTTCTGCGGCATGTGGGATCCTCCCGGACCAGGGCACGAACCCGTGTCCCCTGCATCGGCAGGTGGACCCTCAACCACTGCGCCACCAGGGAAGCCCTAGTGCTACCCTTTACCATGTATACTTATGGAAGATCCTAGTGGAAGAAGACTGGTCTCATCGTGAAAGCTTCCTGGAAGGAATTCTGATGAGTGTGGTTATATCTCAGCTAGAGTTGTGTAGCTCTGGGACGATGGAGACCAGTATGGAGGAGCGCCGGTTCCATGGCTGTGGGCTGGGCTGCAGGGAGTCCTCGGGGCTGGCTCTCAGCTGATCCTCACTGCTCCTCCCTAGACTCCCCCCCAACTCTTTGAAAGAGCTCTTCTACTTACATATTTTTCTTATATTGTGCTTATGCTGAAATATTTGGGAAAGGGAATCAGGAACTAAAACATTTCTTTATATCCTGAATCAGATCATCCTCAAGCTCCCTCTGACTCTAAGCTGATTTTGTGACTTGCTGTTTCAGAGACCCCAGCCCGCTTCGCCTCATCTTGCTTTTTATCTTTAGGCTCCCCTTTCTTTCTTAAGCTGACATTTGAATTCCTAAGTGGTTCTTTCTGCATTTCTCCAGATTATATTGGTGACTAATCCTTCTCATGTTGTTTTAAGTAATGGAGAGAATCTGACCCCAGCAGTAAACCTGAGGGCCTTCTTCATAACTTTCTGGAATCTATGAAACATTCATTTGTGCCCAAGAAACTGAAGTTTAAGAAATACTTCAGTTTTTCTGAAGTATTTCTAGTATTTCTAAAAGTTTAAGCTTTTCCCTTAATTTAAATGACTGCATCCCATGGGGAAATCTAATTCTTTTTAAAAAAATATCGCATATTCCAGTAAAGAAGAAAATTCTTGGATAAAGTGTAGCTGTTTACTTAAAAAATGATTCTTTATTCAGCTATAGAGAAACCTGGGGAATAGAGGAGGAGAAGTACTGAATGGAATTTGCAAGACTAGATTTTTAAATCAAGGCTAAATTTGTCATCTCTCCTTTTCAGTGAACCCTACCTAAGCAGTCAATCAGACCCTCTTTTGGACCCTTCCAAAGCCCAAGAGTGTCAGGGTGCAAAGCCTGGGGGCAAAGGGATGGAAAGTCGTACCAGCAGGAATGTGCATACTGTCTGGGATTTTTTGTATGCAAATGAGAGAAATCTGGTTCAAGCTGCTTGAGCACAAATAAAAACCAAAGGAAAGAAAAAAAAAAAAAAACCAAAGGAAAGGGTAGGGAGGAATTTGATGACTTTGGTAACTGAAAAGCCCAGAGGTTAGGTTTGCCTTCTCTTTTAGCTGACTCCAGGCACTTGAAGGATGTCTCTTAGTCCCTTGTTCTCACTGGTTCACTCCATTTCTCCTTCCATCTCACATTTCTGCCTCTGTGTTGGTTTTATACTTTCTCCATGTGGGATCCTGCAACAGAATCAAATGCATTTCATATTCACTTCTTACCCTTAACTCTTAGTGGAAAGACAACTTCTCTTTTACATACAGAAGTTCCAGCAAAAATCCCAGAACTGACTCTCACTGGAACAGGTTGGTTCACAGGCTTGTTTTTGAACCAATAACCATGGCCAGGAAGATGGGTCTCCTCTTATTGGATAAACCTGGTGACCCTTGCTGAACCACAAGGATTGAGAGCGAGGGATTGTTTTGTTACCAGAGGGGCAGTGGGTGCTAGGCAGGTATAAGACAATAGCTATTCACTATGATATGGTTTGGTTAGGTAGATTAGAGGAGCCAGCCCTGGGGTGATCCATGTTTGCCAGCCAATCCTGTTAGGCAGTGTCTTCCTGTTTGCTTACCTGCAGCGTATCTCCAGTTGTTTGCATGGTCTTCCTGCCATCTTGCTCCTAGATACTGGAAATTAGGCAAGCAGAACCTAATTTACCACTTGGATCTGATGTATATAAGACAAGGCAAGCTCTGTGCCCACACTTCTTCCCCAACTATAGTTAACAAATCATTTCCACGCAATATGATTAATATTAATTATTGGCCATCAATTGAGAGCTGATAACTATTGGAGATTTAAGAAATCATCCATCCACTTTTACCCTTTGAACTATTTAATTTTATTCATTGAACAAATTTTTATGGAATACCTACACCTGCCTGTTATTAAGTACTTACTATGTCCCAGGCAGTTGTGTGAGTGCTCTGTAAACATTAAGTCAGGTCTTTCCAACAACCCTATGAGATAGATGCACACCTAGCCCTATTTTGCAGGAGAAGAGACAGGGTCAGAGTGTTCTCTGACCTGTCAAAGGCCTGGAGCGGGCAGCATGCTTATGTGCTTGTGCTGGGCTTGATGCTTATAGGAGGGATCCATAAGCAATGGTTCTCTGCCTTTGAGCAGTATGGAACTGCTGTGTGTTTATCATTACATAAAAGAATGAGTAATATGCTTCTTTGGGCATAAGAAATAAAACAGAAGGAAGTGATTAATTTTGCCTGAGTGTAGTCTCGGAGGCAGGAAGGGACATTTGAGCTAGGCCTTGATGAATGAGTAGGAGTTTCCCATGGGGGTACAGTACAGAGGGAATTTGTCCTTTAACTGAGTAACACATGAGTTTTGTATGAGATAGAGCTGCCAGTTTTAGGAGATGTAATATCACCTTGGACTCTGCCTTCTCATTTTACCGCATGGCCAAAGTGATATACATTTGCGTAAGTTCAGATGCTTTCATTTGAAAAGAATAGAAACCCCAGTACAAGGTGGATTAAACAATAAAGGAGATTTAATGGCTCATCTCATTGAAAATCACAGAATTCGGGCTGGTGTGGGGTGAGCCTTCATCTGCTGGTTGAACGCTCTCACCAAGGGTCTGGTTGCTTCCCATCTCCCTGTTCTATCTTATGAAATGGCATTTTCATCAAACGCTGGCTCCTTTTAGAGCCCTACAATGGCTGACAAATCTCCTGGGGCTGTGTGCTTCCTTCGTTGTTATGCCCACCTGGAAGGAAAGGTGGTTTTGTCCCAGCATTCCCAGCCAAAGACCTGAGAGTCACTCTGATTGGACTGGCTTAGGTCACAGGCCCAGCCCTGAGCGGATCACTGTGGCCAAGGGACAGAGCCCGCTGATGGAGTCAGTTTCTTTGGAACTACAGGAATCCTCAGATGAGATTTTGGGGACTTATGGAAGGAAGAAGTGGACAGTGGATGCTGGGAAAGCTTTAAAGAATGTTCACTACGGCACTCAAGTTTGTATGTCCTCTTTCTTTTGAGCAGTGAAGGTGGCGTATACCTATTGCACATAACCTTGGATGCTCAGCTCTGGGCTTGACCTTGGGCAGTCCGGTCATGAACTACCTTTCGTCTCTCCATTGTCTCTCCCTAGTTCGTCTTCTGGACCAGCTTGCCTTGATTTATCTGAGGACGCCCACTCCCTATTAGACTACAATGAATTTTGTGGACAGACCAGGGTTCTCTGGGCAGGATGGCATAAATACCACACCAAATGGTCGAGAACTTCATAGCAGCAAATTTCTGAGGCCTTTTGCAGAACGTCTTTCTTAAAAGAGGGTAAAAAAGGCTGACACAGCATTTCCTAAAACTCTCGCCGACCTTCAAGCCCACCACTCTCTCCTTCCTAGTGGGGTAGCTAAATTTATTCAGTCATAGAATGGCCAAAAAGGGGGCTTCCCAAGGTGTCTTGCCCTGACGAGAGGAAGCAATGTGCAAGGCCACTAGCCAGAGGTGGCGGGTCATGGATTAAACTGAGGTAGGGTGGCTCTAGAAAGGCTGAGTAGTTGGAGGAGAGCAGGCCCAGTCTCAAGCCGTGATGCTGTCACTTTTTAAGAGGCAGTGTGGGTGTGGCGTGGGGAATACCGACTGTAGCCGGACTGCCTGAGTCTGAGCTTGTCTCCAGGCTGTGCCTGGGTGTGTGTCCCGGCACTGCCATTTGCTAGGCCTGGATCATGAATAGTCACCAGGTTCATTCTTCCTTTCAAGGGGGTGTTTTCTGATGTGTCCTCTTGCCATTTGGCTTCCAATCTACTTGGGAGGGTGATGTCTGTCATTTTCTCTCTTTGGCCTCAGTTGTCTCCTCTGTAAAATATGGATAAGAAAAATGTCCACATTATAGGGTTGTTGTGAGGATTAAATGAGTTAGTATGTGGAAAACACTTGGAACAGCGGCTAGTAAGCACTAGCGGTGAGGATGTTTAGATGTGTCTTGTATGTCTTGTAGGGCTGCTGTGAGCCTTACAGTCATTACATGTGTATTGTCTGGCCTATAGTAGAAACCTGATAAATGTTAGCCATTATTAATAATAATTACGTTGATTGAACTGCTTAATAATTATGTGAACCATTGGAATAGAACTTGATCATTTCTGGGGTGTTTGCTGCTAATATTGTCCTCTTGGACCTCACAACTACTCAATGATGGGGCTCCTTCTTTTGTCCAGTGGATCTCAGGAGAGGGTTGAATGCCTTCCCAGGGTGTCCTGATGGGACTATAGGACAGGACCCATGGAGAGGAGTTTCCCTGTCCTGACCTTGTCCCCTTCCCGTCCCCACTGAGCCTGGAGGCTTCCCAGCCATCTGTCACGGCCACGTTTGAAATGCATGTGGCTCTCATCTGTAATACCCTGATTGGCCCATTAATCTCCTTTTAAGCTTCATGAAAAATACAAAGGGCTGGATCAGGAAATAGTCACCGAGTTCTAATTTTGCCTTCAGGGGATTGTTTTCCAGGGATGTGAAGAGACTGATGTCTCCCATTTGGCATCTGGTTTTCCAGCTAAGTCGGGGAGAGCTGTCACCTTCTGAATTATCTACCACTTTACAAGGTTGCATCTGTGTTTTGCCTCTCATGTGTCTGTGCCTTTTGCTGCTTCTCTATATGCATGTGCTCCTCTAACTAATGAATGTCAAACTGTACTGCCCAGAGGGAGCACCAGGAAAATTCTTTTGATAAGACCTTAGAGCAGCAGGAAGCCTAGAACTTCAGGTGCCCACCTTATGCATATTCCTTAGACCCTGATCACAGAACAGCGCTCACTGCAGAAAGAGTAGTGTTTCTTTCTCTTAAAAAAAAAACAAACAAAGGAAAAACAGGAGAAAATGTTTATCTCTATGCACCCAGGAGCCAACCAAAAAAGTAGCTAACATGTTAAATGGTGCAAGTTAAAGGCTTATAAATCTAACTTAATAGGGGAAAGGGAGAGGGGAGAATTGGCTTCTTTGGGAAGAACAGATAGGTTTCTTTTTTTTTTGGCTGTGCCTCGCGGCTTGTGGATCTTAGTTCCCCGACCAGGAATTGAACCCAGACCCTCAGCAGTGAAAGCGCAGAGGCCTGACCACTGGACCTCCAGGGAATTCCCACAGATAGGTTTTTTCTGGAAAGATAAACGGGTTCTTTGGAAAACAATGGGATATAAGGATGTTTGTGGTAATATTTGTCTGTACATGGATGAGTGGTCTTTGCATCTCCTTCAAGGTTGTAAAACACCCCACAGAAGGGATTTATGGTAGGTTTAGAGTAGTGTTTCTTGTACATACTCTCTCTCTCCCTCTAAGGTCCTGAATTCTAGATCAGTTCACTGTTTAATATGGTAGCCACTCGCTGACTGTGGCTATTTAAATTTAAATGAAATTACAAGTTCAGCTACCCAGTCACATTTGCCAGATTTCAAGGGCTCAATAGCCACAGATGGCTAGTGGCTACCGTCTTGCACAGCCGAGAAAAAGAACATTTCCATTGATACAGGGAGTTGTGCTGGACAACATTTAGCATAAAGGAGAAAGGGAGAAGGAACTGGCATATGGGTGTTAGTGTTTAGCTACAAAGGACCACAGACCAACAAATATTAAATATTCCTCTTTTTTAACTCTCTGCATCTGTTTCCCCTGCAATCTTCAAGCACCCATATACCAGGAGAAATGAGAGACTATTGTTCCCTGATCTGACATAAACATTCCATGAAAATGGGGTTTATTTTCTCTTACAGAGAAGTATAAATGCATATTTTGTTACCTCATACGAACAATGAACTTGGACAGCATATTACATGCGTTTCAACCCATTGCTGACTGGTATGCATGTGGCCAGAAAGGCAGTGTAGAACCTTGCTTATATTAGAGAGAGAAAGGGGTTCAGAAAAACTACTGGATATTAAATATTTCTGTCCAACCAGAACTATAACATTTTTATCTGTTGACTACTTGGTGGGCAAATCTACTTGAGACAAATCTACCCAATCTACTAATTCATCTTAAAAAGCATATACACCAGAAATGAACAGACATGCTTTTGGTGATGCTTCCTGCTGTTGCCTTGCTGTTAGTAAAGTACCAGATCCCACGAGACCAAAGAGATAAACATCATTGCATGAATATTGCAAAAAGTCTGTGGATCTCTTGGGAACCCGCCAGACCTCATTTTGAGAATGACTAATGCGTTTGCAGAGTTTAATACACATACTTGGACAAGGGTTCTGAATCCTTCTGTCCTTGGGAGGAAGGAAAAGCAGAGGGTGACACTGGCTGTCTGGGCTGACGAGAAAGTGCAGGAGGATCCAGGGCTGCCCCTGAGAGCTGAGATCCTACGGCCAGAGCCCAGCGCAGGGAAGGGCTGATATCCTGCCTGAGACAAGCTTATCTGGCAGTGCCTGGAGCCTCTGGTGAGTATGAGGTTCACTGTGTTGCAAATCGGCTGTGGTCAGCTTACCAAATAGTCTGGTGGAGAATATCTGTAGAATTGTCCAGAGACCAGAAGTCTCAGGACAAGAAGATAATATTCCCCATGTGTCTTTGTAGTCGTGAGCTAATTATGGCATTCAACCCCTGTTAAGGGTCATCTTTTTGGTGCCGTTTGACCTTTAGTCCCCTCAGAATTGACTGATGACATTGAGATGAGAATTTCTTGTCACTGATAAAGCTCTTAAAAGATTTACAATACTCTAAAAATATCACAGTAATAAGCATAATAATATCTCTAGATTTTTGCAGCCTTTGAATAAAGTCCCCCCCCACCTCTGTGAAGCATTATCCTAGTAGTTTTCAAACTCTCTTGGTGTTGGTGTCCTTCAAAATCCTTGTTCAAATGAGACCATGGCTAGGACCCAATGTATAGTGCAGACAAAAGTGGAGTGTGGCGAAGGGAGAGAAAGGGTAGAGCCCCACTCACTCCCCCACAAACCCTCCCCGAGCCTTTGAGGCAGCCCATGTCTCCAACGAATGATCCAGAGCATCGCCCAGTAAGTGCTCGCAGTCAGCCGGGTGCGTGTTCTGTCCTCCTGTCATTGCAGTGATGTTGTGCCCCTGGAATTAGGGAGGCAGCTGATGAGACAGTGGCCTGCACACTGCTTGGCCCCCTTCAAGGAGGGTATGTCGTGACAGGAATGCAGTAGAAGGGACTCATCCAAGGTCATTGTGGGGTAGGGTC
The DNA here is from genome assembly GCF_963924675.1 of Phocoena phocoena. NCBI lineage: Eukaryota > Metazoa > Chordata > Mammalia > Artiodactyla > Phocoenidae > Phocoena > Phocoena phocoena. Next base: position 55,837,046 of record NC_089234.1, read on the forward strand.
TAGATTCTCCAGAGGCTGTTTTCTAGAGTGTAGAGCATGTGCTCATAGAACTTGGCTCCTTAGGCTCATAGAACTCGTAACTCGTAGGCAAGGTAGAATTTTTGAGCCCTGGCCTCCACGTAGCCTGTCTTCAAAGCGGCTGTGTGCTTCACGCAGGGATTCTGCTGCGAAGACCCTCAGGAGATTTTCCAGCCTACCTTGAACTTCATCCAGGCTGCTCCAGTTCCTCTTGCTTTGCAAACTCAGGCGTGGGCACCTGGAAGCCCCTGCTGTGGTCATCCGTTGTACTCGCTTGGCCTCTCAGTCTGCCACCAGGAACAAAACAACTGCAGTCATAGTGTTAGCAGGTGCATTTGGCTCTTGCACAAGGGTGAATGAACGTTGTCTTCCAAGGACTCTTTGTCTCTAACGTGTCACGTGCCAGTGCCTCAGTCTTCTTGCCTGTGAAATGGGTATATAAATAATTCTGTGTAAGACTCACCGGAAGATTAAAGTCTTTAAAAATGTTGATTGTAGGTCCAGAGAGTTGGAATGACTGGCCTCTATCTTAGAGCCAGTTAACTGCCATGCTCCATAAAATACCATTACTGCTCTTGTTCTGAACCTGAAAAAGAGAAACCAAAACTATGACCTCTTGTCTAAACTTTGTTAATGATTTTCAGATTAACTCTGTATGCCAAAGAACTGCTGATCAGTTTCTTACAGGGGAAAGCTGATGATGGGGAGGAAAGGAACTGAGTTTATTTACTGAACTTGGTTTCCCTGCTGACTCACCCAGGGGTTGGGAACAGCACCCTGAGTCTCCATAGCCACTATAGAGATAAGGGGGGATGTTACCCTTTTGCCCAGCCAATGGGGGATGGGGTAGAATTCCAACGATTGCATTAAGAGAGTTGCAGAGCAAAGGAACTCCTCCTCAAAGGCCAATTCAATCTTAGTAATCTTACGAAAAGCCTTCCCGGTTTAGATTCAGCTCCAAGAAATTTGGCACTGGATTTTAGGTTTGCTCAGTGAGAGCAAGAAGGAAGGAGATGCTGCTTTTGTCTGGAATTCCAGGACCTTCCTTTGCAAGGCCAGCAGTGCAGAGATATACCCTAAAGAACAGTGGCTGCCTATTCTTGGAATGGAAGCACTTAATTTGGTCTAATTGTGGCAATTTCTAGGAATCATTGGGAAATTCAGCAGCTAATGAACGTGCCCCTGTTCTGTCAGATCCCTACTGGAATATTCAGTATTCTCTTTCTCATACTTTTCAGCTAAGTGAATTACAGAAATACATCTCAGGAGCCTGCTGGGGGTAAGAGCAGGGATATAAAAACCTCCTTCTTTCCCACCAGACGAGTCCCAACAGTACAGGTGAGTGTCACACTTGTGTTAAAAAAGGCCACTGATTCCCAGCAGGCTGTGAGCAGGGCCTCTGCTTCCCAGGACTGTGCCAGGCTGACCTCCTTTTCCTGGTACCACCCCTTGTTGGGGGCCTCCGTGGGTCTTCCATTTGGTGAGGAGCTTGTGGGTGTCCAGGTCTGCAGGCAGACACACTTCTACAGATCTGGATCAGAGCACAAAAGACAGAGGTTGAAGGACATTGGGCTGTTCATTTTCCCTTCTCTCTCTCTTTGCCTTATGCTTAGTGTTTCCAGCAGCTGACGGGGGACTGTTCTATCTAGAGTAAATGATCCAGATGTAGTATTTCTCACACCCTATTTCAGAGCATACTGGTGCCCCTCAAATGACGGGGAAGGCTGCATATTCTGTCGCCCTCTTGGTGATTTTCATGCACATTTACCTTAAAGACCACGCAAATCCTGTAGTAAAGTGACCTGGACGAGCTTGCCTCTGTTTATCCCAGCAGTTCCCAGGGAGACCAGGATGCTGGGGTCTTGATGTTGCTGTCCCGGACTGCCTCATCCTTTGAATAAAGCTCAGATGCAGCCAGGTAAATAGCAAGCTTGGAAGTTTTCAGCATCTAGTTTTGTGCCTTTGAGCAAGTTACCTAACCATCGCGTGCCTCCGTTTCTTCGTCTGTAAAAGAAGATGATGAAAAGTACCAACTTTATAGCGTTGTCATGAGAATTAAGTGCTTTAGTTAGGCTCTTAGGACAATTCCTGAAATATAATATGGCCTATATTTATTAGCTGTTATTTTTATTTATTTGTTTATTTTTTTGCGGTACGCGGGCCTCTCACCGTTGTGGCCTCTCCCGTCGCGGAGCACAGGCTCCGGACGCGCAGGCTCAGCGGCCATGGCTCACGGGCCCAGCCTCTCCGCGGCATGTGGGATCCTCCCAGACCGGGGCACGAACCCGTGTCTCCTGCATCGGCAGGCGGACTCTCAACCACTGCGCCACAAGGGAAGCCCTATTAGCTGTTATTATTCATCTCATAAATTATTATTTTCTAAAGGCTTTTAACACTGTGCTGAGTGTTATTTGTCTTCTTTTCATGTCACAGAGCGTGGCACAGTGTAAGAATCCTACCTTGGGTGAAAAGATGGCAAGGCACCATTGTTTTATTTAAGCCTCACGACAGTCTTACAAGGAAATTGCCGTTGTCCTGTTTTATGGCAGAGGAAACAAAGCATACCTGAGCAGTAGAGAGACTGGTCCTAAGTCACACAACACATGGAGGATTCAGAGTCAGGCCGGCTGGCTCCAAGTCCATGATCCCCAGCATCTCTGTAGAGCTGCCTGTCAACCAGCCCTTGATGGGGCCCAGAGACAGGAGGCTGGTGTCAGCTCTGGTAGGAGGCACCCTCCCAGTGGGTCCTCCTCATATGGCAAGGGAGCCCTCAGTTCAGATTCAAATTCCACCCCTCCCTAGCTGTTTGCCCTTGTGCAGGTTGCTTGACTTCTCTGATCTTCAGTCTCCTCTGCTGTAAAATAGAGAAGGTAATATCCACGTCTTATGTGCACATGCTGTGGAAGGGTCAAGTGCTACAGGCCCAGCATGTCATTAGTGCTCAGTAAGTCTCCGCTCACAATGATGTTCTGCGTTGGCTTTGCTCCAGGCTGCTTTACATGCATGATCTCGTGTAATCCTTTTGACACCACTGGGAGATCTGTACTCTTCGTTTTTCAGGTGGGGAAACTGAGGCTCTGTGCGATTAAGTGACTTGCTCAAGGTCCTAAGGCCACAGATTATGAAGTTGAGGTTGAAACACCAGCAGCCTTACTCTGTGGAAACCCCTTCTCCATTCATCTTCTTCAGAGCCATGTGCTAGGCTGCTTACAGGGCTGGTGTGTGGCCATGTTCCTTGATCAGCAGTGCAGACTGGCAGTGGCCACTTTAATCATGTCTGTGTAGGACAGTGCTGTCACTTGGGCTTGAAGACAACGTTCCTGGGCCAGGAGAATAAGGCGGAAGTCTAATGCTGTTTCCCTAGGAAGGATGTACCAACTCTGGTCTTGGGTCCAGCAGTTCCGTCAGAGATGGTGGCCCATTCATATGTGCGTGCTTGGCTGGGTCGGAGTTCTGTGCCACAGTATAGGACCCAGAAACCCCAATGAACCTATTTACCTATTTAACAGTCCAGGTAACCAGAAGAGACACCTTCCTGCAAGATGAACTGAGGAAGTCCTTAGCCAGTCTTTTAGCTGACTGGGGAAGAGCCCAAGCATTGCAGCACAATGAGAGAGAGATTGCACAAGTTCCTAATCTGAATTCTCCAGATGAACTCCAGTTAATGATTTCAAAACCATGGTTGCCCTTCAACTTGAGGAACAAGAGCAAGACAGATGACCAGAGGTTCAGATGCAAGACAGGAGGAGGGCCAGAATGCAAGGGAGAGTCTGAGATTACTAGCTCGGCTTTCCTACTCAACTGGCTCTCAGAGTCCAGGGAAAGAACCAAGGTGGGCTATTAAGGGAGTATTGACTTGGATGTGCTGAGCAGTCGGAATGTTTTTGTTTCCTAGACATGAAAACACACTTGGCTTTGCATGACTGGGCTTTAAATTGCTCAGTGAAGCATCACTTGGTGTTGGCCTAAGTCTGTAAAGACCCACAATTTGGGAAGAACTGTTGCTGCAGTATTCTCATGTTTCAGGGATGGTTGTGGAGAACAGCAAGTTCCATCACTCAATGAAAGCACATTTTCTCAGGATACCCCTACTCTACCTTCTTTGGCTCAGGGTCCTGTAAGCATCCCTGTGGGGAATGGGAGTACATACCCAACGGTGGTCAGTACATGAATGCGCCCAGGATTTGGGTCCGGGGGGATGGAGCCAGGTGCAGCTGTGCAGCCGTGTGGGTGAGGGATGAAGACAGAGCCGAGGCTGGGGTGGGGGGGGAGCGGGGATGGGGCTGTGTCTCCCTCATTCGTTGATCCAGTCAGCATTGACTGAGCACCCACCATGTGCCAGGTGTTGTTCAAGGCATGGGCATAAAGCCGTGATGGATGAGAATGATGATTGGTGATGGTTGTGTCCCGCAGGACCACACTCAGCCACTCGCAGAGTCAGCCGTGGGGATGGCGAGAGGGAGGGGAGGGCGTGCTCCAGTGGGAGTTGAAGACCTGTATGATGATGGTGCTTCCTTAGTAACTCACTTTGGTTCTTCTCTACTCTCAGAGCCAATTTAACAGGAAAAGCACTTTATTTCTTCCTTCCCTCCCTGCCATCCTAGCATCTAGCATTTGGTATTTATTTTGCCTTTGTCCGTTGGACTGAAGGGCGGACACAGGCACGAAACCCATAACTTCATCTTTTTGGATTCAGTTTCTGAATGGAGTGGTGGGGCAGCGGGGGGGGGGGGGGGCCCGCCGTCAGCCACGCGCTTCTCAGGCGAAGCACCTCGCCCTGAATCTTTGGTTTGGGTTTTCTTTCTGAAGAAACTGAGTCCATGATTGCAGATCAGGGCAGCATCACCTGGTGAAGTGGATCCAGGAGACCTGAGCTGGAGAATGAGGCACAGTTCTAAGTGTCAGGCAGAGCAGGGTAGGTGTGAGGGTTCAACCGAATCATACATGTAGAGAATTTAGCACCATGCCAGACCTGTAGGGGGTCCAGGAAAAGTTGGAAACAAATAACACTGGGAAGGAAATCAGGAAACCCATGGCAGTCATTCATTTAATATTCATACATTCAGTCAAGAATCATTTCTTTAAAACCGAAGTCAAAAGAGCATGGGGGAGGAAAAAAAAAACAAAAAAGAGCTATGGGTTCTGGAGCCAGACTGCCCGGATTCAAATCCTGGCTGTTTTATTTACAGCCTTGAGCTGTAACCCTGAGAAAGTTACTTAATTATTCTCTGTGCCTCAGTTTTTTCATTTGTAAAATGGGAATAAGCAATAATAATAAATTGAGGTTGTAATAAGGACTAAAAGAGGTTAGGCGTTAGGTATGTTTGTTAGTATCTTTTTGCTCATTTGTTCCATGGCTGTTCATTGGTCTGGTGGTGTGATCTAGCCCGTGGAGACAGGCAAGGTCCCTGCTTTTACCAGTCTTATATTTCCAGTGGAAGAGCCAGATTATCAAAAAAGCAAATAAACTGATAAATAATACATTTTAAGATAGTGATAAGTGCTCTAGGGAAACAAGAGAATCCTGGGAAGTGAATGATGAGGGGTGAGGATCAATAATACCTAGAGAGGGCGAAGGGAGAGGGAAAGACCCACACAAAGATCATTCTGTTGAAAAACATGAGATAAGCAAGTTTTTGGAATTTATCACATACGCACACAGAGAAGGGGAAGGGAGAGAGTACTCCTTGAGCTTCCAAGAGAGGCAAGCGGGATGAGCAGCCCAAAATAAATACAGTTAAATAAAGATTGATCCTGGGGCCACACAAGCTTCAAGATATTTCTCCTGGTAGTGAATCATTACGGCTCACAAATGAATTCATCTTTTCTGTGTTCAGTTCCAAAGGCCTTTGATAGATGGATTAATCCTCCTTTTCACCTGGCTTCCTTCACCTGATCCCCTCACCTCCTTGAATTGGAATGAAGGGCCATTCATTCGGAAAAATCTGTTAAATCCCAGCTCCTAGACTTTGCACTCTGTCTGGCTTGGGTTCTGCCTCTTAGGGCTGGAGCCCTCACGCATCTCTGCTGTGTGTCCATTTGTGCCCCCTTTGGGTCTGTGGCTGAGGCAGGAGAGCTCACCACATGTTCCAGTGGCTCCTGTCCCTTTCCCAGCTCCCACGGTTAGGAAGGACGTGGGAACCTAGGAGCTGGGCAAAGCGTCACTTCCAGGCTGAGGCAGGGGATGCCCATGTGGTCCAGGGCAAGATGGCAGAGCTTCCGTCAGCCTGGACCCCATCCCCTTGTCTTCATGGGTGGGTGGAGCAGACCCCTATCCCCTTGTCTTCGTGGGTCACTAACTTCCTGGCTTCTCTGGGCCTGAAGGACTTGTTACTCCTTGTATTTTGTAGGCGTTCGAAAACCTCTGCCAGTGGGCTGTTCAGCCTTGGATAGGCCTGCTTCTATTACAGTTAACTTTTCCCCTCTTGAATCAACTTCCACACCTCTTCCTGCCTAATCACTGTATCTGACTTCCCTGCTTTATTTTCTTTCTCGTATTTGCCATTCATGTGATATTATCTTATTTAAGTGTTTATATATTTTCTGTGTCCTCTCACTAGACTATAATCTTTTGTCTGTTTATACATCACCGTCTTCTCGGTGCCTAGAACAGAGTCTGGTGCAAAGAAGATGCTCAATAAGAATGTGAATGAACAAAAAAGAAGCAGACTCACAGATAACAGAGAACAAACGAGCGGATGCTGGGGGTGGGAGGGGGCAGGGGCAAGACAGGGATAGCGGGAGGAAGGGTTATTATGGGATTATATGAAATCATGTGTGCAAAACTTTTGAAAATTGTAAAGCACTATAGCATTTAAGAATCTTTAATTTGATTTTTTAAAAAGTGGAGGAAAAAAAACAAAGAATGTGAATGAATGAATGCCAATTGCCAGGGAGGCACCTCCCCTCCTACCTGCCACTTCTCCCGTCCCCTCTCCCCTTCTTCAGGGCTCGGCTGTATTGACTCATTAGGCAGTAGAACGTATGGTTCTACAGGACGATGCACTTCAGAGTCAGGCTGCTGGGGCTTCAGTACAACGTGCCAGCTTTATGACCTTGGCCAAGAAGATACAGCCACACTGAACCCTGGTCCTTAGACCCCATCCAACCTCGGGAAGTGGTCCCTGAGAAAAGTGATGACCTGGATGAGGGCAGAAGGTCCTTTTCTCAAGGTTAAAGCTCTCCACGGCACGGGGAGGCCCCATCCTCAAGGCGCTGTCCTTTTCCCTGTCCTTCAGCAATATTTCCATAATGTTATTAAAAAGTGAGGTATGCTGGCCAGATGAGTGACACTTTCCAGTGTTGGGGCTTTGCTCTGCTCCTCTGGGCATGGAGAACTTGTTCAATTATGTACCACCCCTGCGATGGGCCCAATCACAGGCACACAACGTTAGCTTCTGCTTATACCCTTGTTGAGTCTCTCTTGACAGGAAGGAAATGAACTTACCTCGTGTCACCTCTGTAGTTTGCAAGCAGCCTTGGCTTCTGTAATAATAGCACCTTTTGCATTTTGCGAGACCAAGCAGGAAACGTTCGCTTGGTGACCGACCCTTCGTGGTGTGCGTGTTCAAGCCTGGAGGTGGCTCGAGCTGATAATCAATGAGTTTGTGCACGGAAGGCATTTGGAGCAAGCTCCCAGCACGGAGTAAGTGCATAGGGAGGTTAGCCGTTGTTCGTTATTGTGGGTGAGTCGCTTCCCTCACCAAAGGGGGAAGTTGGGGTGCTGCGGAGGCCTAGGGAAGCAGGCAGGGAGAGCGGTCTCTGTGGGCTCGGCTACTTTATGTACCTAGGTATTTTGCTTTCCTTTTGGGGCAGTAAGCTTCTTGAGAGAAGGAATTCTCCCTACCATATGGTTCTGAGTTCTGCTTAGGAATCCCCCAGCAGGCCAGAAAGGGAGATGGGAGTGAAGTCTGTGGATGCTGTGGTTCCTTCCAGAGCTCTCAGGCTGAGCTGATAAATCTAGCCTCGAAGGGAGTGTGATTCCTGGTGAAGGGGGCAGCAGTGCTCCTCTCTCACCAGCCCATGCCCTCTCCACTAAAAGCCCTGACTCTTCAGCAACCTGTCCGGCAGGAAGCCACACCTCCTCTCCCACCCCATCACAGCACTTAGGAACACAAGGGCTCTGGGGGACTTCCATCCAAAGAACTATGCCTGAGAGCCCGGGAAGGGCTTTCCCTTGATCTGGAAGAGGACAGGATTCCATCAGCATATCTTCTGGAAAATTAGCAAACCAACATCTCCCCACCCGTTTCCTTGGAGTTGTTTGCTGTTTGATTTTTAAAGTGGATACATTTCCTGTCCCCAGGGCATTCCTGGGGGCAGTGTCAGCTTGTCCCTGTGTGGAATGGGGCCATGAGGTCCTGGAAAGCACTAGCAGTTTGGTCTGATCTAGGTTCAGAGGCTGAGCCAGAGGCTGGGCACTACCTCTGAGCCCTTTCCTGCCCTTCGCGGCTGCCCTGGCTGGGTGTCCTGGGACACGAGGCACATCTGGAAGCTCCACTCTCGAGGGAGGGCACGATGGCCTCCTGGAGGTTTGGGGCCCAAGGTCCATGGGTTCCACTCATCCCCTGCCCCCAAGCCCACAGCCTCAGCCGAACCCAGTAGCTGTAACAAGAGACTGGGTCTGGCCTGTGTGGGGACCTGACTCTCTGCTTGCAAAGAATGAGATCTTCAGAAATTGGGAAAACCAGGCAAACTGCCACGTCCTGTGAAAACAAATGGGAGTGGGGGACGAGGGAGGGGAAAAGTCAGAAACAGAGACACCTGCAGAGAGATGGAGGAGGGGAGAACTAGAGAGAGAGAAAACTCTTGGACAAAGAGTCAGACAGTGAGATAGACAGACTGACTCACAGGAAGGAAGGTAGTAAATGGTTACGTTAACCATGAAGTACATACTGAATAGGTACCAAGCTCCGAGATGAGCTTTGCATATTATATCTCGTTAATCTTCAGGACAGTACTATTAGGGTATAAGTGCCATTCTCATTCTCTTTCTTATAGTAAAAACAGTGGACAGGTATCTTATCTAAGGTCACACAGCATTTGGTGGAGATTCAGGACTAGAACCTGGGTCCACTTGACTGCAGAACCCATATGCTTATCCCTCTGCAGAGATTGCCATGACCTTGGGAGTGTGGCCAATGTAGCAGAGCACCTCTGAGCCCTGTTGCATGCCCAGACAGTGAGAGACATACGGCACTCTTGTTTGTAGTAGAGATGTACTTGTAAAGAGACTGCAGAGAAAGCAGGTGGGGGAAGAGTATTACGCATCTCACCTTTGACCCCTGTGTTACTTAGGATGCTTTGGGGGACCAAAAGAGAGAAGCGTTTATCTGCACAGAAAGAAGTCTGCACGTAGGTAGCCGCTGCTGCCAGTTCAGCTGCTCTATCATGTCGAGGCTGACCTCTCTAGGATGTCAAGATTCTCTGGCTTTTCCCTCATGGTCACAAGATGAATGGGCGGCATCAGACTTTGTGTGTATTTTAGGAAGAAGAGGGGGAAGGGCAGCATGAGGTTAAGTCGTGTCCTCCTCCTTGTTATCAGCCTTCTTCCCATGCACAGTGTATGACGTGGCCATCCATAGCTGTAGAAGAGGTGATTAGGCAGGCTTTAAGTTTAAGCCTCTAGGACAGGCAGGAATCCACTTTGGGTGAGCCCAGCTACAGGGTCTGACATATTCCAACAATCCAATGAAGCCCACACCCACGGGTAAGCCTCGCCCGCACCTCTCTTTCCTGGGGAGCGGGGGGCGGCTCCTTTAGCTCCCAGGGAAGTTGCAGGCGAGCCTGGACTGGTGGCCTCAGCTGGGTAGAGGCGAGGGGCAGGAGTGGGGGAGGCAGGGGCACTCAGCTCCTTCCAGCCCTGCTGCTGCTGGAGGTGGGGATGAGCCCCACCCTGTCTGTCGTGTCTGGAAAACCAGGACCGGAGTCTCTCAGCTCTCCACTGCCTGCTTTCTCGGCAGCCAGCTGCACGGCTCACGTCCCAGGAGAGGCAGCAGATTAGATCAGTGAAGGAGTGAAGAAGCTGGGAAGGGAGCGGAGGAGGAATGAATGTGGATTTGACAGAAGTTTTGAAAATATCATATTATTGATTTGGAAGAGACACGGGAGAGGAAATGTGAGAGACTAAGAGACGGGTGGTAAGAGGCTTGCCTGAGCTGGGCGTGAGAGAGGCTGCCTGTTTTTTGCTTGGAGGTAGCATCCGACCAGTGTTTCTCAACCAGTTTTTCATTGCTGCCTGCCTAGGGAGCCTTGTTGTACATTTTTTTCCTCTAATCATCATCCCCACTCTCCCCCAATGAAATTTTATTTACTAATTTATTTATTTTTGGCTGCGTTGGGTCATCGTTGCTGTGCGCGGGCTTTCTCTAGCTGCGGAGAGCAGGGACTACTCTTCATTGCAGTGCACAGGCTTCTCATTGCGGTGGCTTCTCCTGTTGTGGAGCACGGGCTCTAGGCGCACGGGCTCAGTAGTTGTGGCAAGTGGGCTCTAGAACGCAGGCTCAGTAGTTGTGGCGCACGGGCTTAGTTGCTTCGTGACATGTGGGATCTTCCCGGACCAGGGCTTGAACCTAGTTCCCCTGCATTGGCAGGCAGATACCTAACCACTGGGCCACCAGGGAAGCCCCCAATGAAATTTTAACATCATAGATACGCAATTTATCTGTTTACATACTGTATGTATATCTGAGCTTATAACCAAGAGGAGTGAGGTGTTTTGTTTTTTTTTTACCCATACCCCCTCTCCCCCGCCTCCCCAATACCCGTTTTTGCCCCCTTGGAGGAGATATGCCCCATTGAGAATGTGTGCACTAGACACATCTCTGGGGGGCACATATGGGCTTCCTTGGGGAAGGGAAGAGCTGGCCCCACCCTCTACGCTCGGACCTCCTTGTGCAGAAGGGGAGTGGGGAGGAACCTCCCATTTCTTGAGCAGCTGTTATGTGCCAGACATCAAGACAGGTACTTTAGAGACATGATCTCACCCGATGGGTCAGAGCTGTGACCCCATTTCACAAGTGAAGGCATCAAGGTTCAGAGGTGCACCCCTCCTTTGAAGAGGCCAAACTTGCCCCGATGAGCGAGGTGACACTCTTCCTGTGACGGTATGGCTGAGTGTCAGATGGGCTCAGAGCTGGTGAGGTCAGGGGACAGAATGGGCTGGAGTCGGTGCTGGCACTCTCTGGAGGAGGTGGATGGGGACAGGCTTTGAAGACCCAGGAATGAGAAGGGGAGGCAGGCCAGGCAGTGGGGACAGCAGGGAGGTAGGAGGCTGAGGGCCTGGATGGGACCCTGGCCGAAGCTGAGGATTCTCACTAGGGAGCTGAGGGAGCCCAGGGTGGAGCCATCCCAGGCAACAAGAGGAAGCCCCGGGGAGGCCTGTTTATTCTACGGGGTCTGGTTGGAACGTGGTCTTGAGCCAGGAATCCAGACCCGATGCTGAGCGCGGTTGGCAGGAGGCACAAGAACATTTTCTTCATGGGTTAGGGCAGGAGATGCAGACATAAAAGGCAGGAATCTGGGCTTCCTAACTCAGAAGATTTTGGAAATTGGCTGGTCTTTTCAGAATGTCCCGTTAGGGGAAATCTCTGAAAGACAGTAGCAGAGTCTGTGACTGAAAAAGACTAGAATCTTGTTTGCTTGTTTTCCAAAGACCCTCCGGCTCACTCACCTTTTCCCTTACACGGTGATGTACCTCTACAGCAGACAGGTAGTTACATGGGCTCTTTTGGATGTGGTGATCAATGTGAATGGGCTCCTGTAGCATACAACCCCCAAATCTCAGTAGGGCGGTGCCACAAAAGTGTGTTTCCCACTCGTGCTTTTACTCTCCATGCTTTATACTGGACAGGCTTCTGGAGCCTATGTTGTCTTTCCCCGGAGCCTTATTTTCATGTGTGCTTCCACTGGTGCTGTGGTGGGGGAAGAGAGCACGGGAAGAACTATGCACAGCTCTGGAAGTTTCTGCCAAGATGTGACTCCTGCCACTTCTGTTGACATTTCATGGGCCCTCGTAGGTTTCCTGGTTTAGCCTAACTTCAGAGGCGGGCAGGGAAACATAATCCTGCATGTGCCCGTATGTGAAGAGCAGGAGATATTTGTGAACAGCACTAAGGATGACCACAACGGTAATAGTGAAGGATGAAGATATTAAACTGATTTTTCAGGATCGAGGAGAAATCCTTTTTCCCTCTGTTTTCACTGTGTAGCGCTCTGATTCCCTCTCCATTAATGCTCGTATGTGCTGTTTGGTAAATATTTGTTGCCCCAAGTAAAGTTAAAACACCTAAGAGCAAGGAATATGTTGAATGAGAGGCCTACAAATACTTATTGAGGACCCACACACTGTGTACCAGGCATAGTGCCGGTAGACAGAACAAAATCCCAGTTGCTCAGGGTGGTGCGTCTCATGAAGGTGACAGATGAGTTGCCTCTGGCTTCCAGGATACCCTGGGCATGCCTGTGCCCTAGCAGTAGTCCAACCACTTGTTGACTGACTCTCTAAGTTAGAAATGGGAAGTGGGGTGGAGGAAGCTTCCAGAAGAAATGGCCCGTGAACCAGTGGCAAGCACAGCCCCACACGTGGCAGGTATGTGATGCATTCTTTCCCTTCATAGTAGTTTCCTTTTTTTTTTTTTTTTTTGCGGTACGCAGGTCTCTCACTGTTGTGGCCTCTCCCATCGCGGAGCACAGGCTCAGCGGCCATGGCTCACGGGCCCAGCTGCTCTGCAGCATGTGGGATCTTCCCGGACTGGGGCACGAACCCGTGTCCCCTGCATCGGCAGGCGGACTCTCAACCACTGCGCCACCAGGGAAGCCCATACTTTGCTTTTATGATGGCTCATTCATCCTCTTATTCTGCCTGTTCCTTTAGGTAAGGCAGATCCTATTTGTGCTAGTGAACAGGTGGCTAAGTAGTCTGAGAGTTGGCCCATCAACCTGGTCGGCTTAGTTCCTTAAAGGTGGGAGCTCATCTCTCTGGGTGTCTCACCTGAGCTGTACCTGTCAAGTTCAGGCTTCCCATCACTCAGCTCCCAGCACCATCTATCAAATGTTCTCAAATTGGTGGAGGTTAAAAATGACAGCCATTTGAAATTGAGTAGAATTCAGTATTATTAAAATAGCATTCTAAATTTTAATCTTGTGCACTGACTCTTTAATAGCTTCTACTTTCGCTAAAAATTATGGTTCATGCTCACAGACATTCAATCTAAATACTGTCAGGCAAGACTGATTTCTCTTCCAGTATCACCAGATTCTTCCTTTCTCCCTCTCTCACTCTCCCTCCCCACTTTCTTCTTCCCTTTTTTTTTTTTTTTTTAAAAGTACTGAGTTAATTTTTCACTGCTTGGTGATTTGGCAGGATAAGAACTATAAGAAAGAGAACATATCTTTATTTACAGCCCCTTTATTCTTTATCTTCTGGTCGTTGGCGTTCCTTCCAGTCTCTCGGTTGATGGGGGAAGGCAGGCTCCCCTGTGGAAGCCAGATAATGATGGTTTTCTTCTGGGGCTTCTTTTCTCATTGTCATGATACCAAACAAGTTAAGCGATCGGTACTGGTGCCCTCCCCACACATGCTCTTTCAATATTCAGTCTCTTTGTACTTGCAAAAGTCTCCCAGGAAACACTGGCCCTTTATGAAAGATGCCTCTCCCTTCCTGATGCATCCACTACTATTTTCCTTTCCCACCACCCCCTCCGCCCCGCCCCCAACCGCTTCTCGCCTGGTTATCTTTGTCCTTTCATTCCCATGCCAGTTTCTCACCTTGAACCAAGATTGGGGTGGGAGCCATGGGGGGTGGGATCGTTAATGAGGGACGGACAAGAGTGATGGTGATAGAGATGAAAATGATATAATAATGCTCAAATGTTATGTTGGGGCCGTAATGCGAAGGTTTGAGAAACCATGCAAGATGAAACGGTTACATTTCTTAGAATAATGCTCCTCAAGTACATCTTAATCGCTAGATTAATTTACACATACAAAGATCCAGGCTATATGGAGCAGAGATATCTTCAGTCATTTCTAGTTAGAGATGGAGCCAGTTTTTAAAAGGCTTAGGATTGAAGCTCTCCCAAAATGTTTCGTGAACTGTTGCCATGGGCCAGAACTAGGTAATGGGGCTATAGCAGTGAACAAATGAGATGAAAGTCCCTGCTCTTTGGACCTCACACAGGGTGTGAAAATACGCACATTTCCAAGTAAAATGTGTGTAGGTCAGGTGGCGTAATAAGCAGCCCGGAGAAAAATAAAACCAGGCAAATGAGAGGAGGTGCAGTGGGGTCAGATGGGTGACTTGCAAATCTTCCATGGGGCATCATCGAGTAAATAACAAGTGATCAGTATCTGAAGAAGGTGAACAAGGCTCATGGGCTCACTTTATCTCCTTGTTTCAGTAATTCATCTAATATCATGCGTCTTTTATTCATGTATTCATTCATTCAACAGATACATGTGTTGAAACCCTTTTATATGCTTCCGGCAGTTGTGAGCTGAGAAGTGGGTTCTACCTCTCCAGGAGCCTCATAGCTTAGTCTCAGAAGCATGAAAAATGTGCCAGTTATACAGCACACTCACATCCTCTTTAAAGCAGATTCTCAATTAGGCAACACTTCAGCAGCTGCAGAGTGACTCTATAGTATTCTCAGGTAACACAAGTGCTTCTCCTCAGAAATATCCTCTAATGCAGGATGTACTAGAGCTGTTGCCTGGGGAGATTCCTCTCAAGAAGGCTAGAGTCTGTCATACAGAGTGAAGTAAGTCAGAAAGAGAAAAACATATACCGTATGCTAACACATATATATGGAATCTAAGGGAGAAAAAAAAGTCATGAAGAACCTAGGGGTAAGGCACAGACCTACTAGAGAATGGACTTGAGGATATGGGGTGGGGGAAGGGTAAGCTGGGACAAAGTGAGAGAGTGGCATGGACATATATACACTACCAAACGTAAAATAGATAACTAGTGGGAAGCAGCCGCGTAGCACAGGGAGATCAGCTCTGTGCTTTGTGACCACCTAGAGGGGTGGGATAGGGAGGGTGGGAGGGAGGGAGACGCAAGAGGGAAGAGATATGGGAACATATGTATATGTATAACTGATTCACTTTGTTATAAAGCAGAAACTAACACACCATTGTAAAGCAATTATACTCCATTAAAGATGTTTAAAAAAAAAAAAAAAAGAAGACTGGGTCCTGCAAGCAAATGTTGTGAGGCTCTCGTTATCATATCATTTTGAACCCAAAATGAGCTGACGGCTAAAAATGGTGCAATTTCATTGCAGTGTGGTAGTTGGAATTTATGCACAAAGTTTATTTTTGAGCTGTAAACATAGGACTGGTTTGAAGTGATGTGGTTTGGAAGATCTGTGGACCATTTTCCAGGCTATTCTTGGTACAAGTGGTGTCTTATCCATTTAGTCCATTAAGAGGGGCACCGGCAGACCCTCTGTCCAGGGCAGTCTAAGGTATTAAGACTCACATCCTCCTTATTACACCTGTGCCCTTACTGTTTTACCTTCTGGAATTGGCTGGTAGAATCAAGACCCACCTTGACCATGTGAAGCCATCCTGGAGCTCCAGGCAGGAAACAGAATGAAAATAATCTGTTTATTTTACTCGTAGCTGATGAATCTGTATTCTCTTGGTGAGGGCCCCCACTTAGTCAAAGAGTGAAGAATCGCTTTTTTTGTTAACTTCATCTTCTTAACTAGAGAAGTTGTCTTTAACTAGGTTAAGGCAGAGCCTCATCGCTAGTTGAATCCAGTATCTCTCTGAGTTTGTCTGAAATTTGGAAGCTAAGACAAGGCTTAAATGGCTCTCTTCTGAGAGCCACGTGCTTCTGTGGTTTCTGTCTCTCTCCTTTCAGTCTCTAACCTGTCTTTTCCAGCTTCCTCGCTGCCAAGCCACAGATACGTTCCTAGCTCCCTGTTGCTCCCAAAGTCTCCTAGCTCTGCCTGGTGACCCCACAAATCCCCAGTGTTCCATATCTGGTGCTCTGGGGAGGGAAGCAGATGGCGGGGCTGTCTATTCTGCCACCCCGGGAGGCAGGTGGAGGGGCAGCTAGAGTTACAGCAGCAGGTGGGGAGGTGGGGTTTCAGGGCTGAGCCTGAAGGAGATACCAAATCATCCACGACCCTGGGGCAGAACAGCTCACGTGGAACCAGCCCTGCTGGAGGAAGGTGGCAGCAGCTGGGGGCTGCTTCAGCTCCTGAGCAAGCAGAGAACAACATTGGGTGGGTGACTGGGTGTTGCTGTGTTTATGGATTACCACTTGTTGCTCACCACCTCATGTCTTTGCAGTGGCTGCACTGAAGTCCCCAGGCTCCCTGACAAAGGGGTTTTTGCCCACGTGTTTCTTTGATTCAGGGCAACTTCTCATTTCTCCCCTCCCCTGGCCAACTCCTGTGCCCCCTTTAGGTTTCAGCTGTGAGCTAAGTGCCCAGAATTCAAGCAAAGTGCCCCTTTCTCTGTGCTTCCACAGCTCCAAGCTCTTGGCCGATTACACTGCTTCTGAATTTGCCTCTGTAATCCTTTTCCCACACTGGGTGGTGACTTCCTTGGTGACTGGGACTGTGTCTTGTCCCTCTTTGTATTTCCAGGGCCCGGAAAAGTATACCTGGGGCTGAATATTTGTAGTCTTGAGTAAATCCCATCTATGTTCACGGTATCAATTAATTACACACTTCTTTTGATTACCCACTAAATGAAAGGACATGGCAGCTTGGAAAAGCCAAAAGAGCAGATAATCTAAAATTTATTTCTTTAAGGCTTTGCAGCCTTCCGTAGGGCGATCTGGGGGGGAGGGGACAGATTATCTATCTTCTTGATCATTGCCATATTTATTAAATAAACATTAGAATATCGGTGGTGTTTAAATATCAATAATTATAAAATGCCTTTCACTGCCTCTGTCTTCAGCATCATTTCATCCTTATTGGTTCCAGTCAAGACGGAGAAGATTGGTTATGGAAGTGGATATGTTTCGTTGGCCCACTGTTGCCATGATGCCATAGAACATAAAGCACACTTTATAAACTGAACATAAGGATGATCAGGATTATCTAAATTATAAGCTGTTATATTCCTCATGCTCAGATCTGCTGCCGGTCAGTGTTAGGAGCCTGGGAGAATGCCAGGTGGGGTGAGCCAGGCCAGTATGGGGTTTAAAAGTTTTCCAGGTAAGTCACATGTGATCACTGAGCTCTTTGCTGTTCAAGCAGGTGCCTGGTAGGTACATCAGGGAGGGTGGAAGGGGAGGGGACAGTAGGACACCAGCACTTGTTTGAAGCCAGTCTATGTTACTGCCTCCTTTAGTCTAGATTCCACGTGGCTATGAACACTGGGAAGAGAACTGAGCTAGACTGATAGTGACAGTAATGACACCAGTGTCGTCTTATTTAGCTCCGTCTCTGTGCCACGTTAGTGTTCACCCTTCAGTGTTCTGAAGGTACTGTTTCCATTTTACAGATGAGAAAAACTGAGTCCTCATAAGTGAAGTCACCTTTCCTACATCATGCAGCTAGTAAGAGGTGGAACTGGGATTCAGAGTTCTCCCCAGCTACTTTCCCATGCTTTTCTCACTAAACCTTGTTGCCTGAAGAGCCAGCCTGGGCTGTCTTGAATTTTCTGTTCACTGGTAGCTGTGTGACTTGTAGAAAGTCACATCAGTCTCTGGACCTCAGCTACCTTTTCTGTATAATGGGGGTGACACTGATTGCTTTGGAGGAATGTTGAGAAGATTGAAGGAAGTAAGGTGCATGGCAGTGTTTAGGAAAGTATTGTGGGTTCAGGATCAGATGGGATCATTCTCATTGCTTGTCTTCCATACTGACTGCTGAACTTCCTGGGTCGTGGGCTGGGAACACTGAGCATTCTTCACAGGAGCCAAGCTATTGGAGCCCGGGCTTTGGAGGTCTGCTTGTGTCAGCCTTGTGAGCCTGCTGAGCTCCTCTGGAGGCTGACACAGTGATGGAGAAGCGAGTGGGGTGTGGTCTTAAGCATGGCTGAGCAAGGGGTGGTGGAGAGTGGCTCTGTTGTGATGGGAACTGAGGGCACTTAAGCTCTCCATGGCTTTTAGGGGAATTGTGGCCTTTGTGGTTCTACTGTCTTTCATTTTAAGAAATTTCTGACTTCTTTTTGTGTTGAACTCAGTGGGCGGGTGAGTAAACAAACTTTCCCATCTCCTAGATGTCTCCATCATTTGCTCAGGAGGGGGATGGAGGAAGCTGATAATAGCAGGAGCAGGAAGGACATCTATGCAAACCAGGATGCAGGAGGGAAAAAGAAGCTTTCATCTTTGTTAAGGGTGCCTTGGGACAATAATAACAATGAAGACCATTATGATAATAATAATAATATTTATGCTTGCTGTGTTCTTACAATGATACGTGTACTTTGTAAGCAAGTTAGGTGCATTACTTATTTAATTTGTTTTTGTTTGGCGGTACGCGGGCCTCTCACTGTTGTGGCCTCTCCCGTCGTGGAGCACAGGCTCCGGACGCGCAGGCTCAGCGACCATGGCTCACGGGCCCGGCCGCTCCGCGGCATGTGGGATCTTCCCGGACCGGGGCACGAACCCGCATCCCCTGCATCGGCAGGCGGACTCTCAACCACTGCGCCACCAGGGAAGCCCCTTATTTAATTTTTAAATAACCTTACGACCTGAATACTATTTTATGATCACTTTTATAGATGAATGAAATGAGACATGCAGAGGTGAAATAAATTGCCCCAAAGTGCCTCCTCTTAGGGGAGGAGTTAGCCTCTTAATAAATATTCTCTGCCATCTCTTTGCAGTAGGTAAATTAGAGAATAGAAGAGTTAACTCATTTCAGGATAGGAGATTCATGTTGCTCAATTTCTTATTATCCAGGCCAACAGAGGGGAGCCAACGATTCCCCTAGTAATTTTTGTTAGCCCTGGTATGCATTTTGAGGTTCCTTTTGATGATAAGTTTGGAATCAGGAGTACAATAGGTGGGGAAGCCCAGTTACTGAGCCAAAACACATTTATTCTCAATAATTGCATTATTTGAACATAATTCCAGAGAGTCTCTCTCCCTTTCCGCCTTGGCAATCTCTTAGAAGTCATGACTTCCTACCAGCTTTTGTCCACTTGTCTCTTTCAGGACCATGGACAGGGGCCTGGGTGTTGGTGTGGGCAAGCATTTTAGTTAAGCTGTACCCATGTTCTTGGTTCAGTTTCTTTTCCACGGGACGTTTTTCTAAGCCTTGTAGGAAGTCACACTAGCATTTTCTGAGTACACACATGCTGACATCAGAGTGTACTGTGCTTTAAACAGTTTCCAAGGATAATCAGCCGAGTGGGTGATGGGCCGCCTTCTGCTTTTTCTGGCTTTACTGGGACTTGATGGGCTTGATCCTTTGCCTTACACTGTGGCCCGCCTGCCTGAGATTTTGGTCCTTCAGTGTGGTTGGTTCTAAAATCAAAGAAAGAAATAAGCATGTACCCATTCTTCAGTATCATGGTTGGTGATAATACACATTTATCGAGTGCTTGTTGTAAACGACGCTATGCCTTGAGTACTCTGCGTGTTTAATTTTACATAATCCCCACAACCACGACAGTCCTAGGCGACGTGGATATCTATTGCGGTTTTATAGATGAAGAAAACGAGACACAGAGAGACTAAATAATTTACTTGAGATAACCCAGCTGGGTCGTAAACAGTGGGGTAGAGTCCATACTCTGACCCTTGGGGTCATCTTGTGTGTACTCCTCTGGGGTCCTCAGAATAGAAGGGCAGGGATAGCCTTTTCTGGGCAGAAATAGAGGAGATGTGGTTGTATTTGATGATAGGACAGTTGCTCAGTCCCTTGTTCTGCTAATGATCCGGGCTTGTCCAGACAGGAGGAGGGCAGCGATACTCTAGAAGCCAGGGATGGCAGGTGAAGTTGCCTTAGGAGTCATAAGGTGCGGGCCCAGAAGCTAGGATGGGTGCGCCGTGCGGAAGGGTTAATAAGCGCCACCAGTCGGGATCATTTTGCTGCAACATCTGTTGCTAACCCACTGCTGGGAGAGGGAATGTCAACCCTGATACTTCCTGGAGTAACTTTTAAAACTGAAAACATTCGCATGTTGCCGTGAGGACTGGTGTCCTGTTGGTTGGCTGACATAAATCCCAGTTTCTGCTGTTTCCCCACTGATGTGTTTGCATTTGTGTCAGGCATACTGGGAAGGGGTGACCCTTATGGATGGAGGGCCAGCTCACTTTGGTGTCAACTGGTCTCATTAATAACCACAGAATTGCAATATCATTACTAGATGGAACCTCAGATCCTTCTAGAAAACTCATTTTTATACAACAGAGGAAGCTGAGTCCCAGAGTGGGAAGGCAGGACTAAAAGTCAGTGTCTGACCCCCTAATCTGATGCTCTCTCCATGACTATGCTGTCAAACCTGCAAACATGATTAATATCAATAACAAAATATTATCAGTGGTATTAATATTATCAATAAAGCTTCCACCAAGGGTTAAGCATTGGGCTGTATGCTTTGAAGTTTGTCAAGACAAAGAAAGCAGTGGTCCTTCTGTCAAAGAGGGGATTGAAAATTTGGGGTTTGAGATACTGGAAAAAAAAAAAAAAGAGATATCACCGTTATCATCACCACCATCACCATCCAAGAAACCTATTTTGAGCACTTATTATGTGCCAGGCACTATGCTGTGTGCTTTATTTATACTGTGTCTTAATTTAAAACTCATGGCAAACCTATTATTAACCATGGTTACAGATTGGGTTCAGAGGTGTTAAGTAACTATTACGAAACCTTCCATTATGAAGCTCCACATGGGAGATGCAGTTAATCAGGTACAATAGATGCTTAGAAAAAAACAGAACAGTGAAGAGGCTTCACAGAGAAGGTGAGACTTGGAGGGGACGTGAGCTAAGCTGCAAAGACTGATTAGGATGGTGAAAATGAAGAGGATGGGCAGGACCCTCTAGAGAGTGAGGAGTGCCTGCATGGTTTTTGGAGTGAAGAAGGTGGACGGTAGACCGGGTAACAATGTGTAGAATGGTCTGAGGAATTAATGAATGACCTTCCAGTCGCTACTGAGCACATTCCCTGTTCCAGGCCCCATGCAAGTGCAAGGTGGCCCTGGGCATACAGAGGTGAGAGACACAGAGCTTGCACTAAAGAATGGGGGAGAAGACCCTGAAATAGACAACCATCGTCCTGAGGATAAGGGCTGAACAAGGGGCCAAGTGAAGGGATCGTGTGAGTTCTGAGGAATGGCGTCAACCTGAGTCCTCGATGGCTTGCTAAGGGTTTGGGCTTTATATTAAAAGCCAGAGGCAGCCAGGGAAGGATTCTGAGTTAGGGGGTGACCTGGGCAGGTCATCCATTTGGGGAGATGGTGCTGATCCTGTGGAGGATGGCCTGGAGACTGTGGGGCAGTGCAGGGAACACAAAGTCCCAACTGGTAATTAGCCTTGAAGGTCATCCTCTCTCCTTGTCTGCCTATTCCCTGCCTGGGAGCAGAACAGGGGAAACTTCTCTTAGTGCCACTCCCTGGCATGGTCAGCTGCCGGAGCTGCGGCCTGAAGCCCAGAGCTCCCCACAGCCAGATCTAGAGGCCAACAGGGGATATTACTCCACACAAAGGCTGCTTCCCCTCTGCGGCTGAGCTGGGGGGGGGTGTGCATTTAGTGTGCCAGCCATCGTGCCCTCCTCAAGTCCCAGTGCTGAGGCTGGGCGGCTGCCAAAGGGCGGGCTTCCGGGAGACCAGGCTCACTGTGGGGGAAGGAGGGGGGGGACGCAGCTGGTGCCAACAGAAATATTAACTTGACATTTAGCAAAAGAGTGAATCCATTTACGGCGCTGCACCAGTGAGGTGTTTGCCTCCTGAGTCACCTTCTGTTTTCCTATTGTCTTTCCTCCTCAGTGGTCTGACCCAGCTAAGGTCTTGGCAGTTGAAGTCAGCGTGATAATGAAGGAAAGGCTTCTGGCCTGTTCAAAGTTAATATCTCTCTCTCCTTGTCTCTTTGTCTCTGTCTCTGTCTCTGTCTCTGTCTCTGTCTCTCTCTCTCTCTCTCTCTCTCTCTCTCTCTCTCTCACACACACACACACACACACACACACGATCACCAGGGCTATAGTGATTTGTTCAGAAATCTGCCTCTCCCTGGCTCCTTCTTTGATAACCCTAAATTTGCAGCTCCAGCCCAGACAACTTGGACACTTTGAAATGCTTCCACTTTGGCCTGGCTTTTCAGCTGCTAACGAAACCCATTTCCAGGCAGGATGGAGCATTGATTGAACTCTTGCTGTGTACCTTCAGGAAAGCTAAGAACATGACAAAAATCACCTACATAGCCACGCAAGGATTTTAGTATTTACAGGGCTTTTGCCCTTTTATCATCTCCCAGTGGCTTGGTGAGATGGGCAGGATGGGTGCCATTCTCGCTGCAGAAACTAAGACCTGGGTACTTACAATGTGCCAGACTCGGTACTGGGTTCTTTTATTGCATTGCATCATTTAATTGTCACCAGGGCCCAGTGGGGTGGGTCTAGTTGTCCTATTTAATAGATGAGGAAACTGGAAGAGTTTGAGAATTTTCTCAGCTGGGCAGTCCAGATCTAGGAAGGATGCCATATCTACCTGACTCTGAAGCTGCCATCCCACTGCTGCAGGGAGCATGGATCAGTCTGGAGAAGAGTGGGCAGTGTCCTGGGTGCCATGCTCTCTGGTCCCATCCACTCTGGTAGCCTGCGGTGGTGCATGGTGAGTCCAGGTGTTAGGAGGAAGAAACATTCCTTTTGCTTCAGTGCCCGCCCTGCCCCCGAATCCCCAGAGAAGATATTGCTTCCTATCCTCTTGTCTTGCTGAAACTGGATCATGGCAAGCATCTGAATATCTACATCAGGACCAGTCAGAAGCTCATAGAATGTTCTCTCCAGAAATTGCCTCCAGTTCTTACCCATGACAGCTGTAGGCCAGTGGGTGGTTCTGCCGCTTTGAGCCCAGTCTCAACTCTGGAACACTCCTACCCCTGAATCCCCGTGCCCCTCACTCTACAGCATGAGTGAAATCCCACAGGCCTGACATGACACCTGACCTCTAAGGTTTACAGTGATATGTGTGGCAGAAGAGGGAAGTAGGGGAAAAAAAAAAAAAAAAAAATATATATATATATATATATATATATATTTGCTACATTACACAACTTTTCCTCAGTCACTAAGTTACCACTCTTAGCTTTCCAGAGCTATCTACACATTCACATTACTCCTCTCACAGCTTAGTAGGTACACAATAAAGCTCTTGCTGCAAAATTACGTTACTAAAAAGTGATGGCCCTGAGCGCAGTTAGGGAGGGTATAAGAAGCAAACCCACACATCCAGGGCAAAGTGCTGTTCTTTTGGACCCCTCCTGGGCCCGTATCCAAACGGTTTCCCAAGTTGGTAGGGTAATGGAAAGGCCAGGGCTTACCACTGGCAAAGGCTTTGTTCGTTCGAGTCTCTTCCCACCTCAGACCCATTCTTCCAAGCTCATCGGCATCCTGCCAGGGAGTTCCAGTTGTCACCAAAGGGAAAATCAAACTCCTGGGAGCTTTGGTTTCCAAGTGAGAGGACCCATCACTTCTATGCAGTGCCAGTCCGTTCTCAGTATGAACACCAGCCTCAGACCCTTTGCCCTCCATCAGAGGTTGATGGGAGCCCAGTGGTCTGCTGATCTTAGTTTGGTTCAGCCAATTACTTGGTCCTGGCTGTCCTACTGCTGGTGGAGAACTTGTATTTTCGTCCAGTGCAATGGCTGCCAAATATGGTTGTTTATTAGGACTATCTAGGGGTGTTTACTACTATGCAGATTCCTGGGAACTGCTCTACATTGAGTAAATTAGAATTTCTAGGGTCTGTGTAGATTTTTAACATCTCAGTCCTCCTTCCCGTGTTTGGGAACAATGATCTCATTTATCTGTTGGCTCCCAGGCAGAGGGAGATTTGCAGTGAGATATCCTCCCAGTGCTCACTCCCTCTCTCACCCTGACAACTTTGATTCTGCTTTTGAGGAGCAGGGCTCTCCTCGAAAACTCAAGGTGACTCTCTTCTGGCCCATCTTCTCTTTCCAAAGCACAAGTGGTAGTTCCGTATGGCACTTCTGGGATACTCAGAGGACAAAGACAAGAAACCTTTGGATTCAAATAGACACGCCTGTGCCACATCCCCGGTGAGCTGCTCAGTGTTCTGTATCCCCTTGTTACCTCTGGTGATGATTTCATGATGAACTTGGAGCACAAACTTGAAGGGCTGGGATTCAAGAGTTGCTAAGTAGGTAACAACGTACTAAAGTGTCCCAAGGCTGTAAAGTGATAACCATTGTGGAGAGACATTTAATGACCACCAGATAACCGTGGATTCTCCCAAGGCCTCTCGCAGTTGGGTGGACTATGGACAGAAATGACATGTGTCTCTTCCAGCCTGAGTCAGTGAAAAGCCCCCACCTGCTTCCCTGTGCTCACTCTTACCCTCTCATGGCGATCGCAGAAGCTGTGTGTTGAGATGGTAGAATCACATGATGAAACCAGCCTGGATTCCTAGTCATCTCTTTTAAAGAAGCTACCTTGGAGAGCCACCAGACCCAAAGTGACTTTGCATGAATGAGAAATAAATGATGAAAAGTTAAGTTTTTGGAAGTTTAGAGTTTCTTTGTTACTGCAGTGTAACCTTACCTATCCTGATTAATGGGCTTCATATCATCTGCAAGCCGACTTCCCTCGCGCATGAAGCTACTAGTTCTCAGTATTGGTAGGCTCCTTCTCCTCCTAAAGACCGAATGGAACCAGAACTTTCTAGGAACCCTTTCAAGCTGCAGTAGTGATTTACTGAAGCAGAAAGAAGATGGTTATTCTGAGCCACAGAAGGAAAAAACAAACTTAGGACTGTTGTCTTCCTCCCAAGAAGGAATTAAAAATACAGGCATATGGACAGGGGCAGAAAAAAACAACACTGCCTGATCTGGTGTGCACGTGTTCTTTGAAAGTATTAATTTGCACTCATGATGTTTAAAAATATTAATTTAAATGCACACAGCTTGTAAGTCTCTTCTTATTCTTTCTGCTGGATGACTCGGGACAAAGCTGGCTGAGAATTAATTAATGAGTAACTAGCTATGGCATGTGGGTGACAATATCCTCAGAACTTGGGCTTCTTTGAGCTGCTTTTCTACCTGTGGGAGAAGAGGTTTTCTATTCAGGGGAATTTTACCATGTAGCAGAATTACCTAATCTGATCCTTTCTCCTCTGACAAGGGCAAAAGTCACTTATTTAGGAATGGATACTCATGTGGTATTCTTGGAGCTGTGTGTAAGAGGCTTACCTGGCATATGTGATAGAATGATTAGTGTAAGGTACGCAAGGAGGGGTCTTTTGTGCGTCATAATATCAGAATGGTCTTCTTTCCATTGTGATCCATCGCAAAGCAAACATTTCCACTGTGACTAATGCATCCCTTTACCTTAAAGATATATCATCCCTGGAAGTGATTTGATTAGATCTAAATGCCTTCCTAGGGAGAGCAAAGTAGTAAGTCATTAACAGCATAAATATGAAATTTCTTTAGAAAAATCCCTAAGAGAATGGACACAGTCAGATCCATTTTTCTCTTCAGATATTTTCTCAGGCCGTTTCTCTTTTCTCCCTCTGGGACCCCTATAATGGAAATGTTAGTGCACTTGATGGTATTGCGAGGTCTCTTGAACTGTCCTCATTTCTTGTCATTCTTTCTTCTGCTTAGCAGCAGTGATCTCCACTACTCTGTCTTCCAGCTCACTGATCCATTCTTCTGTATCATTTAGTCTGCTGTTGATTCCTTCTAGTGTACTTTTCATTTCAGTTATTGTATTCTTCATCTCTGGTTGGTTGTTCTTTATATTTTCTAACTCTGCTGAAAACCTCTAACTTCTCGCTCTGTGCATCCATCCTCCTCTCCTCTTTGATCATCTTTACAGTCATTGCTGGGAACTCTTTCTCGGGTAGATTGCCTGTCTCCACTTCACTTAGTTCTTTCTCTGGGGTTTCATCTTGTTCCTTCATCTGGAACGTGTTCCTGTGCCGCCTCATTTTGTCTAAGTTGCTATTTGTATTTTCATCTGTGTGGTAGGTTAGTTACGTTTCTCGACCTTGGAGAAGTGGTCCTCCGTAGGAGGCGTCCCGTGCATCGTAGCAGTGCACTCCCCTCTCATCACCCAAGCTGTGTGCTCTAGGGGTTCCTCCTAAGAGGACTGCATGGGCCCTTCTCTTATGGCAAGCTACGTGGTTGGTCTTGTTGGCTTGGTTGGCCCCTAGTTTGGTTGGTTGTCAGGTCCTGCCTTGTGCGGAGGCTGCTGGCTGCTGCAGTGGTGCCTGGTCACAAGGTGGCTGGTTGCTGGATCCTAGGGGGCCCCGGGGCTAGTACTCGCTCACTGGTGGGCAGACTTAGGGTCCCGAAGACTCTGGGGCTGCTGCCCACCCACTGGCAGGTGAAACCGGGTCCTGGGGTTAGTGCCGGACGACTGGCAGGCAGAGCCGGTTCCTGGAGTCTGGCTGCAGGGCCCAGGGATCCCAGAGCTGGTGTCAGATCACTGCCAGGTGTGGGGCAGGAAGGTTCATGTCACAGTTGGCTATGGGGTTCGGGGTGTCCCGAAGGTTACATTGACCTGCTAGTGGGTAGGGCCAGAGCCCAGCTGGTCCCAGGGTGGGGTCTGGTCTGTGTGGCGGGATTGTAGTTTTCTTGCTTCTGGAGTCAGCCCCCTAATGGGTGAGGTTGGTCTAGTTGCTTGTGCAAGGTTCCTGGTAAGAGAGGCCCGTTCCTGTCCCCTGGTGGGTGGAGCTGGGTCTTGGCCCTCTGGTAGGCTGGGCCATGTCTAGGGGCGTGTCCAGAGGCAGGTGTGGGCTCTTTTGTCTTTAGGCAGCCTGTCTGCTGATAGGTGAGGCCGTGTCCTCACCCAATTAGTTGTGTGGCCTGAGGTGTCCCAGCACTGGTGCCTACAGGTTGTTGGGCAGGGCCAGGTCTTGGAGCTAATGAGCTAATGGCATCACCAGCTTCTGGGGTAGAGGGAGCTCCCAAATATGGTCGTTGCCAGTGTCTGTGTCCCCAGAGTGACCTGCACAGCCCCCCCCCCCCCCGCCCCCCACAACTCTCCAAAGCCAGCAGGTAGGTCTGGCCCAGGCTTTTGCTCTGGGTCGCAGTGCCCATGAGTTGTTTTTTTTTTTTCGCGGTACGTATGCAGGCCTCTCACTGTTGTAGCCTCTCCCGTTGTGGAGCACAGACTCCGGACGCGCAGGCTCAGCGGCCATGGCTCACGGGCCCAGCCGCTCCGCGGCATGTGGGATCTTCCTGGACCGGGGCACGAACCCGTGTCCCCTGCATCGGCAGGTGGACTCTCAACCACTGCGCCACCAGGGAAGCCCCCCATGAGGTTTTTGTGCGTACCCTTTAAGAGTGAAGTTTCTATTTCCTCCAGTCCTGCGGGGCTCCTGCGGACCTTCAAAGCCAGATGCTCTGGGGGCTCATCTTCCCAGTGCCGGAACCCCGGGCTGGGGGGCCCGACGTGGGGCTCAGAACTCTCACTCCTGTGGGAAAATCTCTGCACTAGAATTATTCTCCAGTTTGTGGGTCAC
The DNA here is from genome assembly GCF_963924675.1 of Phocoena phocoena. Lineage (NCBI taxonomy): Eukaryota > Metazoa > Chordata > Mammalia > Artiodactyla > Phocoenidae > Phocoena > Phocoena phocoena. The sequence goes on from NC_089234.1 coordinate 55,864,695, forward strand.
TCACGGGGGAGTATGGGATTTGATTACATTGTGAGTTCGCCCCTCCTACCCATCTTGTGGTTCTTTCTTTAGGTCTTTAGTTGTGGAAGATCTTTTCTGGTAAGTTCCAGTCTTTTTCCTTGATGGTTGTTCTGCAAATAGTTGCGATTTTGCTGTGCTTGTGAGAGACTGTGAGCTCAGTCTAACTGGCCGCTCTCCCGTCAGGTCCGTTTTTATGGAGGATGTGAAATCACGAGGTGAGCTGCTTGAGGACAGAATGTGGCAGCGTGAGCAGGGTGCTGCAGTGAAGGACCCAGGCAGCCTGAGAGCTCTGACCTTGGACAGTGAAGTGCGTTTGGGCAGTGAGAGGTCCAAATTTGTTCAGGGTAGGCCATGGGTGCCTGCCTTGGTTTGTCATAAAGGTCCTGTGGGGTCGGGTTTTTTTTACATTAAACACAGGCTTCCCATATGTTTTAGAGCTGTGTTCAGGTATTTTCCTGTAACTCTCAGGCTGGAGTCACGTCATATCATATATTGGTCAAATGATCTGTCTGCTATTCTCAGATGTAGTGGGGTTGACAGGTAAGAAGGAGAGAGAAGTGAGGCAGGGTCCAAATCCGAAAGTGCTTACCTTTGTGGATGCTGGCCTGGCGAGTGGCTGGGAGGAAGGCAGGAGTGGGTAGGCCTGCCAAGGCTCTGACATTTGTACGTCGAGAAGGGTTTGGCCCAGTGACACAGAGTGCCACCAGAAATTCACCAGAACTCCTCCTTCCTTCTGTTCCTTCAAGTTTGCCTGGGGTCCAGGCATCAGCTTTAGAGCTCAAAGCCACAGACAAATTCAGTTCTTAGGGAACTGTTCCCTTCCTTTCTTACAGAAAAACCTTCATTAAGTTTGGGGGATACCACCTCCCTTTTGAAGGCATCTCATATCCAAATTAATCCCACTATTTCTTGTGTCTCCACTGTGTTGACATCTACTTTCCCAGGGCACTTACCAGACTATATTTCTTTTGGGCCAGTTAGAAGCTCCTTCTCTGGAATTCCCCTTGGGGGGTCTCTGCCATTTTGTTTAGAAAAAATGTGTTGACGAATCTCTTGAGAACAAGGGGTGAGACCTCAAGGAGAATGTTCAGCTAACAAAAGATGCCATCAACTGCCTTTCGCAGAGTGTGGATTCTGTTATCTGGAGGATCTTTTTTTGTTTGGTGAGCACCAGAATTAGTTGAGTACGACAGTTTGCCTGTAGATCAGGGCAGGGCTGAATTGTCCTGCATCAAAGAGGCTGTGTCAGTCAGGTTAGGCCATGCTACGCTACAGTAACAAACAGCCCTGACAGTGGCATAACACAAGAAAGGTTTATTTCCTGCTTCTTACATGTATAATATCAATCACAGAGGAGAGGGGGAGGCTCTTCATTAAAGTCACTCAGTGAACCAAACTGAATGAAGCTCCAGCTTGGCATTTATTTCCCATATCATCCCAGCCTAAGATAATGGTACACCTCTAGATGGAAAGCTTCTATCCAGAAATGGCACACATCACTTTGCTTGTGATTCATTGGTCAGAGCAAACCACTGGCCACACATAACTTCAAAGGAGACTGGAAGATATCCTACCAATTGCCAAGAAAGAGGAAAGAATTGCAATATTTGTAAATATCCCTAATGATGTCCATAGAGGTGAAGCTCAATCTAGCGGGAAGGTGAGGGTCAAGGGGCTTTTGGAGGGAGATTGAGGGACTTAGGCTTCTCAGGACCATGTTTCTACCTTAGGGGCTGTGTGGGGAAGGGTCAGGGAAGGAATCCTTGGTTGAACCATGGCCTAGAAGGAACTGGGTAAACTCAACATCTCCTATTAGACCCACTTGTCATGAGGTACTGGATTTAAATCCCTTCACCTTACCTGTGAAGTCTTTGAATGTCTGTGTTGTTCCCTAATGCCTGTGTCTGGGAACATGGGGTGGAGGGCAGGGCAGGAGGGAAGGTCTCAAACAAGTGCCACATCCAGGTTGTAAGTCATTCAGAGCAGAACCAGAGGCTGTACACGTGGCACCAGGCACTGGATAAACCAGATGGCCGACATCTGAGTTAATGTACCTGTTATGTTTCCTTCTAGATCATAAATTCCTCAAGGTCAAGGACTGCTACCTATCTATATACATGTCCCCTGCAGAGCACAGAACTACTCTGGATGCAGTAGGTGCTCAATTGCTTGAGGCTGGTTTGTGGGTGAATGAGTAAACAAGTGAGTGTGTTGCTGCCTCTTTTCCCTGTGCTCTGAAGCCATGCTGTGGCCCGGCAACCAGGGGACGATATGGGGCGGACCAGAAAAGGTCTTCACTCAGGGAGCAGCTCTCCTCACTCCACATCCAGCCTTAACTTCTAACCCTGTTAAAGGAACGAAGGCTCCCACTGCTTTTGAAGTGGGGTATAGAAAGCTTCCTCAACTATTCTCACCTGTGCAGATGGACATTTGGCTCCGGAGGGTGGCTCCACCTGTACGCCGAGAGGTGGATGGCAGTGTTGGGGCCCTGGACCAGGACATGGTTGGGGGATGGGAGGCAGCGAAGTGAGACACATGGGTGTTGAGGGTAATGGATAGGAGGCCATGGTTGAAATACCTTCGTTCACTTACCCACTCATTCATTCGTTACTCACCCTTCATTCATTTATTTATGACGTCATTCATCCCCTCTGTCATCCTCATTGATAACATAGGCTAGTGCATACGGAGCTCCTGATTCAATGCCTGGCACGTGATGAGTGCAAGTAAATTTATTTGCTCATTCAATCATCAGCAATATTTTTAGAGTGTCTGTTTTGTACCAAGCATTCCACCAGACCCTGGGAATAGAGCAGAGGACAAACAGACCAGCAAAGGTCTCTTTGGAGCTTGCATTCACGTGGATAAATGGGGTTGTTATTATTCTGAAGTATTCATGATGTTCTGGGAATCCACAGAAATTGACAGTATGGTCTCATTTCTGAGGGAGATTAAAAACTAGTGGGAGGGATTTCCCTGGTGGCGCAGTGGTTAAGAATCTGCCTGCCAGTGCAAGGGACATGGGTTTGATCCCTGGTCCGGGAAGATCCCCCATGCTGCGGAGCAACAAAGCCCGGGTGCCACAGGTACTGAGCCTGCACTCTAGTGCCCGCGTGCCACGACTGCTGAGCCCACGTTCTGCAACTGCCGAAGCTCGCACGCCTAGAGCCTGTGCTCCACAGCAAGAGAAGCCACAGCAATAAGCCCGTGCACCGCAACAAAGAGTAGTCCCTGCTCGCCACAACTAGAGAAAGCCGGTGCGCAACAACAAAGACCCAACGCAGCCAAAAAAAAAAATTATTTTTAAAAAAGTGCTTTCCTTAAAAACAACTGGGCTTCCCTGGTGGTGCAGTGGTTAAGAATCTGTCTGCCAGTGCAGGGGACACGGGTTCAATCCCTGGTCCGGGAAGATCCCACATGCCGCGGAGCAGCCAAGCCTATGCGCTACAACTACTGAGCCTGCGCTCTAGAGCCTGCGCGCCACAACTACTGAGCCCACGTGCCACAACTACTGAAGCCCGCGCACCTACAGCCCGTGCTGTACAGCAAGAGAAGCCACCATAATGAGAAGCCTGCACGCCACAACAAAGATCCAATGCAGCCAAAAATAAATAAATTATTAATTTAAAAAAAAAAAAAAAAAAAACCCAAACTAGTGGGAGACAAAACCACAGGCACGTGGAATATAAAACACAATGAGGCAGCCTGTGAAGGGCCCCAAGAGCTGTGTGGGCAGGGCTGTCAGACTCTGGGTGAGGGAGCGCTCTCTGTGGGCTTCACTGCAGGCTGGGCAGGGCAGAGAGGCAGGGAGGGCTCTGCTGGGGGTGGGACGAGGGGAGGGGTGAAGGGGGGTGGATTGTGACTGCAGACTGTTCTACCCTTTCCCAGCTTTGTGACTGTGGGCAAGTTACCTAACCTCTCTGAGCTCCTTTTACTCCTCTATAAAACATCATAAGGCTGGTGTGAGTTAATTTGTGAAGCTTTTGGAGCACTGCCAGATATGGAAAACCACTTTATACAGGCTTTTTTTTTTTTTTTATCAATACATGAATAAAGTGGGGGGGAGTGGGGGATCCATGTTGGAAGGTGTGGCTGGCCATGCGGAAGAGAGCCCTGAGTAGTCCTGAAAGATGATGGCTAGACAAGAGCCCGCTCGGATGCCCTTCCCCAAGGAGTCATTTAGTTCCTTTCATTCATGTCCCTCTCCCTTCTCTGTCTTTTTCACACTTTCCTGGCTATGGTCAGTATCTAATTCACCTCTGGACCCCCAGTGCCTAGCACAGTGCTAGAAAGACAGATGGTATGTCAAGACTGTTGAGTGAACCAATGAATATCCTCTCATCAATGTCACTGGACTTTGCGTGGATTTATTCAGGAACCAACCTCTGTCTTCCAGGTCCCCAAACTCTCACATGGGGGCTTGAGGCTTGCAGCCTAGAAATCCTGGTATTTCTCAACTTCTCCACCTACAGAATGTCATCCCACCACTGACCTTTGGCTGTTGGTCTTTCTCTGAGCCTCCCCCAGGGCACAGAGGGGAGGCAGGTCTCCCCTCAGCAGGTGATAGGTGGGAGGTGGGGCCGGACTTGTCGGAGAGGAGGGGCATCCCATCAGCTATTGCCACGTTATCCTTCGATAGTTCGTTTTCCTTTCTGTCCTCCTGACGCCAGTAGTAGTAATAGTAACCATCATCATCATCACTGTGACAGCAAATAGGGTGGAGTGTTCCCTCGTAACCAAGCATTCTTCTAAGTACCTGCCTTGAAGCAGACGTTCCCAGTGTCCCACCCATATTCCCATGGCCAGTCCCAGAGGTCTCTTGAGGGTGGATTCTGAAGGTGGACTTCGTCTGCACAGGTGCCTCCCTACATCTCCTGCCCGAGGGTGCTCTGTCTCCGTGAGAGCCAGGCCTGAAGTGCCAGCACTGACCCTTTGGCACTGATGGGTGGGTTAGTGGAACAGATAACCCAACTCTCACCCTCAGTGGGACACCCGCCTTGGAGAGACCTTGGAGGGACTGAGCCCCGGTTGCCCACGGTGGGAATAATCGACTCATCAAATGCACCCTTCACTGGTTTCCTCCCTTGTCTGTTTCACCTCCCTACACCTTACCTTGTTTCCCTGGATCATCTTCCAGATAAATTACTTGTACCAGGTGTTGGACTTCAGGGCTCCTTTTAGGAGGAATTCTGCTGAAGACTCTTATTATTATCCCTATTTTATATATGCAGTAAAAGAAGTAACTTGCCAAGGTGACACAGCTGGTAAGGGGTACAGCCAAAGGACTGAACCTGGCCCAGGTCCAGAGTTGCTGTCTCTAATGACCGTGCAGTCCCTCCTCTCCCTCGGACTGTGACTTTTAAGTCAGATGCTTCAGGCTGTTTGCTCCAAGTCTTGGGGCCCCCAAAGCAGACCAGAATTGCCCCTACATCCCTAGCTCGGTTTCCTTGAAAACAGTCTGAGCAGTAACGCTCCTTCTGGTCCAGACAGAAGCCCTGTTCCCTCCTTTTTGTGTCAAGGAGCTGCCAGCCCCTTCCCCCCTTAGTGTTTGCTGGCAAGACACAGTAAAAGCATTCCTCAGTTAAAGGCACAGTGAAATGACACTTGAATTCTCTGGGGAACAATTCTGCTGTGATGGATAAACATGTTAATTACTCAGAATTTAACCTCCAGCTGCTGCCTTTGCAGAGCTTTCTCCTCTCAGCCTGAGCCAGAGACCTGGTGGGGTGGACTCTCCGGGAGCTCTCTCTGGCCCCAAAAACCTCCCCATCCCTGCACACAGCCAACACCCAGTAGACAGGAAGTGGAGAGATCCAGAGCATGGGCTCTGCATGCTAGATGGCTTGGGTTCGAATCCCAGCTCTACCACTCATAACCCATGGATCCTTGAGCAAGTACTTCAGCCTTGCTGTGCCTCACTTTTCCTATCTATAAAATGGGTTGCTGTGACGATGAACTACATTAACATTGGTAAAGGATTTAAGGACTGTGATGCTTCCGCACTGTGAAAGGAAGTGTTTGCTGTACAGATAGCCACTTCGGGGCCCAGCTCTCCTCCTGCAGGATTTGCTGGGTTCTTTTTTCTTTAACGTCCTCACTACCTTGCTCCGATCTTAGTGAACTTGAAATTCACTTTTCCCTGAGCCTAATTTCACCCCTCCCAAAGGACAGTGGAGTAAAGCACATTTGCAGTCTTTTAGGATGTGAGTAGGCACTGACCATTTGTTTACTTGCATATTCAGCATTTAAAGGGTGCCTACTAGGTGCCAGGCCCTACAGCAGAAGCTGGGGCTGCATCCTCCAGGCAGACGTGGCCCGTGACTGCATGCAGCTTTCCTACAGAGAGGCGGAAGCACAGGGAAACATGTTCTGCAGCCTGGAGTGATGGGTGGTATGACCAAGGCCAGAACATTCCCCCTGGTGGTACCCCCTGCAGCGCCCCGGTGATGAGGGCAGCACATGGCAGTGTGGGTTTTGGAATCCAGTCGTAGATTCCAATACCCACTAAGCTATCTTTGCCATGTGACCTCAAGCCACGCATTTAACCTCTCTACCCCTCAAGTTCCAGCTCAAAAATGGGGACAGTAATAGGGCTGAGCTGATAGGCTTGTGAAAATTCAGACAAAATCTTAAGCCCAGTCCCTGAGAAAGCTCCTTGTAAGTGTCAGCCAGTATGATGACGCTGATATTGCTAAGGATAACCTCTCTAAGTGGGAGTGTCCTCGCCTAAAAATAGCACCTCCCTCACTGAGCTTATGACAATTAAATGAGAAGATGGGTACAAAACATTTAGCACTTTCTGGGTGCAAAACACTGCCGGGTGACTTTTACTCAGGGCTTTTTTTGGCCAGTGCCCCTCCTCTCTCAGCTCCTACCTCAACTGGGGGCCTGGGGGAGCCCCACTTTCCCGTGGGAGCCCCAGTTGGGCTTCAGATTCCGCAAAGAGCAGGGCAAGGAGACTCCAGCCTTCAGGTTGCCTTGTGAGGAATCATAAACTTCTGGGCTCCCCAGCCTGGGAATGGCTTGCTGCTGATGGGATCATTAAGAGTGCCAGCCAGATCTGATCTCTGCACTCGGAGGTTTATTAATATCACCTCGAATTTATCTTCCCTGATGGGGAAATTTTGTCAGCATCTGATAAAAGCAAAATAGCGGCCTTGTGCCAACAAGCGCCCTTTCTCTGTCATCAGCTGTTAGCAGAAAGCTAGTGCAGCAGCCTGCAGTGGGGCTAATGAAAATGTAGGTAGGGAAGAGAAATGAGTTTTGTATCTTCAGTGGGGAACTTGGACTTCAAAGCTCCTCCAGGGGTCCCCTCCCCATACTGGGCTGTGAGAGTCAATTTCAGAGCTGTATTTCCCTCTGAGAGCATATGCCTCACCCTGCAATACCCATCTGGACACCACACTCCCGGTGAAACCACGCTTGTCCCCTCTGAACACTTCCGTGCATCCTGCTTACCTTCCAGTCTAGGATGCCACCATAAAAGAGTATCAGTGAGTGGAACTGGCTGCAGATGAGAGGAGAAAACAACATCTCGGAGGAGTGTAATAGGGCTTCAGGAAGAAGGATGCCGGGTTGAACTGCTGAGAAAGTGGGGCCCTTAGCTTGTGTTAGCTTAGTCAGATGGGATATATCTAAGCGGGAAGACCCTCTAGGGCAGAGGAATCAGGTTGTGATTCCAAGGCAGTCTTGAGTTGTCCAGCTGACGACCTGGCAGTGGGAAGCCTGAGGTGGTAGGGAGTGTCTGGGGAGGCTGAACTGATGTGTGGTGCTGAGTGGAGGAGCAAAGTGCTTTGGAAGCTTCTAGCTCAAAGGCATCCTTGGTCCATTATAAAATGTCCAATGCCCTCATTTTACTAATGAGGGCAGGAAGCCCAGAGAGGGCAAGCTGTGTGTCCAGGATCACACAGTAAGTCATTGGTGGCAGGGCTAGAATTAGAATAGGTATCTGGCTTCCCTGTCGAACAGTTTTTCCATCAGACTGTATTCGTACCTTTCTTCCATATTTGGGTAAATTTAATTGACCCTTTCTACCTGCCAAGCACCTGTTAAGCAGGGGAACGTTCTTCGTTGACCTTCACAACAACCTTGAGAAAAAGATGCTCTTGGTGCCTTCTTTTGACACTTGACATCATGGGGCTGGGAGACTGTAAATGACTTGACTAAAGCCGCAGGCTAGTAAGTGGTGGATTCAGGGCTCCAACCTCGCCAACTGGCTCCAGAGCATTGCTTATAATCAGCAGTCCAAACCAGTGCCTCTCGAAGTGGGATGCCTAGAGGAGCAGTGTCAACCTGGGAACTTATTAGAGGTGCAAATTCCTGAATCAAGAAACTCTGGGGGTGGGACTGGCCGTCTGTGTTTGAGTACGTTTGAGTTGGTCTAAACTATTTAAGTCATAAATCTTCCCACTTTTAGAGTGAGTCTTCCTTCCCCTGCTCTGTGTAAACCAAATTGCTGACTTCTCACACCTGAGGAAATTTACAAGGTAGCTGCCACTTCTCAGCAGCCCAGCTTCTGGTGGCCTCTTTTAACAGTGGAATTATTCCAGAGTCTTGGGTTTGGCATAGGTTTTCCAGCACCCAGAGGGGTTAAGTGTGCCTCTGAGCTTGAAGACAGCAAAACTGTCATTGCTGAACCTTCTGTTGGCCAGAGGGGATTCTGAGAGTCCGGTCTGATTTCATGTGAACTTGGACAATCTGGTCTAGTCAAGTGGAAAATTAGCAAACTGGAAAGGAATGGGACACAATTAGAGACCAAATGTTCAGTGCAACCAGGGTGCTGCCAGACTTCTGAGCACAGATCTTGTGAAGCCATTAGGAATCCCATACTGGAGATGTTCTCTTCTTGTTTCAACAGGACACTTATCTTGCACCCACCAAATGCCAGGCATTTTGCTTAGGCCTGGGAATAGAAAGATGAAAGGATGGTGGTCCCTGCCCACAGGGAACCCACAGTCTAGTGTGATTATCTAGTGGCGGGATTCTCTACTGGGGGAAGTACAATGGCTTTTAGTTGATGCGGTTGATGATGTCTAGTTAATAGAGTGTCATAAAATAAATTCCCTGATCACCCCGTTGGTGATCACTGATACTGCTTACTGATGCAGGCAGCACGTTTTTGGTGGTGTGGGATAAAAACACTGCAGTCCAGTGAAGGAGAGTCTGATGAAGACTTCATTATTTAATGAACCATGTCCTTGTAAACAGCTGTGGTATAAACTAGCCAGGACAGTTATGCACGTTGGATTATGTCTGCAGTAAATTGATTCTACTTTATTTGATTAGGTTGGTTCTCCAAAGACAAATTCTTCCAAGTTGGGTCAGGGAAAAAAAATCGCCATTCAGACTTTGCTTCTAACCTTGAATCTTTGAAATGCTTTTGCTCTCCAATCTTAAGAGGAAACACATGATGGCCACTCTGTTGTTATCAGCAAGAGAACCAAGAACAATTATGTGTTTGCAATAGCTATTGGCGTGCTCTGTACAAGACTCACACAGTCTTCTCTGGATGAGCGTGCCCGCAGGGGCAGTAAGAGACAGGCCAGAGACTGACTACTCCTTCGTGAGCCCCCAGAGCAGCCAGGCTTCAGCTCACCAGGCTGTTACCTTCCTCTACATATAGTCAAATATAGGCCTGCAGGGCTTCCCTGGTGGCGCAGTGGTTGAGAGTCCGCCTGCCGATGCAGGGGACACGGGTTTGTGCCCCGGTCCGGGAAGATCCCCCATGCCACAGAGCGGCTAGACCCGTGAGCCATGGCCGCTGATCCTGTGCGTCCGGAGCCTGTGCTCCGCAACGGGAGAGGCCACAACAGTGAGAGGCCCGCGTACCGCAAAAAAAAAAAAAAAATATATATATATATATAGGCTTGCAGATGGACGTAATGAAAAGAAATGGGATCGACGTGAAATTCTTCCCCCAACCCCATTCTGCCATTTTCAGCATATTAGGCACTATCTAGTCCATGATGCATTAGTAGCTTGTGAAATCCAGTTAATGGGTCATCACCGACATCAGTAAAAAATGAAAAAGTAAAATAAAATATTATAGTGCCTCTCGATATATTACTCATAGTAAGAGTAAGTAAGTACTGCTTCATGAAACTGTACTTTGGTTTGTGTATATATGGGCATGGGTGTGTCTGTGTGATGTGATGTGTTCTGAACTGTGCTGGAATTCCCACAGCCAGAGTCTCTGTGAGTGGAACAGGTGACTTCTGGCTGAAATTCATTTCCTATAACAAGAGGAGCCCAGAAAGGCTAGAAAATCACTTGTCCCAGATGTGGTCTCTAAAGTAGTGAAACCAATAGATGAATATTGGAATCATTAGTGGTTTTGGACTTGTTAAGACAGGGTACACCCAGTACACTTAGCTGTACTACATGTGATGCATTCTGATCTATTCCATTCCCATTTTATTTATAAAATGTTTGTCAAAACTCATTAGGTAGATCAATTTCATGATCCACCAATGGGTTACAATTAAAAAAACCCCACCAGATTAGGTTACATTCAAATTCCCTTTCAACCCCAAATACTGTAAAACCAATATAAATCACCACTATATTAGGGTGTAAAATTCTGTGTGTAGCGGACTCTTAGAGTTGTTTTTAACCTTCCTACTAGCGCTGTGTGGAATGTTTCCTACCTTTGTGTTTGCCTTTACCGGTGAGCCTTTTCCTTTCATAATTACCTTCTTCTAGTTGTGGCCTTTTCTTTTTTGCCTAGTCTGGTTGGTTGCCGGGCCCTGCCTTGTGAGGATGTTGCTGGCTGCTGGATCCTAGGGGTCCCGGGGCTAGTGCTGGCTGGCTGGGCAGAGTCAGGGTCACGAAGACCCTGGGGCTGCTGCCCTCCCCCTGGCAGGTGAAGCCAGGTCCTGGGACTAGTGCCGGCCTACTGGCAGGCAGAGCTGGGTCCTGGAGTCTGGCTGCAGGGTCCAGGGATCCTAGAGCTACTTTAAGATCATTCAGGGGGGTGGGGTGGGTTCCTGATATAGTTGGCTATGGGGTTCGGGGTGTCCGGAAGGTTTCATTGACCTGCTAGTGGGTAGGGCCAGGGCCCAGCTGGTCCCAGGGTGGGGTCTCGCCTGCTTTGTGGGGTTGTAGTTTTCTTGCTTCTGGAGTCAGCCCCCTGATGGGTGAGGCTGGTCTAGAGGTTTGCGCAGGCTTACTGGTGGGTGGGGCCGTGCCTGTTCCCTGGTGGGCTGGGCTGTCTAGGGGGCGTGTCCAGAGGCAGGTGTGAGCGCTTTAGTCTTTAGTCAGCCTGTCTGCTGATGGGTGGGGCTGTGTCCTCACGCAGTAAGTTGTTTGGCCTGAGGTGCCCCAGCACTGGCACCTCCAGGCTGTTGGGTGGGGCAGGTCCCAGGTTTTGGCTAATGAGCTAATGGCACTGCCAGCGTGGGCTTCTGTGCTAGAAGGAGCTCTCAAGTATGGCTGCCGCCAGTGTCTACTCCCCAGGGTGAGCTGCAGCTGCCACTGCCTCTCCAGGGAGACTCTCTCAGGCCAGCAGATGGCCCAGGCTCCTAACAAAGAACTGCTTTTGCCCTGGGGCCCAGTGCACATGAAGGTTGCGTGCGCCCTTTAAGAGTGATGTCTTTATTTCCCCTAGTTCTGTGGGGCTCCTCAGTTAAGCCCCGCTGACCTTCAAAGCCAAATGCTCTGGGGGCTTGTCTTCCCGATGCAGGACCCCCCCCCGGACTGGGGAACCCAATGTGGGGCTCAGAACTCCCACTCCTGTGGGAGAACCTCTCCAGTTTGTGAGTTGGCCACCCAGGGGGTATGGGATTTGATTACGAGTCTGTTCCTCCTACCCATCTCGTGTTCCTCCTACCCATCTCGTTGTGGTCCTTTCTTTATGTCTTTAGTTTAGAAGATAACTGAAAACCTTCTGTTACTGATCAGTCATTGGTTCACGTGCATGCTCCTTCGTTCCACTTACTGCTTACTATGCACCAGGTACTGTGCTACACCACGGTGATATAAAGTTTGCAAAGCAGATCAAACATGGCTCCTGCCCTCAAAGAGTTTGTAGTTACAGGGACACCGAGTAGGTTTCCTGCTTGCCCTGAGTCCCCTAGGGGGGGAAGGACCCTTGAGCGTCGTCTTCAGCACATTCTCCTCGATGTTCCTGGGTGAACTATTTGGCCCTAAAGGCTTAGTCCAATAGCAGAGTTTAAGATGCTGCTGTTAATAAAAACTAAACTCAAAATGAACACGTGTTAGAAAACAAAGGCTGGCTGTGGAGGCCCTGTCCCCTCTTGGTCCCTCTCAAATGTGTCAGGAACCCTAATTACTTGGGTACTGATTAATTTCCTATGTAGACCACTGATCCCATGGACTGACTTGTAGGGACTAATAAAATAAGATGGCTCAGAGTTGGGAGCTAATCAGATTTCTTTTGTATAGACTCGCTTTATGCTAGGGTTTAAGGAAGGGCTCTTGACTTGAGTCCTGGAAATGCTCTGTTTAAACATCTCCCAGACGGTTAGGGGCGAACTGGGCCCAGGAGGGTGGAGGGCACTGGACGTTCCTTAAGGCTCCCGGGTAGTGAGAATCCCATCCTCAGATGTCCCTGTCAATGTTGACCCTTGAGGGTGGCCACATGTCAGTTTAGAGTCGTGTGCTAAATTTTTTATGATTATTTTATTGCCCTGCAAGACTGTATGCTCCTGGACGGGAGCAGCTCGCTGACTAGGTCCCATCACTCTGTGAGTCTGAGTTGCTCATCCTTCATCCATAAAAAGGGAGCAAGTCCGCCCCCCACACCCCCACTAGCAGGCTCGAGGGGAAGGCTAAGTGACCACCTGGCCCTCAGGAAGGGCCGTTACCCTCTCCCTCCAGCCCCTGCCACCCCTCAGAAAGCCAGTACTTGGCACATGGCTTGTACCCCCGACCTGAGAGCTCCCTTTTCTCCCCTCAGTCCAGCCCTGGAAATAGCACCGTGTCATTAGACCTCCTGACAGCCTTCATCCATATTTCTCTTTTTCCTCTTTACCCTCATCACATGCTCTACCCCTCATTCCACTTTAGGCCAATCGGCCAGAATTACAGATACTTCCCCAAGCCTGAGGGGCTATTGGAGCTCACGGCTCCCTGCTTCCGCTTGTGGTTTACCCTTTGCCTGGGGGCTTCCCTCGCACTCCCTGTGGTCGGCTCACCCCAGCTCTCTCCACGCTGAACACAATTGCCTCTTTCTGTGTTCTTCTCTAGTGAGTTTCTTCACTCACTCAGTCACAACAGGGGCCGGCCCCAAGGGAGCTGTGCACATCTGAATTTGAGGGCTGAACCTAATTATGTCGTCGAGGTGGGATGCGAGTGGCTGGGTGGGATGCCATTCCCGCTAAGTTGCCATACCATGGCTTGAGCGAGCCCCAGGAGACCCATGCACCCCAGGAATGTGTGAGATGGGCCCACTGCGATGGTCTCCTCCAGAGCAGGCCATAGTCAGGGAGGTGGCATGGCTTGGGGATTGAATAAGGCTCAGGCCTCTGAATGAGGCAAACAGATTCCCGTCCCGTGGAATGCTGTGCTAGTTTATGTCTCTTACACTGAGGGCTACAAGACGAGGGAAGGCCACTCCCAGTGACTGGCCCGGTAAGGTAAGCCATTGGATTCTGTGACATTGAAGCTGGAAATGTTTGGCTGGATCACCTCTAGTCCAGCCCTCTCCCTTTACAGGTGAACAGGCCAAGGTGCAGAGCTAGGGCGTGACTTGCCCAAGGTTGGTGAGAGCTGTCACTGCTAGCATGTGGGGTGGCAGCTGCCTGGGCCGAGAGGAAAGGGAGCCTGTTGCTACTTCTCCTTCCGCTAGTTGCCAACGTCTTTCCCTGGAGCCAAAGAGACAGGGAAGAAGAAGCATCCATTGCCATGGAAACCAGCCCCCAGCATGAGCAGACTGCTCTCCCCGCTCACTGTGCGGCTCCTTTAACCGGCGCTGATGCTGGTTCTGCTGCTGGGCCTTGCTAGGGGCGCTGGGACCAGTCACCAGCGCCCCTAGCGCCCCGCCTCCAGCTGGAGGATCACATCTCATATAAATGGGACAGGCTTAGCAAAGTGGGCCACAGTACATTGTGCCGTTCTTTTTGCTTTCTTACACCAGCTTCTCCTCTGTCGGAGACTCCAAACAGGATTGAAGGATCTTTTTAGAAAGGGATCAGCCTTGAGCCTTGATCAGCTCACCCTGGGGAGTAGACACTGGTGGCAGCCATACTTGACAGCTCCTTCTAGCGGAAGCCCACCCTGGGGAGTAGACACTGGCGGCAGCCGTACTTGCAGCTCCTTCTAGCGGAAGCCCACCCTGGGCAGTAGACACTGGCGGCAGCCGTACTTGCAGCTCCTTCTAGCGGAAGCCCACCCTGGCACTTTGGCCTTCAGATGGCAGAGCTAAACTTTTGAACTGCCAGCAGCTCTGCCTGGAAGGGTCTGTTTGTCAGACCTGCCAGAAGAAAATCTAAAATGAAGAGCTGGAGTTGGGGGAAAGAGAAAAAAGAAAAAATTTATTTTGCTTTCAGACATAGTTACATCTCCTGCATGAACCAGGAGTTAAATTGAGGCTTTAAAAATCGATAGGCATTCATGTTTGTGTGGGACTGAAGAGTTCAGGGGTTGGGAAGGGCCTTATTAGGTCATCTCATCCATCTCTCTGCCTCCAGGCCTATTCTAATCCCTCTTGTATATAAAACTCTGGAGAAGGTGACATCATGGGCTCCCAGAGTAATTTGTTCCACTGTCTAACAATTCCGTCTTCCTTATAGCAGGGCCAAATTCCTCCCGCTGCCTCCAAAGCTTCTCTGTCTATGGTCCAACGCTGCTCAGAAGCAGCTGGGATTTTTATGAAATGAGTGTGGGCTTGGGCCTGTCGTCAATGTTCAAGTCTTGCCATTTCCACTCCTAGGTAAAATGACCTTGGACAAGCCGCTTAACTGTTCCAAGACTCAGTTTCTTAATTTAAAGAGGTCAGTGTGAAGGTTACAGGAAGTAATACATGCAAATATGCCTAACACGGCACCTGACATTTAGTGACGCTCAACCAAGGGGCCGTGTTTGTTGGCCTGGGGGTGCCATGGTACGGGCAACCTTTTGGATCAAGACCTCAGGTATTAACCTTTCAGTTGTTTGATCATAGGGTTGTTGCGGGGATGGGGAAGTGCAGCAGCAGGGGCAGCTGAGGGGACACTTTTTTTTTTTTTTTTTCACTGTGGTGGCCTCTCCCGTTGCGGAGCACAGGCTCTGGACGCGCAGACTCAGCGGCCATGGCTCACGGGCCTAGCCGTTCCGCGACATGTGGGATCCTCCCGGACCGGGGCACGAACCCGTGTCCCCTGCATCAGCAGGCGGACTCTCAACCACTGCGCCACCAGGGAAGCCCTGAGGGGACACTCTTGGGGCTTGGCCATTGACTGTTTGCCAACTGGCACAAGAGGTTTCAGTATTTTAGAGAGTTGTTTGGTGGTACCAGCGCATCCTGTCTAAAGTATCAGCCCTGGTGGTGCCTTCAGAGATGCTAAGCAAATCCCTGCCTCCATGTCTTTGTGCCAGTGGTACCACCCCCCACCCATGCCTTCACTGCCCTTTTGAATCCCACCCAAAAGACCCAGCTCGAATTCAACCTCATACATGACTTCGATTCAGCTCTAAACCCATAAAACTCATGGCCTGCGTTCTTACTCCAGGAGGGAAGAAAGAGGAGGGAAGGTTGTGCGTGGCCAATTGAGCCCTTGGCTGAGTCAGGGGATCACAGAGCATTCAGCCTGAGAATCATAGATGAAGAAACTGGGCCAGAGAGGGGCAGGGACTTGCCCCAGGCCATCCCAGTCATCAAGCACAGGTCTAGAACCTCGGTCTCCAGACCCACTGCCTAAGCTTCTTGTCCAGTACCCCAGGAGTGAGGCTGTTCCTTCAGCCTGGAATGAGAACAGAGTCAGCCCCCACCCTGTGTAGCACCCTCCTACCCTAGCACATGCTTGCTGAGTCACTCGGAGGGGAGGCGGATAAGGGGAAAACACACACCTTTTTGGAGATGGCATGCATCAGTTGGGAAAACTGAGGCCAGGCGGTAAGAGTGGGTGAGGTCTCCCATCCAGCTCCCATCCCCCGTACTCACACAAAGGTTGGAGTGCTGGGGAAATTAAAAGCATTGGTGTCATTCTTACCCACTTGGGCAAGGGGGCGAACTTTTAGCCACATTCTGGATGGGTGAAGCTTTACTGTTGATTAGATACCTGCTTGGCTTAGCTTTTATAGAACCTGTTTCAAATGGAAATTCCTTAGACAGACTGGTTCTGCTGTCAGGGAAGTGCTGACCAGCCTCTGAAGCACCTGGATTACAGAAACATCTGGAGGGGGTTATTCAGGCTAAGAGGCTATGAGATAAATGTGTTTGTGTGTGCATGTGTGTCTACAATCCCTTTTGCTGGCTGCAAATTCTGTCATTGCATCATGGAAAAAATGCTTCCGAAGGAAAGTAGCAGGTGCAAAGATGCTGATCTTGGAGCCATTGAGGAAACACAGTTTTGGTCACAAAAATGCTGTTTATGCACTGGGTTGGCACGTGATTGGCGCAGATGGGGAAAAGACTGTTGAGATGGCCAGGCTTCTTTGGGTGAGGGACACAGAGTGGCTCCTGGAACAGCAGGGGACGGAATAGGATAGGGGAGCTTGTCGCTTTGGAGCACACAGGGTTGGAGTTCAAATCTGGACTTTGCTGCCTTCCAGCTGACTGGCCTTGGGCAATTCCACAACACTTGAGGCTGCTTTGTGGGTAGGGGCTCAGGGTAAATTCCAGGTTCCTTATCATGGGGCTTCCAAGGGTAAACACAGCTGGGTACCTCAGGGGAAAATGACCCAGAGTTTTGAGCCTTTCGGCCTCAGGCATCAGAGTCAACTCAGGAAGAAGTATGTATGGTGGTGGAGAGACCTGCACATAAAGTGACCCCTTAGGCTGCCATTTTGGCCACATCTCAGGGTTAGGAAACGGCCAGCTGGTCGGCTTCATTTGCTGAGCTCTGGCGAGGCAGCAGCCGGAATCATCTTCTTTGCTGGTATTTGGAACAGCTGCTGGGGTTTAATAGTGTACTAAGAGGAATTACCTGGAGTCACAGCAGGCATTAAGAAATGGGAATGCATTTCTGTAAGCCCAGCTAACGTTTGAGAGAGAGAACAAGGTCTTTCCTTCCATGGGGGGTGAGACGCGAAAAGGGACTGCCCCGTGATTGTGCTCTAAGTATATATGAGCAGTGATTTCATCTGGGTGGTGCTTGGCATGGGACTCGGGCCAGATAGTGTGTGAAAAGGCATGACTGAATCTGGTTGGGGGACCTCCTTTTAGGTTAGTTGCTCAAGGAAGCCACCGTCTCTGGGCACCTAGGGAGTGACAACTGTCTTGGCCAGTACGTGAGGACAACGGTAGACAGCACAGCGTGCTGAGCCCATTTTCCTACTCACTCTTCCTGGTTTATGTGGCATCAGAATATCCCGTTGGTGTCTTCTGTTTTAATTCCATTCCCCGATATTTAGTTGGCACTCCCATGGGACATCACCCTGCTGGGTGTACCGTGCCTGTGTTCGAGTGGTTTAAAGTCTTTTGGGGAAATGTGATTAATGAACGTGCAAAAATTAGACAACAATAAAAGACAGTATAAATTATGGTTATAAGTAGAATCTGAGCAGGATAGATATGTATAAGGCTGATGTAAATGTCCTTGAAGCTTAGAAGAGGGAGAAACTTCTGAAGTCTGGAAGTGACTGGCTTATACAACCGGAGGCCTGCCCAGCTGATTGGACAGTGCACCTATTGCAGGCCACGCCCCTTCTGCCGACTTGGAATTTGATGAACTTTGAGCCTGAGGCAGTAACAGAGCCTGGGTTTAATAGAAGGAAAGGGGTTCCGCCCCTTCCTTTTGCAAGCTGAGAGTTTCATCTGGCTTGGGGATTGCTTGGATTTGCCATACGTGTGCCATGGTGGCCTGGAGAGGTGGTCACGTGACTCAGTACCAAAACTGGCTGCCGACTGGTTTCCAGCTATGACTCTGCCTAATGAGATTGGGTTCAAAGTGTGTTGCAAATCATTGAATGTCAGTGAATGATGGCCATTTAGCTCTTGTGCACCTCCTCTGCCCTGCCCTGCCCTGTGTTGTGCTGAGCACCAACAGATCCCAAGCCGAGGGTGACACCCAATCAGTCCAACCTCCTAGGTGTCTCTGTGGTCCATTTGCTCCTCCCCTAGTTCAGGCCACCATCACTTCTTGTGTCGACAGCTACAATCATGGCCTAAAAGTCTGCTGACATTCCCTCCTCGTTACCCCTCCCCATCCAATCCATTCTTCTAACAGTGGCCAGGGGACCTTTCTAAAAATGGTTTTCTAATCATGTTAATTCCCTTTTAGAAACTCTTCATTTGTCCCCATTGTACTTAGAAGAAAATCCAGTCTCCTTATCACACGTTGTCTGCTCCTGAACTTTTCTCATTCTCCATGTGCTTCTCATAATGTAATTTCAAAACAAAAACCAACTGGCCTCTACCCATGTGGATCCCTCTACTGGGAATGTCTCCCCTCTCCTCTTCCATCCCCCACCTCTTGCCTGACTCCCTCCTGTTCGTCCTTCATGAGCTTCATCCCTTACCAGACCAGGATGCCTGCTCCCATCCCATACCTCACGGCTTGCTGAACTTTGCCTTTGAGGCAGCTCATGAATTGCCATATGTTATCTGTGTAGTTTTTGTTTGTCTGCTTGTTGACATTTAATGTCTGTTTTCCCCCTCCTTTCCTCTTCCCAACCCCTCACAAGGTCCCTGAGGGCAGGGACTCCCCCCATCTTGCTGGCTACTGCGCAGGCTACAGCTTATAGAGGTGGTGGAGCCTTTGGATTTCTAGAGCTTCCTCGTAGGCTCCCACCGTGTGTCCTGTGGACCAGGGAACCACTGGAATTGGAATGAGCTCCACGTGAGACAACTCAGCCAGATGTTTCTGCCTTTAGATGAGCTTTATGCCCAGGCGCAGAGCAGAAGAAACTCCGTCGACTCATAAACCGGGCAAATTTATGGTGGAGATAGGTGGGAGAGAATAAATATGAATCCCCATGATGTCAATTTATGGGCTGCTTTATAGATTGTAATCACCCATTTAGAGTTTACAGGCTATTAATTTTGTTTGCAGAGAGCCAGGACTCTTGGGGACAGAATTTATAGGGCTATGTGTGGTGTCAGACATGTGGACCCAGACCTTCAACCCTTGAAAGGTTTTGGAAAGAGAAGGAGAAGCAGTCTTTGAGTGGTTGGGACTCAGGGCCCTTACCTCCAGCTCTCCTCCTGGCCATAACTTTTTAAACATTTAAAAACAATTTTGTTCACTGTTTTATTCTTTTAATTTTACCTTAGTCTTCAGGGGCCCTCCTTCCTGCAAGCAAAGTGGCTATGTGGAATTTCGCACTCAACCCTTTGTAGAGAGGGCTTCCCTTCTGAGAGCTTGAGGAGAAGCAGTGGTGGGTTGGACGGAACTGGGTAGCATCCAGTTCTACCCCTCAGCGTGTGATCTTGAGCCCATTTTTGTTGTTAATTTGTTTGAACTTCCTTTTCTTCCTCTGTAAGTTGTGACCACTGTCCCCAACCTCAAAGGGTGCTTGTAAAGGTAAGGGGAGATGAAACAGGAAAAGTACTTGGTACTCAAAAAGAATTATAGGTAATAAAATGATAATGATGATTGTTGTTTTGAAGTAAGCCTGGTTCAGTGGGAACAAAGTATAAACTGAGTGTCAGGACAGTTGGTCCCAACTCTGTCACTGACATGCTGGGTGACCCTTGGGCAAATTAGCCTCTCTGACCCCAGATTCTGCATTAGTGAAATGAAAGATTTGATCATGTAAGTGATGCTGCTCAGAGTGTGGTCTGTGGACCAGTATCACTTGGTGACTTGTTAGCAGTGGAGATTCTCAGGCTCCACCCCAGGCCCCCAACTCAGAATCCTGTGAGTAGGGCCCAACCATTTACATTTTAACAAGTTTTCCAGCTGGTTGGTGGGTACAGTGAAGTCTGGGAAGAATTACTGTCTGGTAACTTCTGGCTCTAACACGCCACGTCCACAGCCCTAACATCACATTTGATGATGGCTCCCCACGAAGCAGTCACCCCTGGGGCCTTCCTCCTTGGGGTCTTGGACCAAGGTGGCTTTTGGCAAGAGGAGAACAGAGTGGAGTAGGAGAATGAGCGCAGGGTTCTAAATCAAGACTCAGCTGGGATTTGAGCCCAGGTTGCCTGATGCAGCAGCTGTCTGTGGAGCCACTAGTTTGTTGCCTCTCAGTAGTACGGCCCTGGCCTCCTCCTTGCCTAGTGACCTCGGCCAAGTTATTTGTACTCTCTGGGCCCCATTTTCCTCATCTGTAAATGGGGAGGACTGGGACCTATTTTATAGGGTTGTTGTGGGGATTACATGAGTTGTGTGAGAAAAGTGCCTCTAGGGCCTGTCCCTCACCAGCACTGGGTATATTTGCTGCTCTTATTACCATTAGCCTCCTCCACCTCCACCCCTTCCTCATCACTGCTTCAAGGATGTAACTACATGGGGCTTCCCTGGTGGCGCAGTGGTTGAGAGTCCACCTGCCGATGCAGGGTACATGGGTTCGTGCCCCGGTCCGGGAAGATCCCACATGCTGCGGAGCAGCTGGGCCTGTGAGCCATGGCCGCTGAGCCTGCGCATCCGGAGCCTGTGCTCCGCAACGGGAGAGGCCACAACAGTGAGAGGCCCGTGTACCGCAAAAAAAAAAAAAAAAAAAAAAAAAGAATGTAACTACGTAGGTCTTGGAGTAAAATGGAAGGTATGTGATTGGAACTCAAGTTTCCTAATTTGCTCTGTGACCTTGGGCAGGTTGTTTAAGCTTAGTAAAATGGCCTCATCTCTAAAATGGGAATGTTTATTTTTTCTGCTGGTATTTACTGTCTGTCAAGTGCTGACACTGGGCCAGGCCTGGGCATTGCAGCATGACGCAGGCAGATGTGGTCCCTGCCTTCTCTCTGCCACTTTCTCTGAGCCCAGGGATCGTGGAAGGATTTGGTAAGATCATACACGAGAAAGTCTATCATGGTTGTTAATCATCATCATTTTACCGGCACAGGCGCAGAGCACGTCCCGGAGAGTTGAACAGTGTTGACCGTTCTTGTGCTGATAGACCCATTAGAAAGAGGAGGAGGCCTTGCCTGGACAGCACTAGATATATTTGCTTCCCAGTAGCCTGACCAACTCCTGTACCCTCCACCTAGAGGGCTTCCCCTCCGTGTTTTGGGCAGTCATTGGAGGTATTCCTCCTAAAGCTGATGCAGAGGTGAGCCAATGTCTGCTTTTACCAGGTCTTCTTTGAAGTCTTTGTTCTCTGCCTGTACATGTTCTATCTTGGAGGTTTCTTTGGAGACCAAATTAGGTGCATGAGTGCATTAGGTGACTCTGGAGTCTTTGCATCAAACAGGAGGTTGGAGCTGCAGAGGGGCAAAGGATGGGAAGGTAGGTCCTTTAGGTAGTGTTGGTTGGACTTGCTTTTGAGAAGGTGCTTTAAACATTGATTGCGGGAATTGTACTTGGCCTTGCCCTCAGACTGCCTATATGCAGATGAGGTCTGCCTGTTGTTTAACTCTGGGCAATTAGAGGAGGGAGGTAATGACATTTCCCCTAATGCCGCATTTGAGGTGCAGCAATCCTGCCAGCCTCTGGGGTCTGCAAGAGCCCAGCTTCTTTTGGGGAAAGGACCATACCTGTCAGGGCCGCCCTGCCCCAGCTCACCCTCCAGAGAGCACCTTTTGAGTTCAAGTTTGGGCTCCGTGCTTTGAGCAGGAATCTGTTCCTTCCGTTAGCCTAGGGCTTTAGTGAGTGTATGCTTTGGGCCCAGCCCTCTGCTACGCAGAGGAGGAGAAAATATGATGTCATCGGCTCTGCCTTCCAGGAGTTTGCTCTCTCATTGGTGAGGTGAACCAAAGTCACAGAAATAATACCACCATTTACACGAAGTGGAATGTTATTTAAGATTTGCGTGGCATAGGCAGAAGGAAAGAACCTTGAGAGCTGGGGATATGGGAGGGCTTCGTGGAAGACATGGTGCTGTAGCTGGACCTGATGGATGGAAATACAAATGGGTGGGCTTTTCTGGGAGAGAATCAGGCAGACCCAGGCAGACACTGGGTGATTGATTTATCCATAACCGTAGCACTTGTAGTGGGTGCTTCACTTCACCAGTGTAGGTGGGCAAACAAAATCATTTCTAGGTTTTAATCTTCTAATTAACTGAAATCTGACTAAGTTTCATCTACATGTTTACTTGGGGAAGTTCCCCCTACTCTGGGTTGGGCAAAGCTGTTGGGTCTCAGAAAGCACCCAGTCCCAGGCTTCTTTCTGGACACTAACGTGTGTGCACCTGGTTCTTGCTGAAATTCTTACTGTGACATCCGAGTCCTTTTGGCTTTGGGGCTCTGCTGCATCTGTGTTGCCCACGGAGCATGGGAGTTTGTGGGCAGACAGGAAACTTGGATCAGTGGTACATCCTCCCCAGGGTACCATGAAGTCACCCCCTCACTGCTGTCTCACTGCACCCGGAGGATGTGAATCTCTCGCTCACCTCCTACTTCTTAGTCTTCTTCTGCCTCTCCCTCTCTTGTGCAGTGTTCCCAAAAGTCCTCTCCACCACCCATCTCTTTTATGAATCCCAGTGAACCAGGAGAAGGGCCTTTGTCATCAAGCCACCTATATTTTCCCATCTGCAAAAAGATTGTTAAAACCGCTTGCTAGATATGAGCAGCCTACAGGGAGCACAAACATAAATCGGTGTTTCTGGAACTTACCACACATTTCAGAGCCGGAAGACAGGAGTAACATCTTTACGTAGCTGAGGTCGATCCCGCCCTTTGGGCTGCTCTGGATTCAAGTGCTGAGTTCTTCAGGGGCCAGGAAGGACCAAGATCAGGCAACTGGCCACCATCACCTCTGGGTGACTTAAGACAAAGGCAAATATTTCTCTGACCCTTCACCCCCAAATGTCCTCCCTAAGTCATTTTACCATCACAGCACACCTTGGCCTTGCCTGGAAGACCCATTCTCCAGAACCAAGCAAATGAGGAGAGAGTCCTTCTCCAGCTGGCTGTCAGCATTGCCTGCTCCTGGCCTTAGGCACTGACTGAGGACATCTGAAGGATCAGGGCAGAGAGTGTGTGGAGACCCTGGTACTCGGGGTCCTTCTCTTGTGGAGGTATGACTCATAGTGAATGGGGGACTTGAGTGGGATCATTTCCAGAGACCTTAGAGTCTCTAAGACATGCTGGTTAGCTATTGCTAAGCCATAACAGATGGCAAGATACTATTATTTTTCCAATCACTTGCTAATCACGTTCAGTTATTCTCAAATACCACCCCTAGTTGAGGAAGATGCCTGCAGGGTAAAGATTGTGGCCTCATTCTCTCTCTTTCCTACTTTCTCTTCTGCCATTTTCCCTTCATATGTTTCTGGATGATGAGACAGCCCTGCTCCGTGAGAGGGGAAAATCAGGCAGCTGAGGTGTGATTTGAAGGACCCATTATGTTCCTGTGGTCCATCAACATGTCCCATTGATTCCTTAGCATTGGCCTGAAATGTCCGTGTTTGTTGCTCCTTTGGGTCAAGGCATGAAGACATCTGTCAAACGGCTGGCCTTATCTCTGATATGGAAGATAAGAAAGGATGATAACCTAACTAATTTAATATGAAAAGCTAATCATGTGTTGAAGTCAGTAGAGCTGAAAATGAGTAGATTGAGTGAATATGATTCTCAGTATTATTGCTGATAAAGAAACAGTATAGCTTCATGGTTAAGAGCACAGACCCCAAGTCCATGGGCTCAGCGTCTGAATTCACCAGATTGGACAAGTTACTTAGCCTCTTTGTTCCTTAGTTTTTTCATATATAAAATGTGGGTAATATTAGTACTTATATCGTAGGGTTGTTAATAGATAATACTCTTGGGTTAACATATATGTAGAACAGTTTCTGGAATATAGTAGGTACTACATAAGTATTTGCTCAAATGCTATTGCCCAAGGTTACACAGCTTGTCTTTGAAGACCTGAAATTATAACTGCACCTTCTCAGGACCACATAGATTTTTAGGAGCCAGTCGTTTAAATATAAAGGAATGTGGCCAAGACATTTTGGTGGGGTGGTGTGGACCAAGGAGGGCTGGTGAGGAAGCTCTCTGTCAGAGCACATTAGGACACTCAGGGAGCTTTTGAAAACCCCAGCTCCCTGTATCGGTTAAATCAGAATCTCTGTGAGTGAGGCACGCTCCTTAGTATCTTTAAAATCTCTCTCAGATGATTCTGAGGTGCAGCCAGGGTGTCGGACTAGGGGTCTACAGCTTCATAAGTCTTATAAAAAGTTGCCTTGCCACCTTGTTGAAATAGCTTCTATTCCTCTGACTCCATAGGCTGGGCGCCAAGAGTTGGCATTTCTAGCCAGCTCCCAGGGGGTGCCGTTGCCCCTGGTCTGGAGGCCACACTGGGTGGCAGGTTTAGAGCCTAGTGTTGGAGGGAATGTGCCTTCTTTGGTCCACCCTGGAAAGTTGTGGAGGCCCAGTGGCAACATAAGATTTACACTGACATCTCTTTGTGGATCTGTCTAGAATGGGGGTTACGGGTGGGGAAGTGGATAGCTGGGTTTAGTAGTAGAAGTTTGTCACAGATTCCTGCAGGGAATTCCCTGGCAGTCCAGTGGTTAGGACTCCGTGCTTCCACTGTAGGGCGCACACAGGTTTGATCCCTGGTCGGGGAACTAAGATCCCGCATGCCCTGCGTGGGGTGCAGCCCCCGCCCCCCAAAATAAATAAATAAAATCGCAAACTTGTTTAAAAAAAAAGTTGTCCCTTCAGTTTAGGAAAGTGACCTCATTAGACTTCAGAATCTAATATGAGACAGTGATTATTAAGCACCTACAGTGAGCTAGGCCCTGAGGGGATAAAAGAAAAACAAGATTTGCCCTGAAGGAGTTGACAAGACACACATCCTTGAAAAGGCAGACAGCTGTCTCACAGCTCAGTGAGAGACAGAGACAGCTCTCTCATCATATCAGTAATGGTGAGAAGGAAAAGCCAATTCTTGTTCCCTATTCTAACTGCCATCATAAATGAACTCATTTAATGTTCGTAGCATAGTGGGTATTATTATTTCATTTTTGAAGCTGAGGCCAGAAATTGACGTCAGAGAGGTTAGATAACTTGCCCAAGGCTACACAGCTTCTAAGCAGCGGAATGGGGATTTGAACACAAGATTGGTCACAGGACATCATTAGTTAAGTGCTTAAGGGACAGTGTAGGCAGGGAGCAATACAAAGGTGCAAAAACAGAATTCTCAACCAAGAGCTTCTGGAATTCATTGAAACACCCTGTTCCCCGGGTCTGGATCTGTGGGTGGGGGGCAAGTTGCTCCACCATTTGGTGGAAGGAGGCTTGGAAGTCAGAGGGACCAGGGCTGAATCCCTGGTCTGCGATGACCAGCGTCCTGGTGACAAGGAAGTTAAATGGGAAACTGCTATATAAAGGACCCAACCCAACTCCTGGCACACATTGTGCCTTCAGTATTTGGTAGCTCTTTTCCACTGGGCCCACTGCAACTCTGCTCCCAGGCCCTGGACTCTGGGATGAGAGGCGACCCTGCCTGGCTTTAATTGGTTTTGATTTGCCCCTGAGCTCCCCCGGCTCTCTGGGACTCTGCTTTCTGATGGCTTGAAAACACTAAGCCGTTGTGAGATGTTCGCATTATTGTGATTTAAAAGCATCTTGGATGCTTCTTGTAGCTTTTGCCAGTTTTCTCAGAGAATTAAACATGCTGGATACACATGGAATTACATGCACCCCCCAGGGGGTCAGTCAAAGTCCCCTGGAAGCCAGCTCACAGTAATTCTTCAGCACGGGGTGGTATCTTTGTGGTTGGTGAAATGAGGAATGTTTATAATTTGCTGGAGTGTACCTCTGAAAGGAGGAGATAGAGGGGAAACAAGGTCTGCAATAAAGGGAAAAGCTTGGCGTGGATGCAAGAGGGAAAACAAAATCCCTCAAAAGTGGATCTTGTTTACCTAGAAACAGATTTACCTAAAATGTTAGAAGAAATCTGCTTCTGACGATTATCCTTACGGTTCACCATTTCTTACGGCATCCAGACAGCATAAAAGTTGCCTTGCATTCTCAGCAAAGGTTGGTTTCAAGTATTAGATCATTTGTAAGTCAAAAGATTTCCATGAAATTCAAAATAGGTTATCCAGGTATCTCAGCTTAGCTGGCTAGGAAGACAAAGGGGTCTTTTTCTTTTTTTTTTTTTTTTTTTAAGTAGGTTTCCTCATTTCCCAGCTTAAATTTGCCTTCAGGGTCTTAACCTCATCTCAAAACGAAAGACGCCCTGTCTGAGGAAGAAGCTGTCTTTTTTTGTAGTGTTCTGTGACCTAAGTTAGTGAGGGCTGCCATTCTCCTGGAATTTGGGAGGAGGCTGCCAGCTATTGTTAACTGCCAGGCCGGGCCGGGGTGAGGGGGGGCGGGAGTCAGACGTCAGATGGTGATGAGACGGCGGACTAGAGTCGTATTTCTTTTTTTTTTTTTTTTTTTTTTTGCGGTACGTGGGCCTCTCACTGCTGTGGCCTCTCCCGTTGCCGAGCACAGGCTCCAGACGCGCAGGCTCAGCGGCCATGGCTCACGGGCCCAGCCGCTCCGCAGCATGTGGGATCTTCCTGGACCGGGGCACGAACCCGTGTCCCCTGCGTCGGCAGGCGGACTCTCAACCACTGCGCCACCAGGGAAGCCCAGAGTCGTATTTCTTAATCTTGGCTGCATCCTGTTCCAGTCCCCTGGGGAGCTTTTGAAAATCCTGATGCCCAGACCCTACTCCCACTAATTAGAACCTCTGGGGTGGTCCAGCTCCCGAGGATACCCGGGAGCAGTCAGGGCTGAGAACCACTGGATGGCATGCTCCTCTTGCAAGGCTCCCAGAGGTTTGGGTTTGAGAGCACCGGAAGGGGTTTGGAGGAGCTAGGGAAGGAAGGAGAGAGATGCTGGCTGGGTGACACCTGTTCCTCCAGGGGAGCGGGACTAAGCTGCAGAATTCCCCAAGAAGAAGGGAGTCTTGAACATTGCATCTGTTGCTATGCGTGAAATGGTCATTGAAACATTCCCTTCTGGGAATTCCCTGGTGGTCCAGTGGTTAGGACCGGCGCTTTCACTGCTGGGGCCCGGGTTCAACCCCAGGTCTGGGAACTAAGATTCCCCAAGCTGCGGCGTGGCCAAAAAAAGAAAATAATAGAATAGAATAAAATATTTCCTTCCTAATTTTCCTAAATTTCCTTGATTCTAAAATATAACGCTTAGTAAGATGCACCACTGATTTAATAACTGCTTTTTTTGGACGAAAGGGATAGGAAAAAATGCTTTATTAAATATGTATTAAAATATGCATTGATGGTAAGATAAATCTCTACTTCACAATCATTCTGTGTTGGAAAATGTGACTCTTGGAATTGATCTAATAACGTAATGAGACAGTGATTCAAACACATGTGCTTATTTAATCCTCACGACAATCCTTCTAAATAAGTGCTACCATCTTCCTGTTTTATGGGGTAGGGAGTTAAGGAACAGAGAGGTTAAGTAATCTTATCCAACTCACAGAACGGGTCAGTGATGGAACTGGGATTTGAATTGAATTTTGGTTTTCAGAAGTAGCACAGAAAATATAGTGAGAGCTAAGGCTGCACTTTCTCAGGTTTCTCTCCTCCTTCAGAGCCCAGGGAGATGGCTTTCCCTTAATGAGGCAGGACTGTACTGTACAGTTGCTCCTGTTGTGCACTGCACAGGGGTGCGTGGCTGAGGAAATGAGTGGGTGTGAAAATCCGGTTTGAGTCCCTCACCAGGCCCTGAGCTCAAAAGGTTTGTTTCTTCTAATTCCACAGGGGCTCAGTGTGAGCTGGTGAAGACTTGCCCTAGGAGAGGAGCCGGTGGAAGTGAGCGGGTCCTCTGCCCCCCTTCCCGGAGGCTCTTTCACCTCTGTGCACAGCTTCGTGAAGAATCAGCGTAGTGGACCTGTTTGATGGAGGAGGATGAGGGAGAAGGAATTTGAGGTGCTTCTAGCTCTGGGGTGTTTGCTGCTGTGCTTTCAGGAGAAAGTCTGTGCTTTCCCTGGCAGTTTGCTCCAACAAGCGTGGTGGAAATGCGGGAGGGCGGCGGGCTGACCGGGAACCGACAGCTCTTGAGTTCCCAACCCCAGGCCCTCTGGCGCAGATGTCGCTTGACGGGAAGGCAGACTGCATCCTCGACAGGAAGGCGGACTGCATCTGTTAGGAGCTGCATTCCAGAACAGCCCGGGTAATGGAAAGTACAAAAACAACTTAAACTCGTTTTCAAAGCTTGATGGGTTACACCGACTTCTCAGAAAGCATCCGTTTGGACCCAGAATGTGAAGTAACATTTTGCGGCTCCCTGGAGGAGGGCCAGTGCGTTACGCAGCTCCAGGCATGGGCTAGATGGGAAATCCAGACACTAGCCTGGTGAGGGAGGTCTTTTTGCCGCTCATTTGGTCTGGTAAAGCAGCAGCTCCTTAAGACCCTCGCTGGAAGCCTTAAAACGTTGCTCTGTGGGGAGAATTTCAGATTGGGGGGAATGTTTAATCAACACATGCAGCTGGCGTTACAGTGATGTTTAAATGAGGGATGTGGGTGGTAGCAGAAAGTGGGGTGGGTAGGGGTTGGAGGGTGTGGTCCCTATTACATTCCCCAAAGCACACAATCTAAATTATCGCAGTCTGTAGGCTCTGCAAATGAATGTTTAAAAAAAAAGCCCCCAAGATCCCCTGTGCAATAAGCCTGCGTGACTGTAGAGCCAGCTGGAGAGCAGTTGTATGTGGGGAAAGAGCTACAACAACAACAAAATTGGTTATTCCAAAGACTGCCTTATTACTCCTAAACAGGGAGGCCCATCTGATGCTCTGCGGTGCAGATTCCTTGGGTGCCTGGAGGGTGGCTGTCGAGGATCATCTCTGCCCAGCTGCCCACGGGGAAGATCTCCTACAGACTGTCCTCCCTGCCCCCCACAGAGTGGGAGCCCCGAGTGGCCGTGGGTTTGGTGACCATCACTCCAGTGGGCACTGGAAAGGGCACTCCTGGATGCTGAGGGCCCCTTCCTCTCTAGACTTGCTGGCCATCAGGCAGAGAGTGGCAGGGAGCCTTAAGTGAGGGGACCTTTTGGAGGTCATCTGATTCACTAGGGCCTGAACTCAGCTGGCTGTTAGAATCAGCTGGGGATTTTTTTTCAGTAGAGTTACACTCCTCTTCCTCATTACAGGATGTTTTGTGGAGCCTAAACTTCCATTTTTAATACGCTTCTTGGTTATTTTTTGTTTTGTTGTTTAGGCTTGCAGCAGTTCTTCTTCTTCTTTTTAAAAAATGTTTATTTATTTATTTGGTTGCACTGGGTCTTAGTTGCGGCTCGCCGGCTCCTTAGTTGCGGCATGTGGACTCTTAGTTGTGGCATGCGAACTCTTAGTTGCAGCGTGCATGTGGGATCTAGTTCCCTGACCAGAGACTGAACCCAGGCCCCCTGCATTGGGAGCTCAGAGTCTTATCCCCTGTGCCACCAGGGAAGTGTCCTGCTTCTTGGTTATTTCTGATGGTTCGGGTGGCCCCTCTAACTCCTTCCTCCTGACTCAGACAGGCGTTTGAGGCCCCTTAGTTTTCCTTGTTGACAAGCTTTCTCTGGTTTGCAGAGTATACTAGTTTATAGTCATTGTTGAATTTTTGAGACAATTCATGAAGCTGGTTTGGATGCACAAGCAGAGGTTGCTAGTTTTTTAATTTTTTCTGACAACTTCAAGGGCCTGCCTTGGGAGGAAATGGTGAGCTGAAGGCCTTTGGGATGGATGCCAGTTGCTGCCCTGAGGGTTAGTCAGCGTCACTTGGTGTCACTGCTGGGACCACTGTGTGCATTCATTTGGGGGCCAGTGAATGCACAGCTCTCGTCATTTGGGTTTCCCTTTTGGAGTCCAGGCAGGAGAAATTAACAAAGAGAGGAAGTGCATCTTCCTCTTTCCACACCTGTGATGTTCAGATCCTGGCAATAAAGAGGCTGAGGAATGGGAGAGCAGATATAACCTGGCTGAACAAGCAAGTGGGTTGTATTTGTTTTCTCCCCTTCCTCTCATAGGTAAAGGCTGTCTGTTTTTGTACCATCTGTCTTAGAGCACAGCCAAATAAATTACGTGTGTATTTAGAGCTTTACTAGTCTTGCCACCAGACACGTGCGCAGTG
The DNA here is from genome assembly GCF_963924675.1 of Phocoena phocoena. Classification (NCBI taxonomy): domain Eukaryota; kingdom Metazoa; phylum Chordata; class Mammalia; order Artiodactyla; family Phocoenidae; genus Phocoena; species Phocoena phocoena. The sequence continues at coordinate 55,894,995 of NC_089234.1, forward strand.
CCTTACAGTTTACAAAGTGGATTCACGTACTAATCTCCTTGGACTTGATGAGATGATGATTCAATGGGTTATAAATCACCAGAGCGGCACCATGTACCGTACATGGCAACCGTGGAGAGGAAGCAAAGACTTATGCTTCCCCCAAGCAGAGGGAAAAAAAATAGCTCTAACATTTCCATTGAGGTTCTTGCTATTATAATATATCTTTAGCTCTTTAATAATCTCGTGTTTAAGATACCTAAGAATTTTGGCAACAGCATCCTGTAGGTGAGATGTGGATTGAGACAAGTGATTGGGCTCCACGTTGTATTATGTTGGATATGGTAGAGCCACCTGTTTTGGCTCTATTCTTGGGACAAGAGACAGTGGGACTCTGTGTTGGGTTTTGTGGTCCTCTGGAAGCCACAATTATAAACTCTGCCTCCCAGCGTCTCCTCTGTATCTCAGCAAAGCCTTCACCGCAGAGACTAGGTCCTCAGTCGCATAGTGGGGGGTGGTCTTAACTTCTGGAACCACGAGACAGGTCTGCATCCTCTTTAGGTGTCTTGTGTGCAGTCAGGTGAATGGTTCAAAGGCAGAGGGAAGTTCAGGTTCACAGTGGGCTTCTCCAGAACCCCTGAAAGAGCTTTGTTTCTCTCCATATGAGCCCCCTAGACATTCCTCTTATGTTTTATAACCCCCATTAAGCAGGTTGGCATGTAGGACCTCTCATCTGTTTCCTTCCTATCTCCAAATCACCTGCTTGACAGATGGTATTGACACATGCTAGGGTAGAGGTGCCATCCTGTTAAGAGAGTAGCAGTTAGGCCTGGTGGATGCTGAGTTCACCCCAGTGGGGGGCTGGGGACGGCGGCTGTATCAGGCTGACTAAGGGAGATGTTTGTCATTCGTCAGACTTTATTGTAACTGAAAGTTACGGAGAAGTTGTCATGTCTCCGGCAGAAAGTTCAGTCAGGGCTGACGAGCCACCACTTGGAGTAAGCCTGTCTGATCGTCCCCCTTCTGACACATCAGTTAGACTGTTTTAAAGGTATACTTCTGTATTAGTTTCCAATTGCTGCTATAACAAATTACCGCAAACTGAGTGTCTTAAAACAACACGAACTTATTATCTCACTGTGCTGGAAGTTTGAAGTCTAGAATCAGTCTCACTGGGTTAGAATCAAGGTGCTGGCAGGGCTGGAGGCTCCGGAGAATTCATTTCCTCGCCTTTTTCAGCTTCTAGAGGCCACCAGCATTTCTTGACTCATGGCTTCTTCCTCGCATCCCTCTGACCTCTGCTCCTGTTGTCACATCTCCTTCTCTGACTCTGAGCCTCCTGTTTCCCTTTTATAAGAACCCTGTGGTTACATTTAGTGCCCACCTGGATAATCCAGGATCATCTCCCCCCATCTTAAGAGCCTTAGCTAATCACACCAGAAAAGTCCTTTTGGTCATGTAAGGTGACATTCACAGGTTCTGGGGATTAAGATGTGGACATCTTTGGGGGACTGTTAATCCTGTCTACCCCAACTTCCAGTCAGTGATTTCTCTGTTTTATTCACCAAAGCCTCAGGGAACACTGCATTTGCTCTTTTAAAAAATTATTTTTAAGAGATAAAATGTACTTGCAGAAAAACGAAAAAAAAAAAAAAAAAAAAAAACCCCGAAAACCTATTTAAAAATGTGTCTTCACCCCTGGTTTGTAGTGCTCCATTTCCGCATTTCTTCTTCCCAGAGGTGAAAACTGTGTTCCTTATCATTTTCTAGTGTATCCTTCTGGTAAGAATGCATGCATATGCAAGTATATATGCACACATACATGTGCATATATGTATAATTCCCATTTTTAAAAAGACAATGATAGCTCATTTGCATACTACTGTATTTCTTAATGATCTGTTCATAGCAGGATTTTGTACCTACCCTTTTTAACAGCTACATAGTTTTCCATTGCATTGATGTATCAGCATATATGCAACCAGCCAGCCCCTTGTTCAGAGACCTTATGGTTGTTTCTAATCTTTTGCTGTAACAAACAATGTTATAGCAAGTGCCTTCTTACTTTTTTTTTTTTTTTTTTTGCACACACGTGCCAGTTTATCTATGGAGTAATCTCCTACAAGCGGCATCATTGGGTGCCAGGTTATGTGCATCTTAAACCTAGATAGTTATTGCCACATTGCCTTCCAAGAGGAATATATCAACATGTACTTGGAGGCTGTGGCCCCTGGGTGTGGCTAAATGGCAAGCTCAACAGGGCCCTGCTCTGTCTGTTCCTGATCACCCCTGGGACACCTCATTATAGACTTATTTCTGACCGTGTCCACCCTCACTCTGCAGGGGTTCAGTCCAGGATTTACAAGTCACCCCCCGCTGGGTCAACCACTGCAGACCTGGACCCAGAGTTGCAGCCAGGAGGGACATGGACATTCAAAAGTATATTCACGAAGAATCTCGTTCCAAGATACTGTGTCAAATGCTGGGGACGTGACACTGTCTCCTTGAAAACCACTGATTGCTTCTGTCTCTCCAGATTGCTAGAGCCAGACAGTGTTGAGACTTTTACTTGAGGACCAGGGTGGTGGGCCCTTCTGGAAGGAACAGACCTGAGAGAGGCACTGCATGTGCCAGAGATTGCAGCCCCGCTGGGGCCAGCGTGCTTGGATGTGACACAGCTATTATTTGTGAAAGAGATTTGATGCTTCATTAGAGAAAAACCGTGTACAGAAACCCAGCAGAGATTTCTTAATGGCATTCTGATTAAAGGAGCAAACAACCTAAATGCCAGATTAGTAGCATTCCGGGAAAGAAGGCGCGATGGGGACTGCGTTTCTCTTTCCTCCTTTCCCGCAGCCTCGTTTGGTAGCGTACATTTGCCACTTTGAGGAAATGAGAAAGAGGCCGGCTGCTGTAGCAGAGAAAGAACTGGGAAGCAGAGCAAAGCACTGCTAGTCCAAGGGGGCAGGTGAGAGAGTCTGACTCCCAGAGCCTGGACAGTCTGGTGGACCACCTCGGCATGCACGGGTATGCTGGTGTGCACCTGTCTTTCCACCAGGAACCTTCCAAAATGGTTGACGGGGTGGGGTGAGGGGCGGCCGTCAGGACCTTTGAGTGACAGGCTGTCGTGCACACAGGTGTTTACCTCTCCTCTCCTTTGACCTCAGAACACGCTGGAGCTGTTATCGAGTGGACCAAAACCCATTTCAGGAGCTGTGGTTGTCCCCTCTGTCCTCCTCTGTGCAAGTTGATTATGGCGATGGTTAGATGTCTTTTGGAAGGGGTAATATATCTGGACAGGGAAGCAATTTGGGGGAGGGGGATTTGAGAATCTCTCAATGGGCAATAAGGGACATTCTCTAATCCCCTGGCCAAAGCGATGTGACTCTTTAAACACACCAAGCTGGTGGTTGCATCACGACCTTTGACATGCTCTTACCTCTGCCTGAGTGCTCTTCCCCTGGTCTTTCATAGGTGATCCCACTATGTAGTTCAGATCTTGGGGAGATGTCCCCTTGCCGTCTGACATAGCCTGTGCCCCTGACTCTTGCCACTTTGCTCTTGATTTCCTTCATAACCCTTAACACAGCCAGGAGCTACTATTTATTTGTTAATTTGATTGTTTTCTTGCCCTTTGGGTTTCTCCCCACTGGAATATAAGTTCTAAGAGGGCAGGGATCTGGTTCGTCATCTTCAATGCCTGTAGGGGTCAGAGTCCAGTCAGGAAAACAGGGTGGATCGAGAGAGGGAATTTAATGTGGGGAACCAGGTACCTGGGTTTAGGAAGAGCAGAGAGGTCAACTAGGCCACCACAGGACCACCCAGAGGTTAGGAAGAGAAGAGAACCTGGGCCTGGAGGGACCAAGGATGGAGATGGTGATTCCACTTCACCGCTGGAGGCACCACCTGATGGAAGGGGAGAAGGAGAGGAAGGCGGCAGAAGAACAAGCCCTTGCCAGCTTCTCCTTCCCTCGGCCCTCTGGCGCCCCTAGTGCTCCCATTGTTGGAAGCCAGCTGTGAACCAGTTGTCAAGGCTGCCACCAGGGAAACATATAGTTTGTGGAGGTTACCGATGTCACCAAAAACACGGCAGGGGAAAGGTGGGGAATCGACCTGAGAGCGCACATGACTGGCACCTTGCTCCATCCCCAGCATCTCTGGAGTCTTTGGCACGTAATAGGTCCTCAGTAAGTTGCTGTCCAATGGATGAATGAATGGCATACACCAGTGCACACATATCACTACTGATATCAGTTCTAATCGGGCGGATCCCTGTTAGAAAGCCAGACCTGGGAGGGAGCAGCTCTGAGGCCTCTGCCTGATGGGTTCTGAGCCTGGTGTGTCTTCTCTCTCTGTTGCCCTAGTCCCCGGGGGGGGGGGGGGGGGAGGGAAAAGGATTCTTATTTCTGAAAATAACTTTCTTTCCTGAGTCCTTTAATCCGAGCCTGCTGCTGCTTTTATATGTGCAGAGTTATGTTACTTGAGGAATTCCTTTGAAGACAGTTTTAAACTTTCATTCCTTTGTTCAGTTTTAAAATTTGTAACGTTTGGGACCCTTCCCAGAGTCCTGGATTTATACATGGCCTCAGGGTGTTAAGGGACCAGAGCTAAATCCCACATTCCCTATGATATCTGGTGACCTTGGGGAATTGATTCAATGCATAGGAGTGTCGATTTGTCTGTAGGGTGGAATGCCTTGGAGGGAACATGAAATAATGAAAGAAACACTCCAAGTAGAGCACTAGCACACATGAGGCTTGATAATGTTGGTTCCTTTCCCATTCCTGCCCACCCCCCAAAGCTGGGAGGTGGTGCAGGTGTCCCCTATTCCAGGTCCACCCATGGCTCGTCCCAGCTTCTGCCTCCATTTTCAGTTTTCTTCCTGCTGACTATCCTCCATGGAAGAATTTGGTTGGAGCAAACGCAGTGATTGGCCACTTATTTTTTTTTTATTTTTTGGTACGCGGGCCTCTCACTGTTGCGGCCTCTCCCGTTGCGGAGCACAGGCTCTGGACACGCGCAGGCCCGGTGGCCATGGCTCACGGGCCCAGCTGTTCCGCGGCACGTGGGATCTTCCCGGACCGGGGCACGAACCCGCGTCCCCTGCATCAGCAGGCGGACTCTCAACCACTGCGCCACCAGGGAAGCCCCCTAGGCCACTTATTAATATATCTCCTTGTCATTGTGACACTTTGCCCTGCTAAAGGAGTGATTGTACGTTTTCCATGAATTTGTCTTTAAGGGTTTTCTGCCTTTAAAAAAAATTGTAGTCTGCCTAACCTGATTTTTGTGGGTAATTTATGGAGTACATGTGTTTCCTTTTTCTTTGTTTCCTCTTTTGCTCTTTCTTTTTGCTGAGGTGGTACCTTTTGCTGCCTTATCCTCAGAGTTTTGCTCGAGGACTGAATTTTGAGCTGCGGCAGTTTTTCCCATTTAAATGTTAGGGTTGACTGGTGCTCCCTAAGTACCTTTTATTATTGGAAATCTCTGCGGGTTCAAGTCCGGAGACTTTTAGTTAAGCCTCTAATACAACCATGATGCCCACCTGTAATTAAGACATTGCTGGAAGTTACTTCGATTGAATCGCAGACTGGAAGGTGACAGCCTGTGGGAGCTGGCACTAAATTCATGGGAAAGAAATGCACAGGAAGCTGTAGTTTGTTTGGGAGGAAAGTGATGTAGGGCGTATGTGTTTAACTTCCCAAGATTTCTGTCTGAATCGCTAATACGGCGGTAGGTGAAGGGCGTATTTTAAAAATGCTGTACGTCTGGTGAACATCCTGTGTGTCGCATCTCCTGATCATCGTGCCACAGCCACTCCTAGTCAGCCTCATGAGACGCGGCTGAAGAATACGCTGCAGCTTTCCAAACCTCTCCCCTATCAGTTTACAGGACGGGGCTTAGTCAAGCTTGTGATGACACAGACTCTTCCACGCTTTGAAGAGTACTGGTTAAGTCTTTCTGTCCCCTGCTCTTCAGAAGCAGAGTCATTGTGTTTTTCTTTGTGAGAGGCACCAGCAGGGCTGTCAGAAAGTGGAATTTCCCCCAAGACTAGAATTTCATCAGGTTTCATTCATGACCTTAGTACTTTCAGTTTTAGGGGATGAACTTGCCCTATTTTAAGTGTTAAAGGAAAACAGCTAACTCCCAATTACGGGTCTATGCCCTTAAGTAATTGTGAAATAGCATTTAAGGTCACGAAGAAATAATTCTCCCTCAGGTGCCCCTTTCCACACATGAAGGAAGTGAACTTCTAAGGGCAGCGGTCCTGGGCTGCAGGAGTTGGGGGCACCCAGGCCCTCATCTAATGGGAGGTTGTAAAGCCTAATTTGACTTCTTTATCCAAGCACTCTCTTTCCTATCACATCTTCCATGTCCTTTTTATTTTAAAAGCACTTTGATATGTTATTTCCTTTCATCTCTCCTGCAACTATATCCATTTAATGTTATGATGAGATAATCAGTAGTATTCTAAATAGGACTCAATTTAGAAAAAAAAATATGAAGAAAAGTCATCTTCTGGGAGAAAACCTATTCATGGGCCTTCTACACATTTTTATTTTTTATATTATCATAGAGTAAAATGGACTCCCCCCCACTTCTGTGTATAGTTCTACGAATTTTAACACAGGCATAGCTGCATGTAATGAACATCATAATCAGGATGCAGAAGTGGTCCTTTATCCCATAAAGCTCCTGCCTTCCACCCATAGCCCCTGGCAAAACCACTGGTCTGTTTCCCATCACTGTAATTTTGTCTTCTTGAGAATGTCACATGAGTAGAATCCTCAGTATGTGACCTTTTGAGGCTGCCTTGTCTTATGGGCCTCTTTTGATTGAAGTAGACATTCATCCTTTGGGGTCATCTGTATCATTATTTACTCCTTTCGTCTACGCTAGGAAGCATTTGAGTAGTTCCCTACAGGAGCATTTACTCAGGAATTGGTGGTAGAGGTTGACGGGCAGCTCTGAGACTTTCACTTCTGTCCCAGACACTGACACCTAGTGGGCCCTTGGTAACTTCCGGCTGCTGTCCGTTCGTCTTACGTAAGTCAGGTGTAGGCTGTGTGCGTGGAGGGAGGCCGCCTCACGGGGTTGCTCAAACACAGCCCACACACTCGTGGTGGCAGCAGGAACCACATGAATGCCCTAGGGAGCCCCATGCCTCTGGGGCCGGGCTCTGCAGGGAGAGTCGGGCTGTCTGCATGGGGCCAAGAGGCTGCTCGGTTCAAGGCGGAGAAGGCTCTGCTCCGGTGGTGTGGATGCCTGCCAAGGAGGTGATTGGGAGACTTGGTTTGGTGATCTCGATCTGACAGCCAACAGGAGACACCCCAGGAGCCGGAGGAGATAAGCTGTCAAGATCCTCCCAGCTGTTCCAGGCCCAGGATTGTCACTGTGGAGAGGCAGGGCTTTGGTCCTTCCGGAAGGGAAGCGAGCACGTTGCAGCGTGCTTTCTCACAGCCCCAAGGAATCATGGCTTTAGCCTGCATGGAACCAGCCGTGTTGTCTGGTCAGCAGATACCTGTCAATCTGTCTTCTAGTTTAGCCAGCGGGTTGTGTTCACTTTTGTGACACAAGCCTCAGGTTGTGTTATGTAATCCCATCTCTTGGTCTCTCAAAACAAAACAAACAAAAAAAAAACACCCATGTTGAAATGGGGGCGAGAATAGCCTTTTAGTTTAAGCCTCAGATCTCCTGTAATCAACAGTCTGTCAGTCGATTGGCTGTAACTGATAGCTGCTATTAACCGTTACTGAGAGGCGTACAGTGGAGTCATGAAGAGCAGGCCTCTGGAGCCAGACCACATGGGTTCCAAGTCCCACCTTGGCCTCTGGCTGGCTGGGTGACCCTCAGGCAAGTTGTCGACCTTTCTGAGCCACGGTTTCCCCATTTATAAAATGGGATGGTAATAGTGCCTCCTTCGCTAGTCAGTACATGTAGAGCAGCTAATAAATACCGGCCTTTCATTAGAAGTTAATCTTGACGACTCTGTACCTGGACTCTTCACCAGGGTGTTGTCATGTTCAGATCGGAAACGGCTCATGAGTCTAATAGTCTCACTCTTCAGAGAAGAAAGCTGAGGTCTACGAAGGCTGAGTGATGTGTCCAGGGGCAGAGCCAGGGCTAGAGACATCCCTTGTCTCTTAATCCCTTTCTTCATAGTGCAAAACAGAAAGCTGATGATCTGTGTAAATTGGGCACTTCGTTAACTGGAGCTCTCTATTAACTTGGCCTCTCATGCCTTGTTAAGACAAGAGTAATTAATTTTTAGATCGACAAACCCAAGTCACTGGAGAAAGCTGTCACTCCGGTCGAGTTTTCACATTAAGCATATTTTTACAGGGCTTATTCATCTGCATAATGACCGCCATATATGGTATGTGGAGGAGTTCACGGTGAACCGGAATGTTTGCTAAGCAAGAACTTTTTGTTCGCTGACCAGGAGAGGTAACAGAGTTTATTGCCACTTGATCCCCTCGGCCAGCCCATCTGGGTGAGCTTGTTTCTCCCTGGTGTTGCTCTTTCCATCAAATTGTTCCAGTGACTAACAACCTGGCTTAGTGATGACAAGTTTCTTAATAGAGGAGCTCAAGATAAGGCCGTGTAAGTCCCTTTGCCCTGAGAGTTTGCTGCCTGCCTGTTGAGTGATCAGGGACCTGTCAGCCTTCTGAGCTGACGTGTGAGGCACTGGTAGTGGGGAAAAGTACTTGGTGTGCTTTCAGCTTGTACACGTGTCCCCGTGCTCAGCACTCAGCCCGCCACCCGCTTCCAGGGAACCTCTCTCTCCCCTTGCAGGCGATACTCACGCCAGCTTCCATCTAAAAAATAAATGCCTTTGACTTAGAAATACATTTTCTTAGATGCACAGAAGATGCTTAGAGTTTTGGGTTTTGCTCAGTCCACAAATCAGATAATTCCCATTGTCCATCTGAATGATCTATAGGCAGATTTAGAATCCCAGACTGGGATTTCCTGTCGCTGATAGAGTTTCCAGATGAGGTGACATCATCTACCATTGCTAAAGCGAATGTGACAGACAGGAGAGGAGGAACTAACGTGGATTCAGAGCCTCTCCGTGCACGTATAGAGTCTGTGCTTTCCCGGGGCAGGCTCTGTGAATGCAAGGCTTGTTTGTCGGGTGCTTCTGAAGTATCTGTGTAATACGTTCCGACAAAGCAGAAGTTGATTGTATGCACAGCAAAGGGACTCCCTCCACATGTATGTCTTTGCTTTTTCATTCATCTTATTAGAGTGTTGCAAACCCTGAAGCGTGAATTAACTGGGTCTGTGGCTGAATGAGTTGAGATTTGCTGAGCAGGCCCATTCAGGAAACCGTCCTCTATTCCCTTGCTGTTTACGGTGTACAGACACCCTTGCTAAGTGAATGTGGCATGTGTATTGGATGAAAGCCATAGCTCAGGATGAAACGTGATTACATGTCTACTTTAACCCTCAACAGGCAATGCTTTTCACTTAGGCTGTTTTAAAGGACATGTGTACTGGTGGACTCACAGGATATTTGGGTCAAAGGCATTTGTAGACAGAGATGGAAAGTAGGAACCATCAGCTTAGGGATCTAACCTCAGGAGAGATGGGGGTCTGACTGAGGATGCATAGAATTTAAGTAGCCCCCCCAATACATACATACATATATATATGCGTGTGTGTGTGTATTGTACATATATATATATATATATATATATATATATGCACACCATCTCTAGCCAAGTTTACATAGACATACTGATAATCTAATAACATTGCTGTTTGCCAGGGGAATTCACAGGTCTATAAATTTCATGAATTCTGATGTCTCACTCTGCAATTTTAGAAACGAATGGACTACAATTAATTGGGATTCTTCCTTCCAAGGGAGTATTGGAATCACTCCTAGCCGCCATGCAACACTGCCTGTTTATCCTTAAGACCCCCACAAGTTGCAACAGAAGTCACTCTAGATGACACTGTGAGAGATGAGTGTTACCAGGATTTTAGATGACGTGTTGTCCCAGCATCTGGTGTTATAGACTCAGTGGTGAGAGGGTTATGTTTCCTTTTACATTCTGTTTACCACCAGCTTGGTTCTGTCATATTGTTAATGCCTCTCTCAATTGTAGTGATCAGCCTCAAGCTCTGAGTCTTTGCTGGGGTAACAGTGTCAAGGTAGAATCTAGATGATCTGGGTTTCCTTTTTCGCTGTATATTTACGGTTCCTCTCAAGTTATGGCAAGTGAGACGAGCTTCCATTCCTGATAGTAATATAAAGTTCCATTTGAGAAACAAATTTCGAAAGATGCAGTTTCTAGAGAAACATTGGGACTTCCCTGGTGGCACAGTGGTTAAGAATCGCCTGCCAGTGCAGGGGACAAGGGTTCGAGCCCTGGTCCAGGCAGATCCCACGTGCTGAGGAGCAACCAAGCCCATGCTCCACAACTACTGAGCCTGCACTCTAGAGCCCGCGAGCCACAACTACTGAAGCCCATGTGCCTAGAGCCTATGGTCCGCAACAAGAGAAGCCACTGCAATGAGAAGTACACGCACCGCAACGAAGAGTAGCCCCCGCTCGCTGCAACTAGAGAAAGCCAGCGTGCAGCAAGGAAGACCCAATGCAGCCAAAACTAAATAAATAAGTAAATAAATTTATTAAAAAAGAGAGAAACATTGACAAGTAATTGTGCAGGTGGAACCCGGTTATAACATGTTGTCTGTTGGGATAGGATGTGAGTGATGGAGGTTAGGAGACCCTGCCATCGAAGATGAGTGCTCTGATTTTGGGGGGGTGGGGAGGACAGTGGGGATGGGCTTCTCTCCCACCTTGTCAATACTGCCACCCTTACCAGCAGAGAAACGCTGATTGCTAACCTTTAGAGGCTAAGCAGGTACCTTTCCTACATCTCATTTGATCATCCAAACAACGCCATGAGGTGTGTATTACTACGATTCCTTTGTTTCAAAGACGTGGAAGCTGGTGCTTACCGGTGGTGGCTGACTTTTCCAAAGACACTTGACTGGGAAGGAGCGGAGCTAGCATTCGCACACAGGCAATTGGATTCCAGATCCTCGTGCTTCACCCTTATGCCACATCCCATTTCACACCTAATCAACACCCCAGGATGTTAAATGACCAGGGAAACGGAATAAGAGAAGACTCTAGGCATTCCAGTTTACTACCTGTTGGCAAATTGAGTTTATAGTGAGGAAAAAGGAAAACACATTTAAAAAAGAATAAGAGAAAATACCAACCTCAAATTAAGCAGTTGAAACCTGTATGTAATCCCCATGTGACATCTTCACCCTGTTTTCCTCATGCCAATGACTGTTAAAGATCGATGGATGTTCTTGAATTTTCTGCTTTGCTCATTAACGGTTAGATTTGATTATTCTTTCTCTCAAGCCTGGACCACCAAAGCATCTGGATTAGAAATGCTTGGCTTGGCTATCTGCCAGTAATTTATACATTGACGCGAAGGTTTTTTACACTTTAAAGGAGGGATCCTTTTGCAACTTTGCTTGATTGAGAGTTTGTCAGCAGTATTCTTACATATTTCGAATGGCCATTGTAGGATGATATATGCTGTCTATAAATATACAGGATGTTCAGCTCAGCTGAATGCATTTACTCTTTTTTTATAAGTTTTCTGAGTAAATTTCAGGGCCATCAGGATATTACTTAATGTTGGTGGATTTTATTAAACCTCCAAGAACATAATTAACTCATTTTACAAATTGTTAATGCTTATAGAAACTCATGATAAATGAGACCACTTAAGACCATTTTGTAAGAAAACAGGAAAAGGCAGCTTGTTAATGCTGGTCCCATTCTCTGATATTGTGAGAAATGAATGTTTGTCACTAGCTGCTGTAACCTTCATTTGAGAATTCTTTAAAAGGCGGTTACATCCATTTACAGAGAAATAACGCTGCAGTTTAGCTCAACGTCTTTAGCTTAACAGTCTCCCCTGAAAGGATTACAAAACCATGTCTCATCAGTCAAAGATGTGTTTGAGTTGGTTCTGCTCGATTTTTAACTTTTTAATATGCCTGTATCACAGCGTTGCCCATTTTGAGAAGTACAGAAAAGTATCGATGGTCAATCTCGACTTCTCTTCAGTCGCATTTTACTCTGCTCTCCAAGAAGCCTGCAGGATTTTGGTCTGGGTACTTTAGTTCTAATTGCTTACTGCGGGGGTGTATTTGCAGCTAAGAGTTTTCAAGTGTACCCCTAGTCACCTCTCCCAAGCCATCAGGACGCGTCCTCCTCTTCCCAAGCCCCGCGTTTTATCCCTCTCCTCAGCGCTTGGGCTCTGTCGTGTTGGCTTCGTCCCGTTCTCCAAGGTTTCGTACTTTCTCGTCACTGGGCTTTCTTTGCACATGCTCTTCCCTCTGTTTAGAGGATTCTTTCTCTTCTCATCTCCCCCTCGAATGCACAACTTTCACCTGGATAGCACCTACGTCTCCTGCAGATGTCAACTCAAGTGCAGCTTTCTCGGGAAACTTCCCTTCACCCTGTTCCTTTGTTAGCGGCTCTCCTAGGATTGTACACTTTCATGCTCTTATCTCCATTTGGGTTCACTCATTCCTTGAGGGTGACTGGGGACGAGTGTCTACCTCCCTCAATAAATTATGTTCTCTGAGGGCAGCTGCAGTCTATCTAGCTTTCGCTACAGTTTTAACCCTTCTCAGCATCTAACTTTGTGCCCAACACATAATAAGTACTCAATTAAGTATTTGTGGAATACGTAAGTGGATGGGAGTGTTGGCCAACCTCTGCCCTCGGTGTCAGGGAATCCAGCTCTCCATCACCCTCCTTCCATTCTCACTGGTGTGGCCTCTGATTTTGATCTAACGTGGCAGGTATGTGAAGGGGCCAGAGAATTCCTGGCATTTGCTGAAATTTATCAAGAACTCGACAGGGAGAGTGTCCGTCCCTGTCAGCCTGTACACCGTGTGTCGCTGTCCTGATCCTTGCTAGTTGGGGGACCACTCAGGTTTCTGCCAGGGCAGCAGGACCTCCAAGCTGCAGTGGACTGACTGATCAGGAAATGAAACCCTGCCTCTTCTACCTTCCTCCTCAAGCCAGGCTGTGGTGGTTTTAAGTTCTGTCTAGATAGCTTGGAGATTGTCAGGAGAGGAAACAAAGTCTTATTGAAATTATTGATAAAGAGCGGAGAAGATGCAACTGAAGAAAGGAAATGGACCTTTATAAGCTACACACTGTGTTGCAGGCGCCGTGCTGGTACACACACCCATTGTTTCCTTTCCTTCGTCCATCATCACGGATGAGGAAGCGGACAACCAACAAAGAGAGAAAGGGCTCTTTAAACCTAGGCCTGTGTGGCTCCAAAGCTTATGTCTTTTCCACTCTACATGCTTCCAAACTTCTGTCTGCCCTGGTGTGATTCCAAAGGTAGGGAAGCTCATACCGCCAGAGGTGGGCATGTATTTGGCCCCAGGGCCACTTGTGTCTCTTATCAGTCTGTTATTGCAGACTGGAGGCTAGGAGGCAGCCGAGAAAGGCAGAATGGGCAAAAATGATCCCACAGCAGGAGCCTGTCCTCCTCCAGTTCCCTGGCCATCATCTAGTCAACAGTCTGATGATGTGTGAGTTTAACTTAGAGAATTCAAATACACCTGCCCTGCGTGTGCAAGCATGCACACACACACATACACACACACACACACACATACATACACAGACACACACGTGAGAAGTACTTCTCTGAGAGCCAGTGGGTTAAAGATCAAGAAAGGCTTCCCAGAGCAGCACTTGACTTGAGAGCTGAAGGATGGATAAGAGATCTGATGGGAGAGGGGTAAGATGAAGGGGGTCCGGGAGAATGTTTCAGACAGAGCGAATCACGTTTGACCAGGCCTGGTGGAATGTGGAGGAAGCCAGACCTGAGGCACTGAGGAAAGGCCGTTCTGTAGCTGGAGCTGTAGAGGGAAATGGAGCCTGACCTGGATGATAGGGCAATGACAGGGACTCAAGTCTGCACAGATTTTGTTCTGCCACCTGTCAGGCGAAGAATAAAGGGGGTGAGGAATTGGATCTAGGAGACGGAAGGAAAGTGAGAAAAAGTTGAGGCGAAAGGCTGCGATAGGAATTGGAAATAGTGTTTCTAGGCATATTTAAGGATAGCCAGTAATAAGGGTGGGGACAGTGAAGCCTAACAATGAAGCTCGCTTTTCTGTTAACCTGCACTGAAGTCTCCCTTCCCTGAATGCCCGGTCCCTTTATCGTCATCAGTCACAGCATCCAGGCACATCGCTTGGGATGTCTTAGGGAAACTCCTTCACTTTTCCTCACAACCCCCCAGCCCTAGGCAACCACAAATGTATTTTTTATTTCTATAGATTTGCCTATTCTGAACGTTTAATCGAAATTGAATCACACAATATGCGATCTTTTGTGCCTGACTTCTTTCACTTAGCATAGTGATTTCAAATTTTATCCATGTTGCAGCCTGTAGTATCTACTTTATTCCCTTTTATTGCTGCTCAGCTACTTCTTGGCTCCCTGAGGAAAGCATTCAGTCGTGGGGCAGTTGTCAGTCAGTTCCCATGTGTGGTTGGAACAGGGTGCCACAGAGTCAGTGATAGTCTGCAATGCTTTTGGACCCCCATGGTCTAGATCAGGTCAGCTTGGACACAAGCCTCTCAGTTCCTCTCTTGCCCTGCTGAGCAGCAGCCATCTTCTAGCTGTACATTCCTGTTAATGGTTCTGGGTCTTGGGCTATGAGTATTCTTCCTGTCTGGGCCGCCATGTACAGTTTTGTAGGTTGAGCACTGCCCAAAAGTGCCCAGCTGAAGGCACAAGGAAGGGCTCAAATAAAATCTTCATCCTGCATGCCAAGCCGTGAGCTCCAATATGGGGCTATGTTTCATCCAAAGGAGGAGGGGACCTTTACCTAACCCCCCACAAAACTTTGTCAGGGCTTCCAGCAGGGGTGCCTGTCATTGGCATTTGTCAGAGCTGAGATCTTAGACCCAGTTAGCATGTCTTATATTTGAGTTAAGATTTAGATAGTGACAAGCTAGAGGATGAAATTACAGGTATTTTCTGATTTATGGATTTGTTCCCAAAGAAACACATCCCCTGCTTTGTGTTTGGAGATCTGCAGCTCTACTGTGAGCAAGAGGAATTTTCAACCTATTTTCTCCATCAGTTCTCATGAGTTCTGACATCTCTTGCTGTTCCCATCTGTGTTTCTAACTTTGGGGTAGATCATTTCTGTGGTTGAACTGGTGTTAAGAAATAATTTTCACAACAAGGGTAAAATCATGACTGTCAGATATCAAAATGAATACGTGTTAAAGATTTTATTCTACTTCCTAATCAGTGAGGGAATCAGGCAGATGTTATAACCGGTTGAAAAGAACAGACACATTTGTAGATCAGAAATATAAGAATAAATGTGCAAGTGTGCAAAAACTGTTCTTTCCACAGGGGGAGGGAGTAGTCAACTGAACCTCTCTTGGACAGGACAGAATTTACATGTCTACAGACAAGAATTATTTGCATTGCTATCATTTATCTACAATTTACAGAATTGCAAAGTAGCTTTCATAGAGTCAGAATCAGATAACCCAAAGGGGTGTTCTCTAGGGTCTGACAATGCATCTTTTTCTACAGAACCACACATTTTCCCCTCCACTGGTGATTTGTGGCATCTCTGGTACATTGGTGCATGTAGATAAGCTTTTATTGTTCCATTTGAGGTTTCAAGATGAGGACAACGTTTCCCTCAGGTCCCAAGTGGCCTTTGGTGTGTGGTGTCCTTTGTTGGAGGAATAAGAATCTGGATGTTTTCAGACACCGTGGTTGGTTGAAAGAGCAAGGGTGAGATGCACAGGGGAGTTTGAAGGGAGGAACCTGTTAGACCAGAGGCTGGGGAATAAGGCCTGTTTTTTATTCTTAAAATAATTACATACTTCCTGTGTGACCTTTGGGCTTGCCATTTATCTCCCTGCCCCTTTGAGACAGGAAAATAAGTATTATTTGTAAAGTGCGTTGAGGTTCCCTGATGAAAGGTACCAGTTAGCTGGGAAGTGGTGTTATTAATTTGTTCAGCCTTGCCCTTTGTATTCCTGCTGGGTAGATTTGTCTTCCATCTCCTCTGTCTCCCCACCATGAATTTCCACTGTAGCAAGTGAGGCCTCCGTCATGGGATTAAGTATTTTCAGTGGCTGCTTTGGGATTTTTCCATTTACCTTCGAAAAATCTGTTAGAAAAAAAGCCCAAAACATCTACCCCAGTTTCTTTCCTTTCCTTTAAAATGTTTAAGTAAATAGGTGATGGAATAGTTATTCTAAATGTAGTAGAGTGTCACGTTGTCTTAGAAAACTTGCTATAAATTCAAAATTAGTCTGGTCACAGCTTTATGGAATTCTTCAGCTCTGCCAGGCAGGGCTCTCCTGCCCCAGTGCTGCAGGTGGCGGAAAGGAAAATGTTGGAGCTTCCAAAAAAAAAATGGGGACATTTCTAAGATCTGCGAGCCTAGAAATGACTCCATTACTATTAATCACAAGGGGGTCTTCAGGTGTATTTTTACTCCATGAGAAAAAGCCAGTGATTTAGGAATGTCTATAACATTTTCAGTGTCATACGCTGTGTGTCTCCTCAGTCAGCTTCCATTCACGAAACTGACGAGTAGTGGGATGGCTAATAGTGGCTGGAAGACTTATTTTCCTTTTGGCTGTGCTGCTTTCATAGCTTTGCTGTCCCTCACTTTCCTGCTGAGCTGAGGTCATATTCTTTTACAGATTGAGTCACATGATTCTTAACTTCTACCACTTCAAATCCCTTGTATCTTGCTTCAGTTGCTGAGTTGCTTTGGGTGACCCGATAAGGCGGGGAAAATGATTTTTGTCTTCACCGCCATGACAAGTTTCCGTAATACTCTGAAGAGGCTGGATTTTGGAGCCTGCTTTGTGATTTCCAGACAAATGCAGGAGTGAAGAGGAGCAGCAGCATTTCAATCCAGTTCACTGAATGTTCTTTGCTTTACAGGACACAGTGCACTTAGGATTACATTTCCCACATTTATCTCCTTCCTCCCTCCCTCCCTCCCTCCTTCCTTCCTTCCTTATTTATTTAAATCTTTATTGGAGTATAATTGCTTTACAATGGTGTGTTAGTTTCTGCTGTATAACAAAATGAATCAGATACACATACACATATATCCCCATATCCCCTCCCTCTTGCGTCTCCCTCCCGCCCTCCCTATCCCACCCCTCTAGGTGGTCACAAAGCACCGAGCTGATCTCCCTGTGCTATGCGATTGCTTCCCACTAGCTATCTATTTTACATTTGGTAGTGTATATATGTCCATGCCACTCTCTCACTTTGTCCCAGCTTACCCTTGCCCCTCCCCATATCCTCAAGTCCATTCTCTACGTCTGTGTCTTTATTCCTGTCCTGCCCCTAGGTTCTTCAGAACCATTTTTTTTTTTTTTTAGATTCCATATATATGTGTTAGCATACGGTATTCGTTTTGCTCTTTCTGACTTACTTCACTCTGTATGACAGACTCTAGGTCCATCCACTTCACTACAAATAACTCAATTTTGTTTCTTTTGATAGCTGAGTAATGTTCCATTGTATATATGTGCCACATCTTCTTTATCCATTCATCTGTTGAGGGACACTTAGGTTGCTTCCATGTCCTGGCTATTGTAAATAGTGCTGCAGTGAACATTGTGGTACGTGACTCTTTTTGAACTATGGTTTTCTTGGGGTATATGCCTAGTAGTGGGATTGCTAGGTCGTATGGTAGATCTATTGTTAGTTAGTTTTTTTTTTTAAATTAAATTTAATTTAATTTAATTTTTATACAGCAGGTTCTTATTAGTCATCAGTTTTATACACATCAGTGTGTACATGTCAATCCCAGTCGGTTAATTCATCACACCACCATCCCCATCCCCCTGCAGCTTTCCCACCTTGGTGTCCATACGTTTGTTCTCTCCATCTGTGTCTCAACTTCTGCCCTGCAAACCGGTTCATCTATACCATTTTTCTAGGTTCCACATACATGCGTTAATATACGATATTTGTTTTTCTCTTTCTGACTTACTTTACTCTGTGTGACAGTCTCTAGATCCATCCAAGTCTCAACAAATGACCCAATTTCGTTCCTTCTTATGGCTCAGTAATATTCCATTATATATATGTACCACATCTTATTTATCCATTCATCTGTCGATGGGCGTTTAGGTTGCTTCCATGACCTGGCTATATTGTAAATAGTGCTACAATGAACATTGGGGTGCATGTGTCCTTTTGAATTATGGTTTTCTCTGGGTATATGCCTAGTAGTGGGATTACTGCATCATATGGTAATTCTATTTTTAGTTTTTTAAGGAATCTCCATACTGTTCTCCATAGTGGCTGTAACAATTTACATTCCCACCAACAGTGCAAGAGGGTTCCCTTTTCTCCACACCCTCTCCAGCATTTGTTGTTTGTAGATTTTCTTATGATGCCCATTCTAACTTGTGTGAGGTGATATCTCATTGCAGTTTTGATTTGCATTTCTCTAATGATTACTGATGCTGAGCAGCTTTTCATGTGCCTCTTGGCCATCTGTATGTCTTCTTTGGAGAAATGTCTAGTTAGATCTTCTGCCCATTTTTGGATTGGCTTATTTGTTTTTTTAATATTAAGCTGCATGAGCTGTTTATATATTTTGGAGATTAATCCTTTGTCTCTTGATTTGTTTGCAAATATTTTCTCCCATTCTGAGGGTTGTCTTTTCGTCTTTTTATGGTTTCCTTTGCTGTGCAAAAGCTTTGAAGTTTCATTAGGTCCCATTTGTTTATTTTTGTTTTTATTTCCATTACTCTAGGAGATGGATCAAAAAATATCTTGCTGTGATTTATGTCATAGAGTGTTCTTCCTGTGTTTTCCTCTAAGAGTTTTATAGTGTCCGGTCTTAGATTTAGGTCTCTAATCCATTTTGAGTTTATTTTTGTGTATGGTGTTAGGGAATGTTTTAATTTCATTCTTTTACATGTAGCCGTCCAGTTTTCCCAGCACCACTTATTGAAGAGACTGTCTTTTCTCCATTGTATATCCTTGACTCCTTTGTCATAGATTAGTTGACCATATGTGCATGGGTTTATCTCTGGGCTTTCTATCTTGTTCCATTGATCTGTGTTTCTGTTTTTGTGCCAGTACCATATTGTCTTCATTACTGTGGCTTTGTAGTATAGTCTGAAGTCAGGGAGCCTGATTCCTCCTGCTCCATTTTTCTTTTTCAAGACTGCTTTGGCTGTTCGGGGTCTTTTGTGTCTCCATACAAATTTTAAGATTTTTTGTTCTAGTTCCGTAAAAAATGCCATTGGTAATTTAATAGGGATTGCATTGAATCTGTAGATTGCTTTGGGTAGTATAGTCATTTTCACAATATTGATTTTTCCAATCCAAAACATGGTATATCTCTCCATCTGTTGGTATCATCTTTAATTTCTTTCATCAGTGTCTTATAGTTTTATGCATACAGGTCTTTTGTCTCCCTAGGTAGGTTTATTCCTAGGTATTTTATTCTTTTTGTTGCAGTGGTAAATGGGAGTGTTTCCTTAATTTCTCTTTCAGATTTTTCATCATTAGTGTATAGGAATGCAAGAGATTCCTGTGCATTAATTTTGTATCCTGCAGCTTTACCAAATTCAATGATTAGCTCTGGTAGTTTTCTGGTGGCATTTTTAGGATTCTCTATGTATAGTATCATGCCATCTGCAAACAGTGACAGTTTTACTTCTTCTTTTCCAGTTTGTATTCCTTTTATTTCTTTTTCTTCTCTGATTCCTGTGGCTAGGACTTCCAAAATTATATTGAATAATAGTGGTGAGTGTGAGAGTGGACATCCTTATCTTGTTCCTGATCTTAGAGGAAATGCTTTCAGTTTTTCACCATTGAGAATGATGTTTGCTGTGGGTTTGTCATATATAGCCTTTATTATGTTGAGGTAGGTTCCCTCTGCCCACTTTCTGTAGAGTTTTTATCATAAATGGGTGTTGAATTTTGTCAAAAGCTGTTTCTCCATCTATTGAGATGTTCGTGTGGTTTTTATTCAATTTGTTGATATAGTGTATCACATTGATTGATTTGCATATATTGAAGAATGCTTGCATCCTTGGGATAAATCCCACTTGATCATGACTTATGATCCTTTTAATGTGTTGTTGTATTCTGTTTGCTAGTATTTTGTTGAGGATTTTTGAATCTATATTCATCAGTGATATTGGTGTGCAATTTTCTTTTTTTGGAGTATCTTTGTCTGGTTTTGGTATCAGGGTGATGGTGGCCTCATAGGATGAGTTTGGGAGTGTTCCTTCCTCTGCAATTTTTGGAAGAGTTTGAGAAGGATGGGTGTTAGCTCTTCTCTAAATGTTTGACAGAGTTCATCTATGAAGCCATCTGATCCTGGACTTGTGTTTGTTGGAAGATTTTTAATCACAGTTTCAATTTCATTACTTGTGATTGGTCTGTTCATATTTTCTGTTTCTTCCTGGTTCAGTCTTGGCAGGGTATACCTTTCTAAGAATTTGTCCATTTCTTCCAGGTTGTCCATTTTATTGGCACAGAGTTGCCTGTAGTAGTCTCTTAGGATGCTTTGTATTTCTGCAGTGTCTGTTGTAACTTCTCCTTTTCATTTCTGATTTTACTGATTTCAGTCCTCTCCCTCTTTTTCTTGATCAGTCTCGCTAATGGTTTATCAATTTTGTTTATCTTCTCAAAGAACCAGGTTTTAGTTTTATTGATCTTTGCTATTTTTTTCTTTGTTTCTGTTTCATTAATATCTGCTCTGATTTTTATGATTTCTTTCCTTCTGCTAACTTTGGGTTTTGTTTTTCTTTCTCTAGTTCCTTTAGGTGGAAGGTTAGATTGTTTATTGGAGATTTCTCTTGTTTCTTGAGGTAGGCTTGTATAGCTATAAACTTCCCTCTTAGAACTGCTTTTGCTGCATCCCATAGGTTTTGGATCATCGTATTTTTATTGTCATTTTTCTCTAGGTATTTTTTGAGTTCCTGTTTGATTTCTTCAGTGATCTCTTGGTTATTTAGTAACGTATTGTTTAGCCTCCATGTGTTTGTGTTTTTTACGTTTCTTTCCCTGTAATTCATTTCTAATCTCATAGCGTTGTGGTCAGAAAAGATGCTTCATATGATTTCAATTTTCTTAAATTTACTGAGGCTTGGTTTGTGACCCAAGATGTGATCTATCCTGGAGAATGTTCCGTGTGCACTTGAGAAGAAAGTGTAATCTGCTGTTTTTGGATGGAATGTCCTGTAAGTATCAATTAAATCTATCTGCTCTGTTGCATCATTTAAAGCTTCTGTTTCCTTATTTTCATTTTGGATGATCTGTCCATTGGTGTAAGTGAGGTGTTAGAGTCCCCCACTATTATTGTGTCACTGTCGATATCCTCTTTTATAGCAGTTACCAGTTGCCGGATGTATTGAGGTGCTCCTATGTTGGGTGCGTATATATTTATAATTTTTATATCTTCTTCTTGGATTGATCCCTTGATCATTATGTAGTGTCCTTCCTTGTCTCTTGTAACATTCTGCATTTTAAAGTCTCTTTTATCTGATATGAGTATTGCTACTCCAGCTTTCTTTTGATTTCCATTTGCATGGAATATCTTTTTCCACCCCCTCACTTTCAGTCTGTATGCATCCCTAGGTCTGAAGTGGGTCTCTTGTAGACAGCATATATATGGGTCTTGTTTTTGTACCCATTCAGCAAGCCTGTGTCTTTTGGTTGGAGCATTTAATCCATTCACGTTTAAAGTAGTTATTGATATGTATGTTCCTGTGACCATTTTCTTAATTGTTTTGGGTTTGTTTTTGTAGGTCCTTTTCTTCTCTTGTCTTTCCCACTTAGAGAAGTTCCTTTAGTGTTTGTTGTAGAGCTTGTTTGGTGGTGCTGAATTCTCTTAGCTTTTGCTTGTCTGTAAAGCTTTTGATTTCTCCATTGAATCTGAATGAGATCCTTGCTGGGTAGAGTAATCTTGGTTGTAGGTTCTTCCCTTTCATCACTTTAAGTATATCATGGCACTCCCTTCTGGCTTGTAGAGTTTCTGCTGAGAAATCAGCTGTTAACCTTATGGGAGTTCCCTTGTATGTTATTTGTCGTTTTTCCCTTGCTGCTTTCAATAATTTTTCTTTGTGTTTAGTTTTTGCCAATTTGATTACTGTGTGTCTCGGCATGTTTCTCCTTGGGTTTATCCTGTCTGGGACACTCTGCACTTCCTGGACTTGGGTGGCTATTTCCTTTCCCATGTTAGAGAAGTTTTCAACTATCATCTTTTCAAATACTTTCTCTGGTCCTTTCTTTCTCTTTTCTCCTTCTGGGACCCCTATAATGCGAATGTTGTTGTGTTTAATGTTGTCCCAGAGGTCTCTTAGGCTGTCTTCATTTCTTTTCATTCTTTTTTCTTTATTCTGTTCCACGGCAGTGAATTCCACCATTCTGTCTTCCAGGTCACTTATCTGTTCTTCTGCCTCAGTTATTCTGCTATTGATTCCTCCTAGTGTAGTTATCATTTCAGTTATTGTATTGTTCATCTCTGTTTGTTTGTTCTTTAATTCATCTAGGTCTTTGTTAAACATTTCTTGCATCTTCTCGATCTTTGCCTCCATTCTTTTTCCGAGGTCCTGGGTCATCTTCACTATCATTATTCTGAATTCTTTTTCTGGAAGGTTCCCTATCTCCACTTCATTTAGTTGTTTTCCTGGGGTTTTATCTTGTTCCTTCATCTGGTAGATAGCCCTCTGCCTTTTCATCTTGTCTATCTTTCTGTGAATGTGGTTTTTGTTCCACAGGTTGCAGGAATGTAGTTCTTCTAGCTTCTCTGTTTTTAGTTTTTTAAGGAACCTCCATACTGTTCTCCATAGTGGCTGTATCAGTTTACATTCCCACCAACAGTGCAGGAGGGTTCCCTTTTCTCCACACCCTCTCCAGCATTACCTCCCGTACTTTTGATAGATTATTTCCCCAGCCATTCTAGGCACACTGATCATCTGCTTCTCAGTTCCTAAGGCTTTTATTATCTGTCCTACTGATAGTTCCATTTAACCATACACAATCTGATATGATTGTCAGGCTGTTTTATGGGTATTCATTTTGTCAGTCCATGGGACATATATATTCGTTAAAAGAGAGAATCGTATTTTGTTTCTCTTGTGTCCTCTATATCACCTAGCAGGTAGCCCAAGTTACTATAGGTGCTGAGCAGATTCTTTCCTAGTTCTTAAATTCAAATGGCGTTGGCTAGACACGCACCAAGTAGACTGTCACAAAGATTAGAGCACGCTGATTGTATACATAAAATCAGCAAGACTGACGTGAGAAATAAGCCATGCTTTTTTTTTGAATGGGGGTGGGGTCCCTGTAATTGAGCTAGATGGCATTTATTAATGGAAGGCTATAACACTTTAATTGTTTAGATGGAAAGGAAACATCTCCAACATTCTTTTGTCCGTTGGCTGAACTCTTAGAAACCGAAAGGACTCAACAGCCCATTTCCATGGGGATAACTATAGATTTCTCAGGCAGCTTTGAAAATCAGTACCTGCCCACTAACCCACGGTGCTTGGGGTCAAGTGTAGACCAGTTAGGAGAACCAGTTAGGAGACCAGTTAGGAGAACAGTGAAAGGATTTGGTGCCTTGGAGTTCGTTTGGTGCAATGGGAGTGGGGAGAAGTGTGATTTGCTGAATCTGTTTAGAAGGTGTAGAGCCAGTTATGTGGATAAATAATCAGGGCCTTTGCAGTGATGCCAGAATCCAGAGAATGAGCCCCAGGAGGAATGTCACCCTCATTTCGGAGACACTCCCTGTCCCTGGAGGTGAGTTGTCAGGAGCAGATCTTGGGGGCTGGTGTCCATGTTGTAGTCAGTCCCAGCTTCTCTCTCGGGTTGGCATGTGGACTGTGCGATCCTCTCAGCTACTTTCTCTGCCTGGGGAGAGAGCATCGATCATTCAGAAGTTTAAAAATGTATTGACTAATATTAAAAATAAGAAAAAGAATTCGGTAAAGTTCATTTTAATAACACATTTTATTTAACTCAATGTATATCCCAAATTCTACCATTTTAACATATAATCAGTATAAAATTATTAATGAAAATAATGCATCGGCTAATCGACAGTCCCTTCGTTCTGAGCCCAGCCACATCATGGGAAAGCTAACAGGGTACACCTCTGCGTTTCACATTAGTCAGCTTCTGTATTGTGAGGGGCTGGGAACCTGTGCTCCTGGACTAGAGGTCCAAGGGATGCTTCTTCCTGATAAGATTTGGCCCAGAGCTCATCCCTGCAAACGTTGCCAGTGGATGGAATGGGCCAAGATAGCAGCTCCTTACGTCCTCCTCTGTTCCCCTGGGGGACAGAGGGCTTTTTCCAGGGGAGGACAAAGCTCTCTATTTGGCAAGGACAGCTTGCTGAGAACTTCTTAGCAGATCCCAGGGCAGTGCCCACAAAGAGAAGGAATGAACCATGCAGCTGGCAGACATCTCAGGAAGGAGTGACGGGTGTAAGAATGTCACCTCTGTGCCATTGGCTGCTGTGGGATGTTCAGCCAATGAGCCAACAGCCCTGGGCCTCAGTTTCCTAGCTTATAAAGTGGGTGTGATAGTAATAGTGCTATCTTCTGAAATGTTTTGTAGAGATTAAGTGAGTTAATATAAGTAAAATATTTAGAAGAGTTGCCTGGCACAAAATATGTATCATATACATGTTGACTGCTATTAATATTATGTTATTAATTTATGTCATATGTTATATATTTATTATATTGAGTTATTATAGAGTTATTATGTTATTAGTGTACCCCCAAGCCAGGCTCAGTCACTAGCCTTTTGTTATGGATTTGGTTCAGGGTGGTTTCCGGATCTATGAGTCCTGCACAGATTTCACTCCTCATACAAACACCTCGAAGTGAGCACCTCTTACACCTAGATCTGTGCCGGAAGCTTCACATCCCTGAGCCACACACCTGCAGTGTCTGTGACAGGGGTGAAGAAACAGAAGCCCAGAGGGTTAAGAAACTACCAGGGCCACGTACGCAGGGTTAAAACGAGGTCTCCTGACTCCAAGCCCAGCCCCCTCTCCGTGGTCAGCATTGACAATGCCAGGTCAGCGAGTGTTTCCTCGTGTCCTCTGCACGCCCGCTGCAGTGGGAAGCACTCTGAGGCAGTTATTCCTGACCTGGATCCAGATTCTGAGTTTGCAGGTCTGAGGTTAGGCCTCGGCATCTGCATGTTAGCTTCAGAGCATACTCCCGACACACAGTGGGAGGTGCATAAGAAGGATGACCTCAGCTTCCGAGCAGTCTGGTCATGGAAGTGATCATCTAATTAAATTAAAGTGCATAGCAGGCACTGATTCTGTGCACATCTGCTGTGCCTGCTCTGAGAAGCAACCCAGTTAACTGGTGAGGTCGTGGTACACGTTGTCCGTGCTCAGAAAAGGATGATGTCATGGGGACAGGAGTGGCTAGAGGAAGGTTCATGAATGGAGCCCCACAGACTGGAACGATTTGTGAATGTGGAGGAGAGGGGCGAGGACAGTGCGCATGGTGACACCGTGTGAAGAAAGGTTCAGAGGTGAAAGGAATATGGCATGTGACAGGGCTGGTGAGGACCCCTGCTGGCATTTCCCCACTCTCTCTGGGGAACTCTCTCTGGTGAACTGAAGACCTTCCCTGCAAGAGAAGGTAGTTTCACATTGCCTTCCTATGCCTTCACCAAGGGGGCCCTAGGAGGAGAGATGGAGGGGAGCATAACCTCACCATTCACGACAACGAGAGGCAGAAATGGGGTTGCATGAATGGATTAGACCTCGGTGAGTGCTGGACCTCCCTTGCCATTTTCTCTTTCCTGGTGACAGTGTTACATGTGCCTCTCTTCTCACTCTTGTCCTTCTGCTGAGCGATGATGATACCAGTGTAGCTCGCTGAGAAGTTCCTGCAGAAGGGAAGGATGTCCATCTGTCTTGTGGGTTTTGTTGTGGTTTTACGTCTCTTGCTTGTGAGTAGCTTGGCCAGGTGTGCCCTCTCTGGGGCAGCAGCCACTGAGTTGAAGGCAGACCCTCTGGGCATTTCCCTTCCTTCCTTGTCATCCATCCTCCTAATTTTGCTTCTGTCTCCGACTCGTAGAAGGACCCTGGACAAGTCAATTCCTCACCAGGTCCCAGTTTTCTCCCCTAAAATTCAGGCCCAGGACAAGATGATAGAAGTTAACAGTCAATGACCTTTTTGAATCCTTGGAACTATCCTTGGTGCTCAGTTTTCTTGGCTTTGAAACTTCCTTCACTATTAGGTTCCTGAGCAAGGCCCAGATTTCCTGGGCTCATTCTCCTTGGAAACCTTCTACTAGGCTGGTGCTGGTTAAGAAGTCTAGAAGTGAATCCTGATACCCGCGGCCATCCCTTCAGATCTGAGTTGATGAACTTGCAGTTGCTAAAGGCTCTCTGAGGTCTAAGTCTTCAAATAGGAAGAACCTGTGTCTATGTGGTTGACCATCCCTGACCATCCACTGATCATCCGTGAGAGAGATTGTCAGATGCTAAGCCCTTCTATACGCAAGGTAATCATTGCCAAGAGTTTGCACTGAAGCAAAGATCTGAACGGGGACCCTGTGATTAGTCACTGTTGTCTTAATTGCAAAGGAAGCTATAAGTGTCACTTTCATCTAGAGGGAGAATCTCCTGGAATGGCAGGCACCTTGGCAAGCCAAGTCCCACCCCCATCTTCATCTTTATCATTTCCCTTTTCAGCTTGTTTCCCATCAAAGCTCACCACGAGGTCACCTGTGGTGGTGAGGTTTACTATACAATAGAAAAGAAACCCAGTGGCGCTTGGCTAACAGACCAAACATACTCCATTTCCTCTGATAATCGATAATTATTAGTCACCTGCATTCTCCCCAGAGCTGTACCCTTGCCTCCCTTTTGTGTCTCTGGGAGAGCAAATGGAGCCAGGATTAACCAGCCAGGGTTTGTGAGGCCCAGCGTGCTTTTGTTTGTGTCTTTGGCTTATGGGCTGTCTCTTTGTTGGATGAAATAGTGGGCCTTCCACTAGGCATGGCTCGGCAACTGTGCTGGTGTCTGGGCTTTATTGAGCAATAAATTAATACAGAGCACTGCCAAGAAAACAGATAAATGGATAGGACAGCAGACACATTTTTAACAAGGAAAATGGCTTTGTTTCTTACTAGCATCATTTAAATGATTAGCTCGGTAATTGTGTGTTCCTTGATTGGGGGTGGAGGAGGGGATCCTGATTAAACACATGTATGGGAGGAACTGTGTGGGCATCCTCCAGGGATTGAGGGAAGAGGAGATTTGTTTAGGATCCTAGGTCCTGGGAGAGGCTGGCATTTTCACGGTGTGTGATACAAATCCTGCCTGGGTTTTTTTTTTTTTTTTTTTTTTTTTTTTTTTTTTTTTTTTTTTTATGCGTTACGCGGGCCTCTCACTGTTGTGGCCTCTCCCGTTGCGGAGGACAGGCTCCGGACGCGCAGGCTCAGCGGCCATGGCTCACGGGCCCAGCCGCTCCGCGGCATGTGGGATCCTCCCAGACCGGGGCACGAACCCGTGTCCCCTGCATCGGCAGGCGGACTCTCAACCACTGCGCCACCAGGGAAGCCCCCTGCCTGGGTTTTAAGCCTGAAAATAGCATGTGGTTCACGGCTGGCTGTACCTACAGGCTCTGATCAGGATAGTCAGACTTGAAGAAGTTAGGAGAAATCTTTTATGATTTGCCACGGTCATTAACTGCATCCCCCGATTCATAATGGCAAGAGGGAAAGAGAAAGGAAGATAGACTCCATGAGAGGAAGCTCCTTGTTTGTAATGCAAATCTCACAAAGCCCAGAGAAATTTTAGATGTCATCATAAAGGTGAACCTTCAAAACTCAAGAGAAAGGCAACAGGGAAAAAAAAAAAAAAAGTCCTTCCCTGTCCCGCATGTACATATAAACATCACATTGTGCATGTTTTGTCATAACTAGTCTCTAGAAAGGGTCCTCGCCCCAACAGAATATCAGCTGCGTAAGGGGCTGTGTCCCTTGTTCTCTGTGATGTCCCTCCTGCTGGGAATGTTGTCCATAATATAATAGGAGGTCAGTACATATGGGTGGAGAAATGAAATCATAAGTGGACTGTTTTCCACCCTCCAGTTCTACCCATTATTCCTTAATAGCTTAACCAGACTTCTACCAGCTCCTTCCCCAACAGCTCCCACCTGAATGTCCGTGCTCCCCTCTGCTCACCTGATTAATTCTTTTCTTTTTTATTGGAAATGGAGTCCTTGCTGTGGACCATCTTTTCCATGGTCTCAATTTGACATTAAAATCTTAGAGTATTGATCTCCTTAAGATCCATTTCACAAACCTTTTCAGGCTGCTGTACAGTTTTTATCTGTGTTTCTCTAGGAATAGATGAGTTGCATAAATGTGAACTTCAATTCATCTCGCAAGTATAATAACTTATCATAATAGACCCTTCATGTAATAAGTGCATCAGAACATAATTTAGCCTTTATGGGATTTTTTTTTTTTTTTCCTGCTTCAAATGATTGGTCTGTATGCTTAATCGTTCAGGAACGCATGTGACCAACTGCCAGATTTTTGTTTTAGAAAGAAAGAGAAGAATGGGAGGGAGACAGGAGGACAGGGAATAAAAGAGAAAGAAAATATGGATGTATATTGATATCCCTAAGTCTTTATTATAAGTTCTGAGGACTTACAGCTATCTTATAGAAAATATTTACAAAAAGGAGGTGTCATAGGATTGGAAATTGAAGAGGGTAGACATATTGATGCTTCTGTTAAAAAAGAGTGGATCCTGGAGATTTCTGATAAAGGGAGCTTTTCAAGTTTTCTCATCTCTCATCTGGTGCTTATAATGTTTCCATGTATCTCTTCTTGGTAGGGGGTTTAAAATAAAAATGCAGCTCTTTGCCAAGGATTTGCTTTGTTGGAACAAATCATTTGCTATAGAAATGCGTTTACTAAAGTAAGTGCCATTTTAAATGTAGCATGCTGTACCCCTGGCAAAGAATCCTAAGGATGACTCAAAGCCTTTTTGAAACACTGCCATGTAATTAAAGAAAGCTGACTTAATGATCTAACATTTAACATTATTCTTTACAGTTTTACTCTTGGATTGGAAAATAGTTGCAAAAATAGCTTCATTTAATTAGAATGTGAAACATCACACACATATAGCTGTATGTATATATATTCATTTTACAAATTATTATTTGTAGAAATAGTCCACCTTGTGTGATCAAAAAAAAATAAATTTAGGAACTGTGTTTTATCCTTCCCATTCATTCATCCACAAGTATTCATTGAGGACATGCCTTATGCTGGGCATTAAGAAGAATGTAACATTCAGAACACAGCCTCAAGGGGCTTGTACTCTAGTTGGGGAGACCAGACATATACACAAAAATAGTTAACCATCTATATCAAGTAGTATGGAATAGAGTGTCCTTAGAATGTGAAAAATGATACGTGCTTTGGAACATCAAGCAAGAAGAAGCAGGAGAATCTATACATCAAAGGGGGAATTCATTCATTCATTCATTCATTCAGCAATTCTATATAAAGCACCTACTGTGTTTCAGCCACTGATCTGTGTGTCGGGGAATAAAGCAAGGACAAAACAGACCATATCTCCGTCCTTACAGAGTCTGTCTTCTCTCGGGGTTAGATAAGCAATGAACAAGTAAAGAAGTAAAGAGACAAAGTAATTTCAGGGAATGATAAGCCAACAAAGGAAATGAACAGTGTGAGGGGACAGGCCAGTGCAGTGTGTACCTGTGTGTCCTAGCACACCCATGGCACAGCTTTAGGAAGGATTGTCAGGAAAGGCTTCTATGAGGAAAGCTGACCTGAGGTCAGACCTGAATAAGGAAGGGAGCCTGCAGATGGGTGGCATTCTATCCTTGCCTTGGAGGACCAGGAAGATACGGTTTGGAGGATGGGAAAGGGACATTCTGAAACATTTCTGAGCCTGGGGTTGCAGTACTTTGTGTAATGTAAGAACTCAATGAATATTCCTTGAGTGAATCAATGAATGATATTGCCATCTAGAAGGTTGGTAGCTGTTTATAGGTGAGATTTTTTTTGCATCTTCCTAAGATCATTCTGGAATGTAATAGTGTGCCCAATCGGCAGACATCGTGCTGGAAATGTATTTAACATTTATCGATAGTGCACTTACTACATGGCAGACGCTGTCTTGAGTGCCTTACAAATATTAACTTATTTCATCCTTCTAACTCTTTGAGGTAGATGCTCTTCTTAGTTCCCTCTGATGGATGTGGGAACTGAGGCATAGAGCGTGATCTGCTCAAGGTCACATGGTGGTGAGTGTCTGAGTGCACAGTTCTAGCCCTTAACCATCATGCTCCTTTCCACGAGAGGAGGGACCATCCATGTAACTCAGGACACTTGCAAGCATTGTCATCCTGGACTGGTAGAAAGAGAATGGGGACCTTTTGTAATCGTTTAAGGGTCTAGAGCTATGCTACCACAAAGGATTTTCTGCAAGGATGAAAATGTTCTTCTGGGTGCTGTCCAGTACAGTGGACACTAGCATGTGTCTGTCAAGCTCTTGAAATGTGGCTAGTGCCACTGAGGAACCGCGTTTTCAAATTTTATTTAACCTCACTTAATTTCAATATAAACCTCAGAACTAAGGCAATATAAAATATTTTTCTGTTAAGCACAACTTCATTGTTTTAGTAGGACTACTTTTCACTAAATGTAACAACTGGGGCATCACAAAAGAAATTGTTGTATTGCAGTGGGTGTGTTGGGTGCACAAGTTGTGTTTAGTATCTCATTAATAATTTTTGATAATAATTGCATGTTGATGGAATGAATGAATGAATGGATGAATTCTCTCGTTGATGTACAGATTCCCTTCTCCTTGCTCGATGTTCCAAAGCACTTATCATTTTTCACATTTTGAGGACACTTCTATTCCACAATACTTGATGTAGATATTTAACTATTTTTGTGTATATGTTTTATCTCCCCAACTAGACTACAAGCTCCCTGAGGCTGTGTTTGAATGTTCACATTCCTCTTAATGCCCTTAAGTGTTTTGGATGCAATGGATTAAATAGGAAATATTGAAAATGTGAATATCACTTAAGTTTAAAAAAAATGCGTGTACTAGGAAACTAAAGATTACAAACGTGGCTTGAATTCTATTTCTATTGCATGGCACTGGCCTGCAGTTCACCCTCATGCCACTGCATAGGGTGCTTGAGCAGATAGGAACTAGCTGTTGTGTTTTGGTGGACATTGAGCCATCATGCTGATGCGCAGTTCTCCAGGGACTTCTGGGGACTTACTCTCCTCATTCCCGTCCCCAGTTCCCAGAGACCAACCTGTGCTGTTGTTACTAAGGTTTTGCAGACCAAGTGCCACAAGAAGTTTGTGGAAACTCATACATTTACATGACCTGCGTTTTGCTGAAAAAGATGTGGATTTGGTTGGAGCTGGGGGATCTCCAAACTAGATCCTACTTACACCTTCTGCTCCTGCCTGTTTCTTGGTAAGGACTGAGGCCTGCATTGCCACTGGCAGGAAGCAGCTGTCTCCCCATCCGCATGCTTGAGGGCCAAACCCTGTGCCTGGACCCAGAGGTGCCAAGGAGCGGGGGATGAGATGGCTGTGCTTGCTCAAGGGACCCTGCAGAGCTGGGAACAGCCTGCCCAAACTACTCAGGGTCCTGATGCTCACATGGCAGGCAGTGGTCCAGTCAGTGCCAGGCTCTGGCTCCATCCTAGCCATCACACTGTCATCTGTGTCCCCCACCACCCTGAGGTTCAGCATGCCACAGCCTCCCTGCTGGCCTCGGTTTCAAAGAGGCGTGTGGGTGTGTCGGGGGAGAGGCGGGCCTCCTCAATGACGGGGTTCACTGAGGACTGCTCTTCCAGGGTCACTCCAGTGGAGATGCTGGGGAATCAGGTAGTTCCCCATGCACCAGCACAGAGCCCTGGCTCTCCGTGTTGGGCTTCACGGACCCACACCCTCAATTGTCATTGCATGTTTCTGCCCTAGGATGCCTCCCAATCACTGCTTAGGTGACCACAGATTTCAGATACATGCTGTTAGTGGCTCTTAGCCCAGGCTGCACACTGGAATTACCCAAGGAGCTTTATTTTCTAATACATCGGAAAACTACTGATGCCTGTTCCTTCCTCTCTGAGATGCTCGTGTCATTGCTCTGGGGTGCAACTTGGTGATCTGGGTTTTAAAAACTTTTAAGTTCTTCTTGCCAGAGAGGAACTGATGCATTAAATAGACCTCTCTGAAAATCTGTCAGAATTACAGAGTATGGGGTCATGGTGTTGCTTGTTGAAAATGCAGATTTCAGAGCCCTTCCTCAAACCTTTAGAATCAGAACATTTGGAAATGTATTTTTAACAAACAGCTTCAGTGGATCAAAGAGATACCTGCATTTCCATGTTCATTACAGCATTATTCACGATAGCCAAGATATGGAAACAACCTAAGTCTCCACTGATAGTTGAATGGATAATGAAAATGTAATAAATGTCTATATTTATATATCTGTCTACAATGGAATATTATTCAACCATAAAAAAGAAAGAAATCCTGCCATTTTTAATAACATGGGTGAACCTGGAGGAAACTGTGCTAAGTGAAATAAGCCAGACACATGAAGACAAATACTGCATGATCTCACTTATGTATGGAATCTAGAAGTCAAACTCACAAAAGCAGAGAGAGTAGAATGATGGTTTCTAGGGGTTGGGTGATGGTGGGATGGAGGGCTGGGGAGATGTTGGTCTAAGGGTACAGACTTCCAGTTATAAGATGAATAGCTTCTGGGGGCCCAATGTACAGCATGGGGACTATAGTTAATTATGCTGTATTGCATGTTTGAAATTTGCTGAGAAAGTAGACCTTAAGTGTTCTCACCGCACACACAAGAATATGGTAACTATGTGAGGTGATGGATGTGGTAATTAGTTTGATTGAGGTAATCATTTCACAGTGTACACATATATCAAATCATCACGTTGTAAACCTTAAATATACACAATTTTTATTTTGTCAATTATGCCTCAATAAAGCTTAAAAAAGGAATAAACAAAATAGCATCTATAAGTATTTGCTCCCATCACTCCCCTTTTTATTATTTTGTGTGGAGAGCATATGACAGTGACACAGGCCCGAACTCCCCATGAGTTAGAGTTCACCGTGGGATCAGGGGTGCGTTGCTCTTTTCACCAAGAACCAGTTTTGAGAGCATGCTGTGTTAGATACTCCTCCAGCGTGCATATGCCACTTCCCATGGCCTCAGGAACTGGTTTTAATGGACTGCTCTTGATCTGAAATCTCGATATCCATTTTTCTTCTTCTCAACATCCAGTGATTCAGTTGGAGTGGATCAGTCCCCATCATCTCCAGCAACGTATGAGTCATATTCTGCCAGCCAAGACCTTTTTTTTTTTTTAACATCTTTATTGGGATATAATTGCTTTACAGTGGTGTGTTAGTTTCTGCTTTATAACAAAGTGAATCAGTTATACATATACATATGTTCCCATATCTCTTCCCTCTTGCGTCTCCCTCCCTCCCACCCTCCCTACAAGACCTTTTTTAAGAGTTTTTTTTTAAAAGAAAACTCATTCATTAAGGTAGCACAAGTGTCATAGAAAGGCTACCAGCTTCTCTCTTTCCTATGTCTTTCCTGTACTATGCAAATGGCTGAGTGTCATGTCATACAGTTTCCTATATGTGTGCACACATGCACACGAGAGAGAGAGAGAGAGAGAGAATTTGTAAGACATAATGGAGGTTTTAGACATCATCATTCACCTGTTGCTGGGTCAGGTATATCAGGTTATTAAACAGAGAACAAGACATTTTTCTGATGTGGCTCTAAGAATTGGAAACCATCTGTTCCCATCTTCGGGATATTTAACGGCTAGTGTGTCAGGATGCATTAGGCCTCTGCAAGCATCCAAGAGTCTTAAATTGGATGACCATATTCTTTGTCCTCTGCAAAGTACACTCCTGAGCACGAAAAGGAGTGTTCTTAATAATTATTCCGGGACACCAGGCAGACTGGGATGTGTAGTCAGCAGAGGCCTAGAGACCTAACACAATCTCTGCTGTAAAGATCTTCTAATCTTGGCTTATTAAAAATGGGATCAGAAGCTGATATAATAAGCAAATTCCTTCCATGGTATTCCTGGCCGGTGATCTCCTGCATCTACTTGAATATCCCCAGGGACAGGAAGCTCAGTATTACATATAGCAGCCTACTCCATTACTGGATGGTCCTTACCGATTAGAATGTAATAAAAGAATTTTCCAATATGGGGTATAAAACTGGAAAATATGCTAATGTATAGTAAAGCAGTAAACATACACTGTCCGTAGCGATGGGAGAGAGGGTTGCTTAGGGTTTGTGGGGCCAGTGGAGTCACTGACTGCCTTTTGTGTCCTCATTTTCGGGGGGTCTCCCATCACAGCCCTCCAAGAGCACTTTTCAGCCTTGCTCCTTCTTCACTAAGGAACTCAGAAAAAGCTGATGAAACTTCAGAGTTCCACCAGGGAAGGCGTGATGGGGGGAGCGTTTCTGGGACCTTGGAGGCCTCATAATCCCAAATTCAGGAAGTAGCTTTGGCGTCTTGGGTTAAAAGAACAAAGGCAGGGAGCCGAACATGGATTTGAGGCCCAGGTCTGCCTATTTCACAAGATATTTAAGCTCCCCGTGCCTCAGTTTCTCCACCTTCAGAATGGAGGTACCTCTTCCTTCTTGAGGACAGTGGGTCTTCATTCAGCTCAGTGTGGTCAGTGTTTCCCCTGCCCTCACTCCATGCTGTCATGGTGATGGGTAGCACCATCTTGGTCCCTCTGTTCACTCAGCAAATACAGACGGGACGGTGGTTCAGAAGCTTTGGACGTGCTGCGTTGTGTGTATGAAATGCTCATCTTGTTCTAGTTAATTCTTTCTAATCCTCCTTCCTCAGGGACGTCTCCGTGGACCCCGCAGTCAACAAAGCTCGCTTCTCCTCGTTAGCGCCTTTCTCACCATGTGCAGTTTTTACTCGTGTGACCATCGGTTGACTGTCTGTCTTTCCTCTAGGCTGTGAGTTTCATGCAGGCAGGGCCCACTTTTATTCTCTGCTATATATCCAGGCATTGCACATAGCTTGCTATGCAGTAGTCCCTCAATAAACGTTTGTGGAATGACTAAGGGAATGGTGGGGACACAGACGTGAATGACATAGTGTCTACCCTCAAGGAGATCATATTTGAGAGAATGAGAAGAAAACTGGTGATTACAGTAGAGAATGGGGTAAATTCCTCAATTAGAGTCTCCCCAGACTCCTTTGGAGGCCCCCCTCAGTGGAGCAGCAGAGGAAGGGTACTTTCGGGAGAAAGACTAAGAATTGTCACCCCACGTGCATCTGAGTGGCTTATTTTTCTTTTCTTTTTTTTTTAAATTTTATTTAATTTTATTTATTTTTAGCTGCATTGGATCCTCGTTGCTGCACACAGGCTTTCTCTAGTTGCGGCGAGCAGAGAC
The DNA here is from genome assembly GCF_963924675.1 of Phocoena phocoena. Classification (NCBI taxonomy): domain Eukaryota; kingdom Metazoa; phylum Chordata; class Mammalia; order Artiodactyla; family Phocoenidae; genus Phocoena; species Phocoena phocoena. Next base: position 55,930,577 of record NC_089234.1, read on the forward strand.
TTCTCTTGTTGCAGAGCATGGGCTCTAGGTGCGCGGGCTTCAGTACTTGTGGCATGCAGACTCGGTAGTTGTGGCGCACGGACTTAGTTGCTCTGCGGCATGTGGGATCTTCCAGACCAGGGATCGAACCTGTGTCCCCTGAATGGGTAGGAGGATTCTTTTTTTTTTTTTTTTTTTTTTTTAATGATCAATGCTGTTTTTTTTTTTTTTTTTTTTTAAATTTTATTTATTTATTTTTGGCTGCGTTGGGTCTTCGTTTCTGTCCGAGGGCTTTCTCTAGTTGTGGCAAGCGGGGGCCACTCTTCATCGCGGTGCGCGGGCCTCTCACTATCACGGCCTCTCTTGTTGCGGAGCACAGGCTCCAGATGCGCAGGCTCAGTAGTTGTGGCTCACGGGCCCAGTTGCTCTGCGGCATGTGGGATCTTCCCAGACCGGGGCTCGAACCCGTGTCCCCTGCATTGGCAGGCAGGTTCTCAACCACTGCGCCACCAGGGAAGCCCAGGTAGGAGGATTCTTAACCGCTGCACCACCAGGGAAGTCCTTGATTTTTCAATAGAAAAGTAAACAAAAAAGAAAAGGAAAAAGAAACAAGGCTTAAAAACAATTTCAACCACCCTGTGTTGATAGCATTCACAAAAAAATCTACAAAGGCAACTTAAGGTCATCAACATGACTGCTGTGGGAGAGATGTTGTCAAGCAGACCCAGCTTCTTATGAAGGTGGGGCAGACCAACGACTGCCAGAAGGATCTTGCATGGGTGGAGCCCAAACAGAGGGCGCTGGTCTGTCCTCCCTCTGTCTTAGACATGTCTGGGGAGAATGGGCAGAGCCATGGCCTTTGGTTCCTTTGTTTCTGGAAGCCATGTTGGCAACTGTTCTTCTTTCACACTGTTTCTTTCCAGCAATAAAGAAAATCGTTTTTTGATGAGCTCCCATCTTCCCTTTGTTGGGACTATTGATATCTTTGGAAACCAAGTCTTCTCAGCCTTTACAAATCTATAATCCTGGGTGGAACTAGGACTTCAGAAATCTAAGCCTACATATTGGAAATGGGTATTTTTTTATAAATTTACTTTTCTTTATTTTTGTCTGCGTTGGGTCTTTGTTGCTGCGTGCGGGCTTTCTCTAGTTGCGGCGAGCGGGGGCTACTCTTTGTTGCGGTGTGCGGGCTTGTCATTGCGGTGCACGGGCTTGTCATTGTGGTGGCTTCTCTTGTTGCAGAGCACAGGCTCTAGGTGCGCAGGCTCAGTAGTTGTAGCTCGTGGGCTCTAGAGCACAGACTCAGTAGTTGTAGTGCACGGGCTTAGTTGCTCCGCGGCATGTGGGATCTTCCCAGGCCAGGACTTGAACCCGTGTCCCCTGCATTGGCCGGCAGATTCTTAACCACTGCGCTGCCAGGGAAGCCCCTGGAAATGGGGGTTTTAATCATTTTATTAGCAGTAGTGACATCATATACTAAATTCATGAGGTAGCTTTCTATGGGGGAAGATATGTCAACTTAATTAAAAAAAAATCTTGCTGGCGTTGACTAGCACATCAAACTAGAGTGTGAAAATGGTTTTGAATAATGTTTCAAGATAAAGAGTTCTAGCCAATTTTTTTCTTCCTTCCAGAAGTCTTTGAGGTATGTTTTTATAGATATTTTAAGGGAAATTTGTCCAAATAGTGCATACCTAAAATAACCAATTTCAGATGTTTTTCCATCCATATTCAAAAAAGAAAGAATATCCTGAAAACATAAACATTTATTTATTTATTCATTATTTTATGAGAGTTTTAAAGCAAGGGTTTCTCAAAATGTAGTCGTTGAACCGGCTTGTTAGAGATGAACATTCTTGGGCTTCCCACAGCATCAGAACCTCTGGGATGGGTTCAGCAATTTGTGTTTTAAGAGGCCCTGCGGAGAACTGTGATGTGCACTCAAGGTTGAGAACCACTCTTAGGCTGGGGCACAAACGTCTCAAAAGGCTTTCGATGCTAGGAACCTCATCTTGGCATCTGTCATCCTGCCTTGCACAAGAATGAAAGCTGACCTTCATGTTGTATAAAACAGGGGCCTTCTTCTCCAGCTCGGTATCCCCTTCCAGCTCAACCCCGAGTCCATAGTGGACACTCAGCAGATGGGTGCCATGAATGAGGGAATGGAGAACGGAACGGGGAGTTCAGAGGAGTGAACGGAGTGGATGGAGAGGGGAATCTGGTGATCAGGCTGGGGCTGAAATGCACTGCTGGTGGACTTCTCTGGTGACGCAGTGATTAAGAATCCGCCTGCCAATGCAGGGGACACGGATTCGAGCCCTGGTTCACAAAGATCCCACATGCCGCGGGGCAGCTAAGCCCGTGCACCACAACTACTGAGCCTGTGCTCTAGAGCCCACGTGCCACAGCTACTGAAGCCCGCGCGCCTAGAGCCTGTGCTCTGCAACAAGAGAAGCCACCGCAGTGAGAAGCCCGCGCACCGCAACGAAGAGCAGCCCCCGCTCGCCGCGATTACAGAAAGCCTGCACTCAGCAATGAAGACCCAACGCAGCCAAAAATAAATTAATTAATTAAAAAAAAAAAAAAGAAATGCGTTGCTGGATTATGACAACAGAGCCCACAAACCCCGAGAAGGTGCTGGTTCTCCCAATACGGAAACTGAAAACTTGAAAAACCCATACAAAAGCCTGAAGGACATGCACCTCAGTTCTGCTTTCTCCTTGATCAGTATTTCGAAGCTCTTAGAAATAGGGAATAAATCATCCTTCGCACATTTTCTGGCCCTTGCCTTGCTGAAGGGCTAACTCTGTACCTAGTCTGAAGTCTAAAGCAGCCCTGAACGTCAGACACACACTGTTCTTCATTTTAAATGGCCTTGAAAAGACACGTGGCATTCCACAGCCCTCTTCTGTTCCCAGAGTAGTTGTGAGGCTGAGAGGCAGGCCAGCTTGTGTTACCTGGTGATGCTCACGTCCCCCCGTCCCCTAGCGTGTGCCCCGTGAAAGTGGAGTTTGTGGTTTTCCAACTGTTGGTCTCTAGTCCGCCTGAGCTCCTGTCACCCTGTGCGGCGTTGTGAGCGTCTGATCCTCATGGGGTGACAGGGAGTGGGGCGGCAGCCAGGGCTGTGGTCCAGCCTTTCTGAATTAGTAGTGGTGCAGTGTTTGATGGGGCATAGTCATCACTCGGGGCATCCCATCCATAGTTATCCATGTTGAGGTTCATGCCTTGACTTGTGATTTTCCTGGCTGTGGGAGCGGAAATTCATGAGCATGGGAAATGCTATCTCTTAACCTTCTACTTCCTTCAGAAAGGGTAGATTGTCTGTAAGAATTCAATGGTAAATATACAAAATATATATTTTTTCCTCTGAGTAAGGGAAGGAGGGAGAGAGATCAGAAGTGGACAATCTAGTGCCTTCTCTTTGGAGACCTGGATTTCACTCGGCTGTAGACCTTAATAAAAGATATTTGCTAGTTTCATTCTTAGCCCAGGTAGTGTTTGCCAACGCCAACCCGTTTGTTATGGTCAGGAGTCCGTTCTACAAAGGAGAAAACACAGTGTGATGCTTTCAGAGCCAAGTCGTGCATATCGGTGGCCACACCTAGCATGGGTGGGTAATGGGTTCTGAAGCCTGGTCAGTGTTCGTGTTAATGTTGTAATTTCAGTTCAGTGGCTGTTCATTGTCTTTAGCCAACTCCCTTGGTGTTGAGGGGCTTTGATGCACTACTTTCTAGGGTGCATGCCAATCCTTTTTAAAAGCCACCCCTTTGGCTGCAAAATCATTACTGTAGAAGAAGGACATTTTAGGTTGTTTCTAGGTGTGACTATAGGGTCCCACTAACACACTGAGGGCCTGTGACCAAGTCATTACTGCAGCTTGGCCTTGAGGTTTAGACTTGGAGACCCAATGCCCTGTGTCTAGTTCATTACCTTTTAGAGGAAATTGTTATGTGTTTTTAAAGTGGTTACAAGCCAAGGGCACACTCTTGTTAATTATTTATTTTTTTTGCGGTATGCGGGCCTCTCACCGCTGTGGCCATCCCTGTCGCGGAGCACAGGCTCCGGACGCTTAGGCTCAGCGGCCGTGGCCCACGGGCCCAGCCGCTCCGCGGCACGCGGGATCCCCCCGGACCGGGGCACGAACCCCCGTCCCCCACATCGACAGGCGGACTCTCAACCACTGCGCCACCAGGGAAGCCTATTTTCTTTTTCTATTGTGGTCAAGGGCACATTTTTTAAAAACTCTCAATCATGTCTCGGACTTTAGCTACAGTTACCAGAAGACAAAGTAGGTTCTGGCTCCAGTCAGCTCCCTGATTCCTGAGAAAGTCATAGCCCACTTTGTGCATCAGTTAAAGATGAGGATGGGAGGGGGAGGGGAAGGTGGGGACTCATATAAGGTGTCTATGGCTAAATGGGGAGAGATTCTGGAAACTAAAGGAGAAATTCGAATTAACTAAGGGGTAAGATCAAACTTCCCAGAGAGGCAAGAATCACATGTATGTAATACAAGTTTCTTGGAGATAGCAACTACTATTGAAAGTAGAGATACTTGTATCACTCTGAGAAGGTGATTATATTTGAGATTTGAAATATATACTGCTGGATTCCACTTGCAGGTTCTCAGAATTTTTCTTCCATTTTTTTTTTTTTTTTTTTACTGTAGTAAATACACATAAAATAAGATTTTATCATTATAGCCATTTCTAAACCAATTCTGTGGTTTAAGTACATTTGCAATGTTTACAACTATCATCAATTTCTTTTTCATTAGCACAAATTCTTTTTTTCCCTGGTTTTGTAAATAAAGTTTTATTGGTACACAGCCATGCCCATTTTTTTATGTGCTGTCTCCACTGGCTTTGCACTATAGCAGGGGTCCCCAAGCCCCGGGCCGCTGACCGAACCATCAGCGGCCTGTTAAGAACCAGGCCGCACAGCAGCAGGTGGGCAGTGGGTGGCGGGTGAGCGAGCGAGCGAAGTTTCATCTGGCTCTGCATTGCTCTCCATCGCTCACATTACCATCTGAGCCGTCTCCCCCATCAGTCACATGACTGCCTGAACCAGACTTCCCCACCCCCAGTCCGTGGAAAAATAGTCTTCTATGAAATCCATCCCTGGTGCCAAAAAGGCTGGGGCCCACTGCACTATAGTATCAGACTTGAGTAGTTGTAACAGAGATCCTGTGGCCTGCTGGCCTAAGATATTGACTATTCATCTCTTTATAGAAAAACAAACAGATTCTGTACACACTAAACAATATATTTCCATCCCCACCTCTTCCAGGTCCTCGCAATCCCCCTTCTACTTCTGCCTCTATGAATCTGATTGTTCTAGGTGCCCCATATAAGTGGAATCATACAGTATTTGTCCTTTTGTGTTTGGCTTATTTCACTTAGCAAATGTCCTCAAGGTTCATCCGTGTTGTAGTATGTACCAGAATTTCCTTCCTTTTTTAAGGCTGAATAATATTCCACTGTATGTACAGACCCCATTTCGTTCATCCATTCATCTGTCAGTGGACATTTGGGTGCTTCCACCTTTGTCTGCTGTGAACTTGAGTGTATAGGTGGCTGTTTGAGTCCCAGCTTTCAGTTCCATTTTTCCCTTTAATATACTCTTAGAACTGGCAAAATTTGAAAAGTAGGGCAAAGATGGCCATAAATTTAGTTCTTGGTGACAACAGGCAGCAACTGGTGACCTGACAGTGCCACAGAAGTTTTCTCATCCTATGAACCTAATTAAATTAACAGCCCACTTGGCCAAACTCACATGCACTTAAACCAGAGAATTTCTGAAAAAGCTCATTAGCTGCAATCTTGGGAGCTCCACCAGCTGATGGAATGTTTTCCCTTGGGTTTTTCAATAATTAGACAGGAAAGGTCTTTCCAACTTTAGACCTCAAATGGAAGATTTTTGTCTTGTGTGCCAAGGCAGCGGTTTTCATGCCATTGGTTAAAATATGCAGAAATCAACCTTTAAAATTTTATGATGCAGTGGCCTAAGATTTTAGTGTCATTAAACCTCAACTCTCAGGAAGGACACAGGTTTTAGGGAAAATTTTCTGTCTTAATGTTACTCTTGCTTTCCATCATTTTAGTTTCTTATTTCAGTTCTAAAAAATTTAGACCTTAGAGGAACACATTGAACTCTTCTGTATTTTTAAGTTGTGCAGAATGAGATGTGCATGGTCAATGAAATCCAGGATGTAAGACAGATGACCCTCCTGTGACAGCTGGGGACACTAACCTGCAGAAGTTCACACAACTCACACTCAACATGAATCCTCAGAGGGGAAGAGAGTAGGCAGTTGACTTATAACTTAGGCCCCAGTTTCTTCTTTGAGGAACATAACAAACCAAGAAGAATCCAGACCCTCTCTATCTATTTGTATTAGTCAGTTTCTCCTCCATCCTCTCCAGAAAGCCAACCGTTGTACTTATTTGTCTGTATACCAGCAGATGCATAGTTTATAATAAACTTGTTCTTAGCGTACACTAAGGAGGAGCCTTATTATTTTCCAGGGCTTCTCTGTATCTATAGTCATTTGGAAATTACTACCTAATTTGAAAATGGACAGAGGCACCTTGCTGGGAATGTAGTTGGTTAACAAATATTGACAGATGTCCAGCATCTGTGATTAATTAGCAGAGTATCCGTTTGTGTTCTTTGTTGTGTGTGTGTGTGTGTGTGTGTACGTACATACATATATATATATATTCATGTCCCATTTATGCATTTATATTTATATTATTTTGTATCATGCCCCCTCAGGACTTGGGCTTCTCTTTGTTCCCTCAGATTCCTAGTCCTGAACCTAATCTAAATTCTCAACCTCTTCACATAACACTCCTGACATCTCCCATCTCAGCTGAACCTGTTTTTCTTAGAGCTGTAATTTCCCTCACTTCTCTGTATGGAGGTGGCTTGTTTCTCCATAGCCCAGGGATCACTGGACACTCTGGCCCTCCATTGCCTCTTCCATCCTGTGCAAAACCTT